>NC_062281.1:177824581-178127611 GCF_902655055.1 Lutra lutra
ACATGTCCGCCAGACTCCCCCACATGGTCCCCAGGTGAATGAGCAGACACCCGCCCTCCTTTTTCCATCAAGACACAGAGGAGGCCAGGCTGCTCGCACCTTCTCCAGATGCACCGTCACCACCTTGCCGTCCTCAATGAGCCATGAGCTCTCCTCCACCTTCACCTCGTTGTACAGCTCCCCGTCAATGACTGCCGGCTGTCCCTTGAGGCCCACCCGCAGGTGCCGCCGATGGATGTCCACCACCACATCCTTCCCCTTCAGCCGGAAGTTCACACGGAAGGGCAGGGCCAGCTGCACAAGGCAGGAGAAGTCAGGAGGAGCCCCAGGCTGGCTCGCTAACCTCCCAACCCTCACCCCAGTCACTCACGTCCAGCTCGGACAAGGTCTGCGTCCAGCGGTAATTGGGCAAGTCGGCCCCGTTGCCAAGGTTAGGCTTCAGTTTCCCTTTGTCTTTCTCGTCCTCCTCCTCCTCGTCCTCCTCAGCCTCCTGCTCACAGTTGGGGTGCTCAGCTACTTACCTGACACAGACTGCACCCCACTGAGCCAGGCCCAGGGCTGGCACTAGGCATACAGCCGCAAGATGAAACAGACCCGGTCCCTGCCCACTCCATGGCCCACTGGGAGCCACTGGTTACAAAATGGTTCTGATCTCTGCCCAAGAGGAGCAGCAGGCCATGTGACAAAGGACACAGCTGGGGAACAGTGACAGTCAGAGATGGACCCATAGAACCTAGCTGGAGATTCAAACCAAGGGACTTGGAAAGAAAGCCCAGGCCAGAACAGAAGGTCACAGGGTAGCCATGAGCATGGTTGTTCTAAACAAAACCAGGCTGCCCGATGATCAATTCTCTTCTTCTGTGTCTGTAGGGCTGAGACACCAAGTGTCAGACCAGAAACTCTGGAGAGCCAAATCAATGTCCCAAGGAGTGTTTGGGAACCTGGACTTGCGTCAGAGGGAGGAGCTCTGAGGGGTATATCCCCTAGATGTATCAGAGCAGTACCCCCCCCAACAGGGCCAGGCTGGGCACGCAGACCCCAGCCCAACCCAAATGATACCTGTCCAGGCACTGCCCTCTGGCTCTTGGGCTTTCCTACCAAGGCTTTAAGGCCAGCGGGTTGTTTCTTTTAAACCTGGTCCTGTGATCCAATGTCTATGAGTGGGATCTGGAGCTTTGGGGAGGACCCCCAAAGCTGAGGGAGAGGGTATAGGGGGAGGCATTCCAGAGACAGAGAAAGGCCAGAAAGTGCCAGGAAGTTCCCAAGCCCTGACGAGCCTCAGGCACCCCCAATGCCTCTCACCTGCTTCCCCGGGGAGCCGAGACTGCCGTTCTTGAGCTGGGCCTCGTGATTCTCTGCATCCTTTTTCTGTGGCAAAAGGCACAGCAGTTGGCAAGAGAATCCTTGCTGCCAGTGCCCATGGGGAGGGCGTCAGGGGTGGGGAGGCCCGCGCATACCTGGTCAATCTCCAGCTGCAGCCTCTCTGCCTCCTCATCAGTCAGCTCCTTGATCTGGGGCCCAGAGCTCTCGGACTTGGCCTCCTTGGCCAGCCTGGCTGCCCGCTCTGCCTTCTCCCGCCGGTCAGTCTCCTGCCGAGCTCTCTTCTCCCGCCGGGCCTTCTGTGCCAGCTGGTTATGGTGGTTGAAGGTCTGTGTGATGAGCTGGGGAAGGGAGAGAAGGCGATGGGGCACTGGGGCTCTGGCCGGTGGCCCAACGCCTGGAGTCCAGTCCCACCTTTATGTGCTGGATGCCTGGGCACGGCACTGTACTCGACCTCAATTCCTCATCTATAAAATGGGGATCAGAGCTATTATGACAATACCTGCAAGTCCCTGGCGGGACAAACAGTGGCTATTTAAAAAAACAGTCTAGGAGGCGCCTGGGTGGCTCAGTTGGTTAAGTGTCTGCCTTCGGCTTAGGTCATGATCCCGGAAGTCCTGGGATGAGCTCAGCAGGAAGCCTGCTTCTCCCTCTCCTTCTGCCTGCCGCTCTCCCTGCTTGTGCGCTCACACTCTCTCTGTCAAATAAATAAAATCTTTAAAAAAACAAAACAGGGGTGCCTGAGTGGCTCAGTGGGTTAAGCCTCTGCCTTCAGCTCAAGTCATGGTCTCAGGGTCCTGGAATCCAGCCCCACATCGGGCTCTCTGCTCAGCGGGGAGCCTGCTTCCCCCTCTCTCTCTGCTGGCCTCTCTGCCTACTTGTGATCTCTCTCTCTGTTAAACAAATAAATAAAATCTTTTAAAAATAAATAAATAGGGGCGCCTGGGTGGCTCAGCGGGTTAAGCCGCTGCCTTCGGCTCAGGTCATGATCTCAGGGTCCTGGGATCGAGCCCCGCATCGAGCTCTCTGCTCGGCGGAGAGCCTGCTTCCTCCTCTCTCTCTGCCTGCCTCTCTGCCTACTTGTGATCTTTCTCTGTCAAATAAATAAATAAAAAATCTTAAAAAAATAAATAAATAAATAAATAAATAAAATTAAATTAAATTTAAAAAAAAAAAAAAAACCCACGACAAGAAAAACAGTCTAGTGACTAAAAACACGGACAGGGAAGGCGGACAGGTTGCGTTCTCATCCAGGCTATTATATTTTTGGCAAAGGACCTAGCCTGGAAGCGCTTCAGACTTCTCATCTGCTCAGAGTCCTTACCGACAGAGCTGGGCTGTTAGAAGCTGAACTCCTGAGCTCACAGGCCCGCACTGCCCCGCTGACTGCTCTCTTCCCCACCGTCTCCAGGACAGCAGACCCAGTGCCGCCTCCCTCAGCACCGCCCCGACCTGCCACATCAGCAGGGAGCCAGGGAGAGCTTTCTTGAGCAAAGAGGCTAGAACCTGCCCTCGGCCTGCAAGCTATCAGTGTCGAATCCCTCCTCTTCCACTGTGCCTCCCCAGAATGCTTCCAACTCACATCCAGCTGCCACTGTCACTATCTGGCTGTGCAGCCTTGGACCAGCAAAGGACTCTGACACTTTTTAAGCCCCATCTTCTCACCTGTCATGAGGATCGAACACGACAGACGCTTACAGAGGCTGGCACGGTCCCGGCCAAATCACAGCCACATACAAAGTGTTAGCTTCCCAACATCCCTTGCCCGACTCAGGCTAACCCAGTGTCAGCTGGTTGGGGTGGAACAAGTACATTCCATGCTATAAAAAAACAATGGGAGAGATGGCTTACCTGTTTATACTGACAGGTCTCCAAATGTGGTTCCACTCCAGACCTACTGAATCTGGGGTGGGGCTCAGCATCCTATTTTTTTTTGTTTAAGATTTATTTATTTGAGCGAGAGCGTGCACACAAGCACGTGAGCATAGGTAGGGTGCGGGGGGGAGATAGGCAGAGGGAGAGAGAATCCTTAAGCACACCCCCCACTGAGTAGGGAAACTGATGCAGGAGCCAGAGTTCCCATCCCAGGAGCCAGAGTTCCAGACCTGAGCAGAAATCAAGCGTTGGCTGGGCCACTTAACTGAATGAGCCACCCAGGCACCCTGACATTCTGTATTTTTAACAAGCCTTCCTGCCCACTTCTCAAGCAGACCAGAAGAGTCATACCTAGACAGCAGTTCCCAGACCACTCTTACCTGTGTGACCCTGAGGTCATCACTCTGTGCTTCTATTTCATTATTTTCAAAAGCAATCTTGCATAAGCTGTTCTTTGCCTAGAATGTCCTTGTCCCTACTTCCAGGTCATCTGGCCATCTCCTGCTCACCCTCTAGGACCAGCTCCAGTGTCTCCAGAGCCGCACCTCCTTACCTTCAGCAGGCCCAGGATACATCCAACTCAGGAGACCCAACCGTGTCCACCCCCACACCTGGAACAGGCTTCTCGAGGCACTCACAACAGGATCAGTGGTCAATTTACCATCTTCTAAACATCTCTGAGCCAGAGCGGGAGGGAGGGAAGGGTCTCCAAGAGCTGAGAGGCCTGCATGGGGCTCAGGGTCACCAAAGTAACCCATGGGCTCCTAAACCTAGGTTCTGGCAAATGTCCCATGGCTTCTCATTCATTTGGTGCCAATTCCTCCTGCTACCTCGGAACTCCCAACTTCATGCCATACTGGGGTAGTTCCATCCTCTGCAAGGCTAACGGGCACCAAAAGCATCCCCTAAATCAAATGGGTTGACAAAATGGAGCGCATGTGAAACAGAAATGAGTCACCTGAAGGCCATTCCGCTGTCAATAGAATCAGTCATGAGACAATTACGCCAGCGGAGGCTGTTCCACCACAGGGCCTTGGTCCCAAATCCCTAATCGGGAAGACCTTGAACTCAAGCCATTTGCCAACCAGTGGTCACGGGGAGGCAGGCGCAGGGCCCTCCCCTCTCCCAGCTCCAGTGAATCATGTTACATCCCATTTGTCCTGTTCCTTCCTAACTCCTGGAGGTTAGGTGAGGGCAGAGCTGAACCACCAGGCACAGTCAAGGCCAATCACAGCAGACTCTGACCCCCTCCTCCCAATCTCCTCCTACCAGCTTTACCCAGGCCCAGCCCCAGGCAGAGACCCCTGAGGGCATGCAGCCTACTCTGCAATGCCAACTGGCAGGCCATCACAGAGCCAAGCATCAGTCACTGGACACATCTTCGGGAACCACAACCCAGCAGAGTGGGGAAGGGATGAGGACGGTTGTACTAGTTCTAGAAGACAGGCCCCATACCCAAACACAGGCTTTCCCTGACCTAGGCTAGGTGATTGGGGAGTAAAGAGTGGTTTCCCCAAGCCTGGCCAGGAGAGACATGGCAAAGGGGGGGGCGGGGGCAGTGTGTGTGTGTGTGTGTGTGTGTGTGTGTATAACACACACGAGAGACAACATACTCCTGTTCTAGAACTTCATATAAATGACCTCATTCAATAAGTACTCTTAAGTGTGTGTCTTCCTTTAATAGGCTGACCAATATTCCACTAGATCAATTACACGTATACATGACACTCTTTACTCATCCACCAGCAGAAGCTTGAACTGCTTCCACCTCTCGGCTCTTGTGCACAGTGCTGCTGTGAACACGGGGGTACAAATCTCTCAAGAACCTGCTTTCAGTTCTTTTGGGTATGTACCTAGAAGCTGGATCACTAGACCATAGAGTAGTTCTATTTTTAATTTTTGAGGAAGCACCATGCTGTTTCCCATAGCAGCTGTACCATTTTGTATTCCCATCAATAATGCACAAATGTGCCAATTTCTCCGCACCCTTGCCAATATGTGGGATTTTTCTGGTTTTTTTTTTTTTTTTTTTTTTTAATAGAAGCCATCCTAATGGGCGTGAAGTGATATTTCATCATGGCTAATTTGTATTTCCCTGATTAGTGACATTGAGCATCTTTTATAATAAAAAATTGGGGAGCGCCTGGGTAACTCAGTGGGTTAAGCCTCTGCCTTTAGCTCAGCTCATGATCTCAGGGTCCTGGGATCCAGTCCTGCATCAGGCTCCTTGCTCAGCAGGGAGCCTGCTTCCCTGCCCTCCCCTCCACCTGCCTCTCTGCCTACTTGTGATCTCTGTCAAATAAATAAAATCTAAAATAAAAATAAAAAAATTTTAAAGAGCCACAATAATTCACTTTTACCAGAAATATCTGTAGATTACCCTTTTTTCCACATCCCTGTAAGCAATGCTTTTTGTGGGTCTTTTTATGCTTTCATCAGCTTGGCAGGAAAAAAAGGGAATCTCACTATGTCTCCTAGATTTCCTAGATTACTAGGAAATATGCTTTGGATCTTCTCCTCTTGGAATTGCCTAATTTTCTGCTTATCCTTTTCTTGTCAATTTATAAGCTCCTGCATATTAAATTAGTCATTAAATTTTCTGTCCTCTGTAGTGAACATTTTTTCCAAATCTACTGTTTTCCAATTAACTTTATATGTCTCTTTTGCCAGACACACACAGTTTTCAACGTTTGAAGAGGCAACAAGCTACCTTTTCTTTTATAGCTTCCAGGTTTCTAATTTTGCAAGGCCTCTCCCACACAAGATCATATGGTTTCCTAACTTTCCTTACCGGACCCTTCTTGGTCTGCAATTTATTTTTACATATGAGTAAAACAGATGGTATACTTGTAGTTCTTTACAGATAAATAGCCAGTTGTAGCAGCAACGACATATTCAATCATCCTTTGCCTACAGAATTGAATTACTACATCAGATGTGTACTGAATTCTCATATGCTAGACTTTTTCTAGGTTCTCTATTCTAATTCACTGTCCCACTTTTCTCTTCCTATGTCAATAACACACTGATTTGATCATTACGGCTTTCCTCAAATCCACAATCCCTTATCCTGAATTCCTAGCCCCCAAAGCTATAAAAACCACGGAAAGTGTTTTTGGACTTACGTGTTTGTGGCATGAAGGTATTTATAGTCTTCCTATCTCCCACTTGGTATGAATACTGATACACATTTCTCTACAGAAATACTAATGCTTCATTATAGGATGCCTCTAACTCACGGAGCATATGTTATATACATTAACGCACTGTAACAAATTACTCTGTTTATAGTATATGCCTTGTATCACCTCCTAAAATCCAAAGAATTCCAAATCCCAAAATACATCTGGCCCCAAGGGGTTCAAAAAAAGGAGCACGGGGGTGCCTGGGTGGCTCAGTCAGTTAAGCATCTGTCTTCAGCTCAGGTCATGATCCCAGGATTGAGCCTCACAATGGGGAACAGGGAGCCTGCTTTCTCCCTCTCCCTGCCACTGCCCCCACTTGTGCTCTTTCCCTCTCGCTGTCAAATAAATAAATACAATCTTTAAAAAAAAAGACCACGAACTTGGTGCACCTGGGCAGCTCAGCTGGTTGGGAGTCAACTCTTGATTACAGCTCAGGTCATGGTCTTGGGGTCGCAAGATCAAGTCCCGCATCAGGTTCCCCACTGAGTAGGGAGTCTGCTTCTCTACCTCTTCCTCTCCACCCTCTGTTCCTTCCTTCGTGCACTCTCTTTCTCTCAAATAAATAAATCTTAAAAAAACACACCATAAACTTGTATACTCAACACCAGCCACTTCATCCACATGACCTCTATTTACCCTCACAACAGCCCTATGAGATAAGGATTAAGACCACTTTATAGGGGCACCTGGGTGGCTCAATGGGTTGAGGGCTCTGCTTTCGGCTCAGGTCATGATCCCGGGGTCCTAGGATTGAGCCCCGCGTCGGGCTCTCTGCTCAGCAGGGGGCCTGCTTCCTCCTCTCTCTCTCTGCCTGCCTCTCTGACTACTTGTGATCTCAGTCTGTCAAATAAATAAATATATTTAAAAAAAAAAAAAAAGACCACTTTACAGATAAGAAAATATGATTCACCAATGTCACAAAGTTGCTGGGCGGGGAGGTGGGTGATGGACCAGGGACTGGGATTCTAACTCACATCTGCCTGACTCCAGAGCCCATGCTCCTAACCAGTGCACTTGAAAATGATGTAGTTGGTGGCCTGCACACGGTAGGCATGCAATATAAAAGTTACTGTGTTACAAATGGAGACCAGGTGAGAAGGCTGGACAGGTTTTTGCCTGCCCATGAGTCTGACCAATTTCCTGGGGAATAGCTTTGTTTCTAAGGAACAAGGAACCAAGGAGCCCCCATCCTAGGTTAGTCCCCACTTAATGCTCACATCCAGCACACATCCAATGTACGGCAGCTACCATCATCCCCAGATTTTTTTTTTAAGATTTTATTTATTTATTTGACAGAGTAAGAGAGAGAGAGAGGTATCACAAGCCGGCAAGAGGCAGGCAGAGAGAGAGGGGGAAGCAGGCTCCCCACCGAGCAGAGAGCCCGATGTGGGGCCCGATCCCAGAACCCTGAGATCATGACCCAAGCCGAAGGCAGAGGCCTAACCCACTGAGCCACCAGGCGCCCCAAGATGCCACTTTTTAAAAAGATTTCATTTATTTGCAGGGGGGCAGGATAGGGAGAGAGAGTCTGTCAAGCAGACTCCTAGCTGAGCACAGAGCCCAATGTGGGCTCCATCTCATGACCCTGAAATCACGACCCAAGCCAAATCCAAGAGTCGTGGACACTTAACCAAAGGAGCCACTCAGGCGCCCCAATACCACTTCTTTGTATCACTCACCTCTCTCCTTTCATGCAGCTACCTCTTACTCATCCTTCAAACTTCAAGCACCACTGCCTCAGAAAGTCTCCTTGAACCCCCATTCTAGGTTAGTCCGCACTTAACACTCCCAGGGCTTTTCCCTAACTCCCATGACTTCCATGTTTTGGGGGCAGGGGCAGGGTGCTGCACCGTGAGATCCATGAAAACAAAGACCACATCTGTATTCACCTCTGTAATCCCAAAGGAGCTCGTATAATACCTACCACAAACAAAGCATTAAGTGTCTGATAAATATTCATTGAATGAATGACTATTAGAAGGCAGTCTAGGCCACTGAAAAACAGGAGGTGCTGAGCTAACACAGAAAGAACACTATAGGTAGGTCCACCTTCTTCCATTTTGCAGACATACAGATGGAAAGAACCACAGTACCAATGGTAAATCAACCAACCCACACAGCTGGGCCAAGATCCCAGGAGTCTCCACTCCCAGGCTATTGTGTCCATAACAGAGTAGCCTCAGATCATCAAGACACAGTATAGAACATTCCAGCTTGTCAGATCCCTGAAGCCACAGAAAGCAGTTTGCAAAATGTCTCCTCCTTGTCACCATGTCTCTGTGAGTGAAAACAAGTAACAAGGTCCTAAAAGTCCTTCAGTGAAGTAACATCTTCATGACTTACCAATCTTCAAAAATACAGCTATAACCTAAGGAATCAAAAGGAAGTTCAAGGTCTCAGAGCCTGTAGCACAAAGTGCAATACCCAAATCCATGAACTTCGGGTCATAGTGCCTGGGAAGATTGGAATTGGATGGCTTTAAGTTTTCCTGCATTTCTTTTCTTACCCCCCCTATTTTTTTTTTTTTTTAATTCATTTGACAGAGATCACAAGTAGGCAGAGAGAGAGAGTGGGAAGTAGGCTCCCCGCTGAGCAGGGAGCCCGATGCGTGGCTGAATCCCAGGACCCTGGGATCATGACCTGAGCTGAAGACAGAGGCTTTAACCTACTGGGCCACCCAGGCGCCCCCTGCATTTATTTTCTAAGCTCAATTTCTAATGCCCACTCTCATCTCAGCTAATCAGATAAAACCTCCTTGATGCAAAAGGAACCAAGAAGTGTGGTGTCAAGGGCAGAAGGCAGTTTTACAATGGAGTCTGGTTCCAACCCTGGCTCTTCTACAGCTTAGCTCAAGACTTTGGACAAAGTCCCACAGCCTGGGTGGCACAGTTGGTTAAGCATCCACTCTTGGTTTCGGCTCAAGTCGTGATCTCAGGGCTGTGAGATCGAGCCTAGAGGCGGGCTCTGAGCTCAGCCAGGGAGTCTGCTTAAGACTCTCCCTCTCCCTTGGCCCCTCCCCCCAGCTCATGCATGTGCATATGTGCACACTCACTCTCGCTCTCAAATAAACAAATAAATCTTAAAAAAAAAAAAAAAAAAAAAGACAGACAGACTTTGGACAAAGTGCCAAACGCTTTGAGCCAATTTCCTCATTTGCAAAATTGGAATAGTAACACCTGCCCTACTGAAGCCACCGAAGGATCATGGGAAATAGGGGTAGGTAAAGCACCTGGCAAGGAGAAGGGCTTCAGTACATGACAGTTTGCTTCCCTTCCCCAACTCTTCACCCTTGGCATTTTATTTCTGCTGAAGGTCATTACTATGCCAAGGGAAGATCAGGTGAGCTTTTCTTCTGAAGAAACAGAGGCTCCAAAAGGACCACAGGCCCCAACACTCACCTTCTCTGCCATTCCTTCTTCTCCTCCAACAAAAAAGTCTGTTTTGCGTCGAAGGAAGCTGAAGAAAGTGTTGACAAGCTGAAAGACAGAAGGAAACTGAAGCTGTGGAGATGCCATATCGGGAGCCCCTCAAGTGCACAGAAACCAGATTCTAGTCTAGGAGGGAGCTCGGGACTGGACTGTTTTACCCTGAGCCTCTCATCTCAGGAGACAACCTCCCCAACAGGCCCGACCTTAGTGACTTCCACTAGGAAGTCCAACCTTATCCAGATCGCCCAAGAGACAGATTTTTCATTTCTCCTGTATATGTGTACATGCATTTCACATTCCTTGAGGCTCTAGAAACAGCCTAAGGGTATAGAATACTCCTCTGCATCCAGGGCTTGAAACACCTAGGCCAGGCTTTCCTTCCAGGTACTAAAAAGTCCATCCAGACTGGCACTGCCTGAGTTACCAGGGCAGAGCCAAAAAGAGGGGAGCAAATGAAGCCACTTCAAAGGGTAAAACCAACTAACTCTGGCCAGTTAACCAGAATATTCAAGTGGGTAAGCACACGGGTTTGAGCATCAGACTGATACATTTTAGCTGTCATCCTGGGGAAGTTTCTTAACTCTAGAACAGAAATAGCAGCAGGACCTATTTCTAGGGACCTAGTGAGGATCCAATGAGATACTGGAGGTGAGGGCCTGAAGCAGTGTCCCACCCAGAGCAAGAGACCTCCTGCCAGAGTGTACTCCTCCCACGTAGGTACGATGAACTGTGGCTTCTTCAACCCCAAAGCTTGGCACCAGAACTGGCTCAGCACATATGCTCACTAAAACTTCTGCTGAATGAAAAGATCTAGTGGTGACCTAGAGTTAGCATATACAAGCCCTTTTATTTGCTCAAATGAGTGGTTCTAAGGCTGATGCTAGAACTTAATCTTCATGGTTGAATTTCTACTTCTAGATTTTTGATTCACTCAAAAACACACTCCCAGATCCAATTTAGGATCAACAATTTAGGAGGACGGGGGAGGGAATCTCTACACACATGCAGATTAATAACACTCTTCCCAATTCAAAGGGCTTAGGAGTCCTTGGTTTCCACCGGGACCTGGGTAAAAGAATGGGAATGGAAAGCTCAAAGAAAACATGTTCCCAGTGAGATAAAGAATCAGCAATAAACTGTGGAAAGCAAGCGGGCCTAAGGAATGTGGTCCTAAGTCAGGAACACGGTGGGTGATTTTGAGCAAGTTCCTTTGGTTTCTTTTCAGAATGAGAGCGCTTGACAGGCTTTCCTACTTCTAACTTTCCAGGTTTTTGGTCCAAAAAACCAACTCCAGAATCTGTAGCAGTTGGTCTGTGTGTTACTGTGTGGTCAGTATGCACGATTATGCTTCTGAAAAGCTCTTTTCAAGCTCCATCAGGGCAAGGACAGACTTCTGCTTGCATCTATATACCTAGGACCCAGTCCGGGGAGTGTCTGGCACATTACTGACAATTCATTACTGTCCTTCACTTCAAGACACTACTCTCCTCACTACTCAGAAAATACAAGATTCGTAGCTCTGTCTCAAATACAAAGGAACTGACTGAGCCGTGCAGATGTGCAAAGGTCCCTTGTGGGTAGGTGGTGGAAACAAAGTGTAAACCCAGGCTTCCTATTCCCCATTCAAGGCCTGAAAGGACCACGTGCTAACATCACCCCCCCCCCACTTCCACCCCACCCCCCACACGCACATTCGTCGGCTCGGTCCCGGTCTTGATAGATGCAAATCCCGAAGTCTAGGATGGTTCATCCTAAGAACTGCTCTTCGGGGGCGGCCATCAGAGAGGAAATGAGGCCGGAAGCATGTGTAAGACTGGGGGACCAGCTAGGGGGGCGCTGCGGGTTTTCCAGGGCCGCGTTCCGAGACGCAGGAGTTGCTAAGACTCCTTAGCCGAGTCTTAGTCAGTTGCTAAGACTCCTGCGCAGCGCCGGGGGCCCGAGACAGAAGTGCGGTGGGGAGGCCAGACCGGAAGCTGGGACATGGTGAGAATGGAGGAGGATCACAAGAACCCGCGAAGCCCAGGGGTGGATCTCGGCCCCCGAAGGCAGGGAAGTGGAGTGAGGGTGTCTAGGGCCGCGCGGGTGGGCGAGCGCCGCGACACCAGGCCAGGCCGACGCCGCGCGGGCCGTTACCTCCTGCACGCCGCCCTCGTGCTGCTGCGCCATGGCCAGCAACATGCCGTCGAACCGCTCCTCCTCCTGCTCTCCGCCCATTGCGCCTGCCACTAGCCAAGCTCCGAGATCCTAGCACCTCACTCGCGTCCCGCGCTCTCCCGGTTCCTTCGTGTAGCGTCCGGCCCAACCGCTCCAGTCGTCCGCCTTCCGCAGCGGAGCCGGAAACACGCACGCGCCGCACCGCCCAGGCCCGCCTTCTCGCCCTCTCTTCCCGCCTCCTTCCCGGCCCGCGACCAGTGACTGCGCGGCAAACAGCCCGCTTCACCCACCATTGGTCGACTCGCTGAGCCAATCGACGAGCGCGTCCAGGAGGCGGTGGGCGGAGCCCAGGATCCCGGAGTTTGGCGTGAGTTGCTATGGTCACCAGATGATTGGAGCCTTCCAGAAAACCCTGAGCTATGTTCTGGTGGAGTTGAAAAAAGGACAAACGGCGCTTCTGCCTCGAGAGTAATTTACGATTTTATAGAACGGTGGAACTGAAAATGTCTTTAGTTTTCTCTTTCAATGTTTCCATGAGGCAATGGAGGCCCAGAAAGAAGGCGCTTGTCTGAAGGATAGCCTACCTCTGTCATCATCGCCAGGACCAGCTTCTTGGAATTACAAACTGTAGATTGGCGCGGGCCTCGGTCTTGGAAGTGCTCCGTGCTTGGTTTTAATGTTCTTCTGATGCAGTGCTGAAAAATCTTAATTTTTGAACAAGAGACAACACGTTTTGCACTGGGCTCTGCAAATTATGTAATGGTTGCTGTATATGACCTTCACTTTTTTTTTTTTAAGATTTTATTTATTTATTTGACAGATAGAGATCACAAGTAGGCAGAGAGGCAGGCAGAGAGAGCGAGAGGAGGAAGCAGGCTCCCTGCCGAGCAGAGAGCCCAATGCCGGGCTCAATCCCAGGACCCTGGGATCATGATCTGAGCTGAAGGCAGAGGCTTTAACCCACTGAGCCACCCAGGCGCCCCTGACCTTCACTTTTATTAATGTGGGGAACATGTCCCAGCTATCTAAGGCCAACCCCTCCACATTTGCAGTGAATTTAATCATCTTAGTCTTGTTATTATCCCCCCCTTTTTTTAATGTAAAATTTTCCTGCATCACAAATTTCTTCTGGATCATTCCTTTCAACTTACAAACATGCTCTAATGTCATTTATTTTTTTTACTATTCTGTGACCCCCTTTTCTCTTTCTACCACCACAATTTTCAGTTCTCGTTTTCAGCAAAAGTTGAAAACATTGCTATACTTATCTTTTCCCTTTGTTACCTTCCATCTTTCCTCAATGTATTCTAATTAGTTATTTCTTAAAAGACTAGCCAAGGGTACAATGACCTTGTGTTGCCAAAGCCCATGGACCACTATTATTTTCCTCAACTTCTCAGCTGCATTTGACTTAGTTTACCCCTTCTTCTAGGAACACTTTTTGGAGGGCGCCTGGGTGGTTCATTTAGTTAAGCATCTGCGTTTGGCTCAGGTCATGGTCCCAGGGTCCTGGAATTGAGCCCCTGGGTCAGGCTTTCTGCTCAGCAGGGAGTCTGCCTCTCCCTCTACCCGTCTCTCCCTCTCCCTCTGCCTGCAGCTCCCCCTGCTTTTGTGTTCTCTCCCTTGCTACCAAATAAAACCTTAAGAAAGAAACACTTTTTTCCCCCTTTAGGCTTCTGATAATGGAATTGTGTTCCCCAAAATTCATATGTTGAAACCCCCAATGTGACATTTTGGAGAAAGGGCCATTTAAAGAGGTAATTATGGTTAAATGAATTCAAAAGGATGGGGCCCTAATCACAACTGAAAGAGTGTCCTTACAAGAAGAGGAAGAGATCCCCAGGAAATCATGGGTACACAGAGGAAAGGCCATGGGTGGCAGCCTTCTGCAAGCCCAAGAGAGAGGCTGTGTGAGAAAGCAAACACTTGATCCCGGACTTCTAGCCTCCTGGACTGAGAAAATACATTTCTGTTGCATAAGTCACACTGTCTGGGCTATTTTGTTATGGCAGCCCTCGCAAACTAATGGAGCTTCTATGTCACCACACTGACCTGGTTTTCTTTCCACTGCACTAACACTTTCTCAGTGTCCTCTTCTACCTAGACTAGTAAATGTTGGTGGCTATGTCCTTTGCTCTCTCCTCTTCCCTCTCTACACTTTCTTCTTAGGTGATCTCATGATATCTCTGGTCCAGACCTTGCCTGAGCTCGTGGTTCTTCTAACTACCTCCTGGACAACTCCCTTTGATGATTGATAGGTATCTCAAAACTCCCTTGGCTTTGGGAAGGTGAGAAAGTTCTGGAGACACATGGTGGTGGTGGTTACACAACAATGCGAATGTACTTAATGCCACTGAACTGTATACTTAAAAATGGTTAAAATGGTAAATTTAACGTATATTTTACTACAATAAAGAAATTTATAATTTTATGAGACAATATGAAATTTAACTCTGACTAGGTATTTGATTATATTGGAGAATTATTGTTTTAAAAAAACTAACATGGCCAACATCGATATTCTCCCCCCACACACAAATTAATTCCTCCCCAAACCCCCACTGGGTAAGATGGCCCCTTCTAGCACCAATTTGCCCAAGCCCAAAGCTCCACTCATCCACCTGTTTGCACAGGCCAGAATCTAGTCTCATCTAATCCATTAGTAAGCCTTGTCAGCTTTTCCTCCAAACTATATCCTCTGTCCCCTTCTCACCTTGCTGTGTGAAGCAAGGTGTTGTTACTCTAGTCCAAACCAGCATCAACTCTCACATCCTAGCTTGTCCCCCTACCTCCTTTCTTGCCCTTTCTGGTCCATCCTCTACTCAGCAGCCTAAGCAATTCTTCTAAAAGACAAGCCAGAGCTTATTACTCTTTTGCTTAAAATTAGCTCTTATGGATTGCCACTGCATTCAGGGTAAGTTCCAAAATCCCAACCATGATCTCTGAGGAGTCACACCATCAAGGCCCTGTCCACCTCCCCAGATACACTTTGTCCCAGGATCCCCTTCACTCACCAGGCTCCCTCATTGGCTTCTTTCCTCCAGTGTTCTGTCCTAGTTCTGAGGCCTTTGCCAGTCAACTTCTTTCTATCCATCAGGTCTCAACCAAAATGCCACTTCTTCTGTGAGGCCTTTTACTAACCCTGATGTACAGATTAAGTCCCCACCTCCATGATTCTTGCTTTCAAAATGCCTTGTGCTCATCCTCTGTAATTACTGACTACATTGAAACATACAATTAATAAATTTTGGTTCATCTCCTCTCACTGAAATATAAACTTTATGAAAGCTAGCACCTGCTTGATTCTTCTGAGCATTCAGCTCAGAACCTCAAACATTGTAGAAGCTCGGTAAATAGTTAGGGAATGAATAAGTGGTCTTTGCCTGCTACCACTGAATCTCATTATAGAGATTATATCAACAAATTATCATTATCAACAAATACTGGTAAAATTGATCAACTTAAGTGCCCACTACTGTACTGAACACTTGATAAACATTATCTGACTTAACATAATGTTCCTATGTTACTGTCTCCATTTGGGGGAATGAGAAAACAGAGAGAGGTAAAGTCATGTGCTCAAGTCACACAGCTGGAAGAGTAGAGCCAGGGTTCAAAGCCATGAAGCCAGATTCCAGAGGCCACACACATTACCCACCTCACCTCAGAGTTCTGCCTCCCTGAATTAGGACTCTGATTTTATAAATCATTTCCAGATGCTTGTCTGATATGACTCCTCCCCGAGAAACCAAGACCTGATCTTGGACCCTGGTGAATTCATTGAAATAATACATGTTTCCTGGGAAGGCCTCTTGGTGACCAGCCAGCAACACCAACACAGGTAGGTGGGTGATCATACCACTGTGGGCTAAGCGCTCTGTTAAGGGTGTGGGCTGGGTGACCTGAGAAGTCAGGAAAGCAGCAATTTAGTCTTCTGCAGAGGTGGAGAGGGAAAAACATGAAGTCTGTGCTAGAGAAATAACATTTGTTCTAAGACCACGAAAGGGGGCTGGGGGCTAACTAGGCAGGTAGGGTAAGGGAAAGGCATTCCAGGCAGGAGGAGCAGCATAGGCAAAAGCTTGCAGGCACAAAGATAGGTGACAAGCCCAGGGAATGAAAAGGTGCTTAGTACTGCCTCTCTGGCTCCCAGTTTTTGTCCTTAACCCAGGCCTCTCTGTCCTAGAATCTGGTAGCTGGCCCCTCAGTTAGTCTGAGGGCTCTGTACACAAGGGGAGCAAACATGGGCACCCCGGCCATAGGATTGCAAAGCATTTTAATATGCATTATCTTATGGGATGCCCTTTTTTTTTTTTAAAGATTTTATTTATTTATTCGACAGAGAGAAATCACAAGCAGGCAGAGAGGCAGGCAGAGAGAGAGGAGGAAGCAGGCTCCCTGCTGAGCAGAAAGCCCGATGTGGGGCTCGAACCCAGGACCTGGGATCATGACCTGAGCCGAAGGCAGCGGCTTAACCCACTGAGCCACCCAGGCGCCCCTGGGATGCCCTTTAATTTCACAGATGACACCCAGCCCAGTGCCTGACACACAGTAGATGCTCAATAAGCCTCAGTCATTATAATTCTTGGGATGATGATGACTGTTGCTCCTGCTTGGGTAGGAACTCCTTCATCCCTTTGTCGTTTGAGGATTAACTGAGATCACTGCAGTGAAAATATTATGTAAACCAGAGAGTGCTGTACAGGGAGAGCATTGTCAGGAACTTTTCCTCCAGAAAGCCTTCCAGATTCAAGTTACTCTGCCCAGCTGCCCCATTTTAGCATCCCTGTCCATTGTTGATGTGGGTGTCCCACATCACCTTTTGGAACTACTGAAAGCAGGACTGTCTCTCCCTCCTCAGAATGGGGACCCCTCAGGGCTGGCCTGTGTCTCTCCAACAGACTGAAGACTCCCCCTTGAATGGGGACTCCCGAAGGTTGACCTGTGTCTCTGCCTTCAGACTGAAGGCAGGACCCGAGCAGAGGGCTGCTGATGGGCCATCTTCCCGACAGAGGCCTCCCACCCCCTTGAGTGGATAGCTTCGGTCATGCCCCAGGCTGAGAGAGCCCTGCTGAGGCTGTTCCTTGTCCTCCAGGACCGCCACAACTGACACCTTGGCCTTCAGGCCACACACAACACTCAGAAAACACAGTTCTCCACATGCAAACAAAAACAAACAAACAAACAAACAAAAACGCAAGATGAAACCTGGGGGGTCCAGCTTTACCATACACCCCCCGCCCCCAGCCGAGAGATCTCTCTTCTCTGGGTCTCCTCCTCAAGTGCCTCCTCTAGAAAATGCTGGTGAGACCAACAACAATAGTGACGACCACTGCCCTTCCTTTACAGAGCGCTGGCTGTGTGCCAAGTTCTTTGTCTCTTGGTGTCCTGACAAACACCCAGAAAAGATGCTACTAGGGGTAGATTTTCCATGAAGCTTCACTTGTACATCCAAGGTCTTGGGAGAGGCCCAGCAATGTCTTCTAGATAGATAGATATAGATATAGCCTTGTATGTTATATTATATATAATACATATGTATTCTTTTTAATTTGCAAAAATTTTATTTATTTATTTATTTATTTGACAGAGAGAGAGAGAGAGAGACAGGCAGTGAGAGAGGGAACACAAGCAGGGGAAGTGGGAGAGGGAGAAGCAGGCTTCCTACTGAGCACGGAGCCCGATGTGGGGCTCGATCCCAGAACCCTGGGATTATGACCTGAGCCTAAGACAGGGGCTTAAGGACTGAGCCACCCAGGCGCCCCACAAAAATAAAATTTTAAAACTACAATTGCTTAAGACCACCCTTTCTTTCCACCCTATCCCACTTCCCAATATGAATGATTCCCAAGACACCTGGAAGTATGTGGGTGGTGGGGGAGAAAGAAGGATCTGTAAAGAGCAAGAAGCCAATCTCTGCAAAATTCTTTCAATCATCACTAAATTGTCTGTCATTTAATAGTGGCGCCAACTCAGGAAGGAAGTTCTCTCCTATAAGGAATATGCAGCCTACGCAATTACAAATACTCCATGCATATCTTTCTTTTTTGATAGTAATTACACAAAGTAGAATTTATCAAAATTCCGACTACACACCTCTAAGCACTACTACAAGTATCAGAAACATCTATGTGTGAAATGGCATGTTTACATATCCTGGCTATCAAGAAGAAAATATGTTTATATTGCTTAAAAAAAAAAAGAGAGAGAAGAAAACATGTTTTTTTTAAAAAGATGTATTTATTTACTTGAGACAGAGTGAGAGAGAGAGAGCGCACATGCAAGCGGGGAGAAGGGTAGAGGGAGCGGGAGAGAGAATCCACAAGCAGACTCCCTGCTAAGCATGGAACCCGATGCAGAGCTCAATCCTAGGACCCTGAGATCATGACCTGAGCAGAAACCTAGAGTCAGCCCCTTAACGACTGAGACACTCAGGTGCCCCTAAAACTTGTTTTTGATCAACCATGCAAGAGGAAAGACAGAATCATCTCTCCATTTTCACTGGAGAATTTTACTTTTAAGATTCATGGACAATTTTACTTCTTCACCTTCCTTCTTGTCCTGAAAATTTCAGTCCTAAAACTATTAAGCAGAGCAGAACAGGAGGGAAGCATGTGACCGAGGGGGAGGGAGCCACTGTGGCCCAGAGCAAAAGTCAGAGCCCCAGCAGGGTAAAGAGGGTGTCCACATGGCATGGGGTCCAGCAAAGTGAAGAAGGTGTCACTGAGTGGGAGGGGGCATCCTGACACAAGGTATTAGAGCCCAAGTGGGATGAGGAGGGCATTTCATAGGGGATGGGGTCGTGGCAAAGATGGGAGATTGGTTAGAAATAGGGGTTGATCCAAAAAGCAAACAAATTCAGAATAACGGAAGCCAGATTTCTCAATGTTGAGGAAGGGAGGTATAAATATAGAAAGTGGGTACCTAGAATGAACCCCCGCATATGGATTAGAATTTCAGGTGATAGTCTGAACTAAAAATTTTTTTAGTATGTATAAATAGATATAGAAATAAATGTAGGGGCGCCTGGGTGGCTCAGTGGGTTAAGCCTCTGCCTTCGGCTCAGGTCATGATCTCAGGGTCCTGGGATCGAGCCCCGCATCGGGCTCTCTGCTCAGCAGGGAGCCTGCTTCTCCCCCTCTCTCTGCCTGCCTCTCTGCCTGCTTGTGCTCTCTCTCTCTCCGTCAAATAAATAAATAAATCTTTAAAAAAAAAACTTCATTAAAAAAAAAGAAAGAAATGTAACTGGGGGCATGCCTGGGTGGCTCAATCGGTTAAGCATCTGCCTTCAGCTCAGGTCATGATCCGGAGGTCCTGGGATCGAGTCCCGCATGAGCAAGGAGCCTGCTTCTCTCTCTGTCTCCCACTCCCCCCTGTTTGTGTGCATTCTCTCTCTCTCTCTCACCAAATAAATAAATAAAATATTTCAAAAAATATATATAACTGTAAATTGCGTGTGTGTATGTGTGTGTGTGTGTGTTTAGACTCCTTAACTCTGGAAGGGCCTAGGAAGAATGACACTTCCATAACAGTGAGTAGGTCTTGGTTTCTAATTATCATCCTGGCACCCAGATCACGGTTTTTAAACACTCCACACCATTAAAAATTGAATCAGAGATTCTTGGATTACTGGTCGATTCCAGGGGCTTGAAAAGAGGTATCTTCTTATATCAGAAAACAAAAGATGGTCAAAGAATGATGGGACATGTCAAAGGGACAGACTCCAGCTTAAATAAGCTCCTATTGGACTAAAATCTGTGACAATCTGAGCATTAAAAAATAATGATAATAATAGATTACAAGCTATTAAACAAAATAGGAGACCATGAGTTCATAACTAAATACACACATATAGGGGCGCCTGGGTGGCTCAGTTGGTTAAGCATCTGCCTTTGGCTCAGGTTGTGATCCCAGGGTCCCAGGATCCCTCCCCACATCGGGCTCCCTGCCCAGTGGGGAGTCTGCTTCTCCCTCTCCCTCTTCTCCTCTCCCTGCTCATGTTCTCTCCCTAGCTCACTCAAACAAATAAAATCTTTGAAAAATAATAAACAAATAAATAAATAAAACGTTCAAACTCGGAGACGGTATACCCAGGGACGCCTGGGTGGCTCAGTCCTTAAGTGTCTGCCTTTGGCTCGGGTCGTGATCCCAGGGTCCTGGGATCAAGCCCTGAATCAAGCTCACTACTTAGCGGGAAGTCTGCTTCTCCCTCTCCCACTCCTCCTCCATGTGTTCCCTCTCTCACTGTCTCTCTCTATATATCAAAATAAATAAAATATTTTTAAAAAAGGTATATCTGCATAGTTTCAAAATACCTCCTCACAAACTACCAATTCCTTATAAAGGGAAAAGAGTAAGTAAGTGGAGAAACCTAGAAGACATCAAGTGACCAGAGTGAAACATGGGACAGATGGAAATGGGTGCTACCTAATAAAATGTATCAAAAAGAACACAACAGTGGGGCACCTGGGTGGCTCATCGTTTGAACATCTGACTCTTGATTTCAGCTCAGGTCATGAGCCCATGGTCATGAGATCAAGCCCCATGTTGGGCTCCACACAGTGCAGAGTCGGCTTGTCCCTCACCTCTGCTCTCCCCCCACCCACTTTCTCTCTCTCTCAAATAAATAAGATGTTTAAAAAGAAAAAAAAATGGGGCCCCTCGGGGGCTGAGTCGGTAAGCCTCTGGCTCTTGGTATCAACTCACGTCATGATCCCATGGGTAGTGAGATCAAGCCCCACGGAGGGGGGAGGCCCACCACTCGCGGCAGAGGGTCTGCTTGAAGATTCTCTCCGCCACCCTCCGAATAAATAAATAAATAAATAAATCTTTAAAAATTTTTTTAAAGATTTATTTATTTATTTGACAGACCGAGAGAGAGAGAGAGAGACAGAGATCACAAGTAGGCAGAGAGGCAGGCAGAGAGAGAGAGGGGGAAGCAGGCTCCCCGCTGAGTAGAGAGCCTCATGTGGGGCACCATCCCAAGACCCTGAGATCATGACCTGAGCTGAAGACAGAGGCTTAACCCACTGAGCCACCCAGGCACTCTGTAGAGGAATGTTCTTAAACGCAGGAATTACACACTCAAGTATTTGAAAGCAATGGGCATCGGGTTGGCAATTTACTCTCAAATGGTTCAAGTTGAAAAAAGTTTCCTGTACTGTACTTGCAACCTTTCTGTGTTTGTGATGGTTTCAAAATAAATCTCATGTGAAGAGGCAAGCAAAAACGTGCAGCTAAAACAAATAGGCAAATATCATCAATAATTAATCAAAGTATTTTGATTTTCAGTCAGCTTATTTTAGTTTGTGATTGGTCATGATTTGTTTGGTCATTTTCTTTTCTTTTTTTTTTTTTTTAAAGATTTATTTATTTATTTATTTGACAGAGAGAGATCACAAGCAGGCAGACAGGCAGGCAGAGAGAGAGAGGAGGAGCAGGCTCCCTGCTGAGCAGAGAGCCCAACACGGGGCTCCATTCCAGGACCCTGGGATCGTGACCTGAGCCGTAGGCAGAGGCTTTAACCCACTGAGCCACCCAGGTGCCCCCATTTTATTTTCTTTATTTTTAAAGGTTTTATTTATTTACTTGACAGAGAGGAGAGCACAAGTAGGCAGAGCGGCAGACAGAGAGGGAGAAGCAGGCTCCCCGCTGAGCAGGGAGCTGGACTCGGGATTTGATCCCAGGACCCTATTTTATTTTAAAGATATATTTTTTTAGGGGCACCTGGGTGGCTCAGTGGGTTAAGCCTCTGCCTTCGGCTCAGGTCATGATCTCAGGGTCTTGGGATCGAGTCCTGCATCAGGCTCTCTGCTTGGCAGGGAGCCTGCTTCCTCCTCTCTCTCTCCCTGTGCCTGCCTCTCTGCCTACTTGTGGTCTCTCTCTCTCTCTCTGTCAAATAAATAAATAAATAATCTTTTTTTTTAAAGTTTTTTTTTTAATTTTTAAGTAATCTCCACACCCAACGTGCATCTTGAACTCTCTGCCCCAAGATCAAGAATCAACCTGCTCTACCAACTGAGCCAGCCAGGTGGCCCCCACCTCCATTTTCTCATTTTAAATATTCACTTTCATTCCTGATTTTCTATTCCTGAAGAGGGAACCGCCAAATTGTATAAGTGTCAGGCCCCATAAAACTGCTATCCACTATTGGCCTTTCTTGTGCCTTTTGAAGATGAGGGAACTGAGGCACAAAAATATGAAGTGACTTGCCTAATGGTCATTAAGTGATAAAGCAGAATTTGAACCCAGGCAGTATGACTCCATAGTCTCCATAGAGGGAACTCCGAAGACTCAGGGAGATAAAAGGATGTGAGAGGAACTTTGAAAGTGGAAGGATTAAGATCACTCACAATCAAATGAAAGTCGTACACGTGTTTGTCTGCTGGGCCTTGGTTCCTTCAGGCAGAGGAGAGGAAGGAGGAAAGTCCTCTCACCCTATGCCAGAGACTGCTTGGCATTTCAAGTCCAAGACCTCACTTTGTTATTGTCCCAGATGAAGCACCTGAGGCCCACAGAGATCAGCCCAAGGTCACACACCTGGAAAATGATAGAGCCAGGAGCCAGTGCCAAGGGTGGTGATGGCTGCCCGACAGTGTGCTAGCGGAAGGCTTGCCAAACTGGGCTTGCCAAGGTCCATGGACACGACACAGCCGAGGACCTTCCCACCCTCTCTCACACCCCATGCCCCACCATTCAAAGACAGACGCCCAGGACAGATTTGCCATGTGGCTGGCGGCAGCGCGACGTGACTGCCCAGATGATAAGTAGGCAACGTCTGTAGACCAGGCAGCTTCAAGGTGGGGACCCAGGTGGCCGCTAGCTCTGGGAAACTTAGGTCACACAGCTTGGGCCGCACCACTGGGCCAGTGGGTCTAGGGGAACAAACAAGGACTTTAGAGTCAGACAGATCTGGGCTCTGGTTCTTCTTAGTGGTGTGACCTTGGGCAAGTCACTTCACCTCTTTGAGTTTCAAATAGTAAGAATCTTGCCTCCTGGGGAAGCTCTAAGGATTAGAACGGGAAGGGCATACAGTAGGCTCTCAGTAAATAGCAGCCGTTCTTCATTAGCATTCTGCTAGGACTTCTTAGCAGATACAGCCTTTCAGAAACTTTCGGAATCCAAGCTGAGGAGAGAGAGTTCTTAAGGACCTTATTTCTGCAGGGCCCCCAGATCTGGAGTCAGGGGAGGGAGGCCTCCTAGCCTGCACAGTGGGCAAAGTCCTCTCAGCCCCCCAGGGTCCTGGCTCCCTTCCCCATAGCCTGTTCCTTACCAACAACAGGAGCAAAGCCCCAAGGTTAAGCAAACAAGTCAGTGATAAGGCACTTCCAGGTTGGGCCTTGCATTCAAGGTTCGTCCAGCTCCGGGGCTGGCTTCCAAGCTCAGTGAGAGTCCTGCAGACACCAATAGGGACACCTGCAATGGCCACCTGCTGATTGTGCTCCTGAGGCCTTGGTGCCCTGGTACAGCCCGGGTTAATGACCCTGTTTATCCACTTGAGTCATCCGATAAGGGGCAGCGCGGCGGGTGGGCAGGCCGCCCTGTGTCCTGCACAGGCTGCTTCATTGACTGAGGCAGTATCAGCGCCACGTGGAACTCCCAAAGCCTCCTCCCCTGCCACTTCCCCACCAATCCTGCAGGCCGGTGCATGTTTCTTTCTTTCTTTTTTTTTTTTCAATGAACATGACTTCTGGAGTCAAGGTTGTCAGGCCATCCCCTCCACCCCCACCCACCGTCCCTCCCACTGGGGATATATATAGCACCCAGCGGGGCAGAGCGGAGGGCGGGAGGGCCAGAAGGAAGGAAGAGCAGCTCCCCAACCATGAGCTCCAGCCAGCCAGGGACCTGCCCATGCCAGGGTGCTGCAGGCCGCCCAGCCATTCTGTATGCGCTTCTGTGCCCTAGCCTCAGGGCTAGGCCCTCTGTGCCCCCGGCTCGGAGTCACTGCCTGTGCAGACAGCATCGGCCCGTCCGGCTGTGCGCTCCG
The DNA here is from genome assembly GCF_902655055.1 of Lutra lutra. Taxonomy (NCBI): domain Eukaryota; kingdom Metazoa; phylum Chordata; class Mammalia; order Carnivora; family Mustelidae; genus Lutra; species Lutra lutra. Next base: position 177,848,527 of record NC_062281.1, read on the forward strand.
CATCGCACCTGCCGGGAGGCCTTGGATGTTCTGGCCAGGACAGTAGGCTTCCTCAGGAATCTGCCGGCCTTCTGCCAGCTGCCCCCTCAGGATCAGCAGCGGCTGCTGCGGGGCTGCTGGGGCCCCCTCTTCCTGCTGGGGTTGGCCCAAGACACTGTGACTTTCGAGGTGGCCGAGGCCCCGGTACCCAGCATACTCAAGAAGATCTTGCTGGAGGAGCCCAGTAGCAGCTCAGGCGGTGGCCAGCTGCCGGATCGGCCCCAGCCCTCACTGGCGGCAGTGCAGTGGCTTCGGGGCTGCCTGGAGTCCTTCTGGAGCCTGGAGCTGGGCCCCAAGGAATATGCCTTCCTGAAAGAGACCATCCTCTTCAATCCTGGTGAGCTTCCAGACACTCCTGGATGGGGGCCCAGCCAGGGAAGGCTCCTTCTGAGGGCTTGACACCTGTTATCTCTTTGGGTCCTCATTATCACTGAAAGTCACCTGACAAAAGAGGCTCAGAGAGGTTAAGTGAATTGCTGAAGGTCACACAGCCCCGTAGAGCCAATGCAGAGATGGGAATTCAGGTTTATTCCCTCCAGAGGCTGGTCCTTGCCACTCTGCTTAAGAAACTTGCCCCTGACCCTCCGGGAAGGTGGGCAGACACAGCTGTGCCTCAGCCACAGGTAAAACTCTGTGGGTTCAGAAAGACCCCATAGAGAAGAATGAAAATGTAAGATGAAAATTCCTCACCAAAAAGACCTCATGGAATATATAAACTATAGTAACAAATACTAGTGATAGTAATGAATATTCATATTACATTCACCATATGCTAGGCCCAATTAAAAGGGTTTTGCAGATACTAGCTGATTTAAACTTCATAACATGCCTAGGAGATAGGTGTTATTATCCCCATTTTACAGATGAGGAAACTGAGGCACAGATATTCATTTATCTGAGGTCACGCAGCTAATAAGTGACAGCATGAGATTCAAAAAGGCAGCCTGGCTCTTAACCATTACTCTGGGCTGCCCCATAAAAGGACCAATAAATAAAATAAATAAATGGAAGAGGTAGTAATGGGGCCTCAAAGACAAAACCAGTGACCTTAGGTCTTGGGTCAGTACTGCTGCCTGGGAGTGGGGTACTCAGCCGCCCTCTTCCCCCTCTCTGCCCACAGACGTGCCAGGCCTCCATGCCTCCTCCCACATCGGACACCTGCAGCAAGAGGCTCACCATGCACTGTGGGAGGTCCTGGAGCCCTGCTGCCCCGCTGGCCAAGGCCGCTTGGCCCGTGTCCTCCTCACAGCCTCCACCCTCAAGTCCATCTCACCCAGCCTGCTTGGGGACCTCTTCTTCCGCCCAATCATTGGAGACATTGACATCGCTGGCCTCCTTGAGGACATGCTTTTGCTGAGCCAACCTATTCCAGCCCAGGCTGAGATCAAGTGTAGGTGGGGCAGAGGCTGGCAGCCCTGACTTGGGCCTGTCCCCAGGGGTGACCCAGTGTTCCTGGGATGGGGGGCAGTCTGTATAGGCAGGCTTCAGCTCCCCTGGAATAAGCTGGCTGTGGCCCAACAAGATGGGCTCTGGGGCCCCTCCCTCACCACAGCCCCTCTTGGCCTCTCTTGGTTTGACATGGTGCTCCAGCTGTCCGGCCATCCCTTAGTGGTCCTCAGAGCCTCTGGGCCAAGACTCCTGACCTCTCCTGAGATGGGGATGGAAGCTTAGATTGCTCATTGGGACAAGAGTCCTACTGACTTTGTACAGAAGTGATTTAAGTTATTGGTTTTTGTAATAAAAGGCATGACACCCTTGGAGCCTGACCCTGTAATTTGTACATGTGGAAGGGACTGTCCCACCTCCAGGGTCCACCCCACCCCTATCAGAAGGAGTTTGAGAGGAAGGAGCCATAAGGAGCACTGGAGCCAGGCTTCAGGGAACTGGGATATTAGTTTTTCAGGGTGGGAGGATTATTCCATTTGGGGGGAATGAGATTTATTTTGCACAGGCCTGAATCCAGGGGAGAGGACCAGTTCAGGCCTCCTTACTTCCTTGCCTTTATCTTTGGGGGTGTCTTTGCCCTATCTCCAAGTCCCCCAGTGAACTCTGACCCCTGCAGGCTCCCTCTGTCCTCAACAGAGTCAGATCACAGCGAGTAAGAAATACGAAGCAGCCCATTCCCATATTGAAACAGGTAAGGTCACTGGAATTTCTGCAGTTTGGGATCCTTCACATCCCCATTTCTGCAAGTGACAGAAGAGGACAGTCCACTCTGTCCCAATGGCAGGAGCAAGGGCATTCAGGGCTGGCCTGGTGCAGCTGCATGGAGGTCAAGGCCTCCCAAAGTTTAGCTGCCACCTTAGCTGTTAAAGTCTGAGACTCTTCCATGGCACTTGGTTCACAGCTATGGCCCTGACCCCTCCTGAGTTCCCCCTTCCATGGCCCCTCTGTCCCAGCCCTTCTCCTGGAATCCAACCTCGTTGGCCAGCAACCAGAGAGGTGGTGTCTGGCATCTCAGAGGCCTCCAGAATTGCTCCATTCAGTGTGTGGCTTGTGTCTGTTCTGACAGGTCAATGTCTGCACCTCCCTGTTGGTTAAAGATTTTGAATATCACCCAGGTTAGGGTGACTGACCTGCAGGCAGGAGGGAATGATAACAACACACATGCCTACAGGACCCCCTTGCACATCTCCCCCTTTCTTTAGCAGTAAGGCCCCTGCCCATATCAGTCCCACCCCCCGTCACCACCAGTTTGGATCCTCTTCATGGGGCCAAGTTAATTATTGCTCAATGCGAGGTCATTCACTCAGGGACTACAGTCGAAGAGTTGTCATTCAGGACTCTTCTGAAGGCCCCCAGGATAGGACAATGCCCTCATGCCAGCAGCAAGGGCACCCCTGTCCCTTACCCAATCAGCAACTCACCACTCAGACACCAGAGTGACAGAAACATACAGCTCACACCACACAACAAAGACACACACAACTCAGACCTACAACTCTCTCTCCATCCTACACACACACATACACACACATACACGTCAAAACATACAAGTCAGACACACTTACACAGACCCATAAAAAAGACCCACCACCCACCCACACGCAGCATGGAAATGCACAGCCAAGATACACGCACCCAGTGACATACAGCAAACCCACACGCATGACAATAGCCACCCGCACGGAAGCCAGATGTTCACACACCCATCCCTATTCCCAAGGGCAGGGCACACAATATGGGGACACCCTCATACTGGGGCATGTTCTCCATTTTCTGTATGTCACAAGAGAAAGAAAAGGGGCCCCCAATGTAAGCCGACCGATGTCTCCACATCTTCAGGATCCAGACCAGACTGTTCTGCTTGGCATTTGGGGCCTCAACTAACCAATCACCCCCTTTCCCCATAGTGACCCCAACGTCTACCCTCCTCTCAGACAGGCCATTCCCTGTTCAACAGCTCCCCCAAGCCAGGAGGTAATCAAAGTCCCAAATAGAAGCATCCTTTAAAGCCCAGAGCAGACCTTGCTATCTTCAGCCCCCTAACCTTCCGCCAGCCCTCCCAGACTCAGAGCTCAGGCCCCCAGGCCCCTCTCCCTGCCTGCCCTTGTCAGCACTTGGACACACACTGCCCATCTCACCACGCAGATGCAGGCGGGAACTCTTCCAAGAGCAGCTGCCTTGTCTCTCCAAAGGAACCAAATCCAGGGGATTCGGGGGTTTCAGGTCATTCTTTTATGTTTCTTCAGTAACCGCCCCCATTAGTGTACCGTTGCACCTCTATGAACCTGAGGCTGAATCTTCCTGCCCCTCCCCCCTCCCTCCCCCTTCCTTGAACAGCCACTAGAAAGTGCTCCTCTCCACTACCCACCCCAGCCTTTCCCCTCAATTATCTAATGTTTCCATCATCTCAAGAGCTTCCCTGATTAGCACTGCCTTGCTCCTTTGCAAACTTCTTCCCTGTCCCCTTCACGTGGTTGGGGAGCTACACTTCTGCTTCTTATCTGTATCTCCTGTCACTCCCTGTGCCCTATCCAAACTTTCTGCAAGGAAGATCAAGAGAAATCTAGCAAAACTAAAGAGAGAGTTATAATACAATAGGAAAACGAATGCTTTCTCTGTGAGACAAAAGTGGGGGACTGTGTCTCCATTAACAGCAGCTTAGAACTGGGAACTGTGCCTCATCAGCCAGAGAGGGTAGAGGAGGAAACAGGCTCTGACAGTGTATGCAACTTACTCAGTGTCTGGACCGATCACTACCTGTGCCGAGATTTGAACTCAGACTTGTGTGACTGTGGAGGCCAGGCTCACCAGCACAGGCTGGCATGAGCCACGGCCAGGATCAGGCTGTCTGGAGCCACCTCAGCCACTGTTTACTGACCATCTGCCCTCTCAGCCAGGATCCCTATCCTCAGGCCCAGTCAGGGATGACTCACTAGGAATCAGGAAAGGGCTCAGCTTTGGGTATCATTTTATTATCGCCATTATCCCTACCTTCATTAGCCTAATCATCGACTGCTTAATAAGCAGTCAGGGTGCCTTGGCCAACACACCCTGCCTTTGGGTTTCCTAGAACCTCTGATGCCAGCAAAAAGACAACACCTACCGTCCATCCATCCATCCATTCATTCATGCCATCATTCAACATCTCTCTTGATGACCACTTGTACCAGACTCTGTGCTGGATGCTAAGAGACTCAAAATACCAAGATTTAGCTCCTGCCCTCACTGAACATCCTGTCTGTGGCAGAGAGAGACACAGAAGTAAGTGCAACCCAGAGAGATCAGAACCGTGATAGAGGGATGTTTGGAGAGAGCAGGAGCTCAGAAGAGGGAATGATTAAATCTGCCTTGGAGGTGGGAAGAATGCTTCAGCCCCGTGGTCACTGCTCTGAGCTAAAGAGAATGAATAGGGGTTCGCCAGGCAACCAAGGGATGGGCATTCCACATAGAGGGAATGAGAGGTGCAAAGACACCGAGGTGACAGAGAGCAAGGGTGTTCAGCTAACTGCAAATGACCTGGGGAAACTTGGGCCCAGAGCAGCAAGAGATGGGCCTGGAAAGGTAGACAGGCACCGTGTCCCAGAACAAGGCCACAGAGAAAGGCAAGCCCAGTGAAGCTGCTGGAGGCAACAAGGCTAAGTCTCAGGGGAATCGGGGTTAACAAGGGGAAATCACTCATTCCTGGTGGGTCATTCAGGGTCATACCAAACAATAACCAGCTAACAATCCCCAGCCACACCCAACGGCACATCCCCACATCGGTGCCAGGAGTAGTCATTCAAAATCAGTGGCAATTTTCTGAGTCTCCTACATATCGAGCATCAATGTGCAAGGTTCTGGAAATTTAGGCCCACAATGGCAATTGTGTGGAACCCTAAGTGCATAACTTCTTGGGTCAGCTAACAGCTTTTTCAGAGCACACAGCTTGTGTGCTGTAAAACACTTATTTTTCTATTTTCAGACTTTTCAAAATATAGTTTTAATTCAACCTTTTCTGTCTGATGAACAGAAAAGTACACAAATCATACATGTACAGCTTAATGAGTTATCACAAAATGAACACCTTGCTGTAACCACCACCCAGCTCAAGAAATAGAGCTTTAGCAACACCTCAGAAACGCACCCCATCACTACCCTCTCCTTCCTCCTGAAATGGTATCACTATCCCCGATTTCCAACATAAGAAAGATTATTTATCTTAAACTTTATATAAATGGAATCATATACAGCATGAACTCTTTTGTCTTTCACTTAATGTTGTGTCAGATTCATTCTGACCTATTCATTTTCATTGCTGTAAAGTATCCCATTACATCACAATTCATTTACCCAGGATAGTGCTAATGACCATTTGGTTAATCAAATAATATTGTTAGGATTATTCCTGCACATCTTTTGGCACACAGATGTTTCCAGATATGTTGTTATATAACAAGAACTGGAATTACCAGGTCATAGAAGTTATGCTCAACTTAAGTAGATCTTGCCAAATTTTCCGAAGTAGTTGTGTCAATTTACACTTGCCTCAGCAGATTTTAAAATCTAGATATGGGGGCGCCTGGGTGGCTCAGTGGGTTAAGCCGCTGCCTTCGGCTCGGGTCATGATCTCGGAATCCTGGGATCGAGCCCCGCATCGGGCTCTCTGCTCAGCAGGGAGCCTGCTTCCTCCTCTCTCTCTGCCTGCTTGTGATCTGTCAAATAAATAAATAAAATCTTTAAAAAAAATAAATAAAATCTAGATATGTATAACAATCCTATCTGCAAATACCCAGACTTTCATTAAAACAGTTTTTATTTTTTTCCTTCCCAAATAGGTGTATATATGTGATCAACATCAAATGAACACTTGCTTTATTGCTTTTGGAAATGAGTTATTTTTCCTTTTAAGATGTTTCATTAAAATTGAGTAAGAGAAAATAACATTTATAAAATATATTAAGTGTAAAGAATAACAGTACAATGAACCCTCATCATGTCCCATCAACTTTGACGTCCTTTTCTAAATCTATCACCTCCTCCCAAAGGTAATGATTACCCTGAATTTGAGGTTAATCATTTCCTTTTCTTTATGATTTTATTATTTTTATTAATTTTTATTTTTTTTAAGATTTTATTTATTTGACAGAGAGAGATCACAAGTAGGCAGAGAGGCAAGCAGAGAGAGAGAGAGGGAAGCAGGCTCCCTGATGAGCAGACAGCCCGATGCGGGACTCGATCCCAGCACCCTGAGATCATGACCTGAGCCGAAGGCAGTGGCTTAACCCACTGAGCCACCCAGGCGCCCCTATTTTATTATTTTTAAAGAAGATTTTATTTATTTGACAGAAAGAGAGGTAGCGAGAGCAGGAACACAAGCAGGGGTAGTGGGAGAAGGAGAAGCAGGCTTCTGGCCGAGCAGGGAGCCCCATGTGCGGCTCGATCCCAGGACCCAAGGATCATGAACTGAGCCGAAGGCAGATGCTTAACAACTGAGTCACCCAGGGGCCCCTCTTTATGATTTTAATGCATATTTACTTAAGTATCTCCAAGAAACACTTTTGTTTGTATTTTTGAACTTTTCATATAAATAATTCCATTTTCTGACTTAGTTCCCCTCAACATTATATTCCTGCTGAACAGTACTAAAAGCTGATTTTTTGCTCTTGCGAACAATTTAGCTACAAATATTCATATGTATTGTCAAATAAAAAACAAATCTGGACTCAGTAAAGAGAGACTTCATTTTAAATGATTATTGCAAGACAGGAAAGGAACTATTGCAAGGGAGAAAGAAGCTCTTGCAATGGGACTGTGAGAACTACCTGCACCTTCAAGGGTTCAGCAAAAGGAGTCCATCATTCATAAGAAGAGTAAACAAGGCTAGAAAAAAACGGGATGTGAGGAAGTGGGATGACCAGGAGTGGCATGACAGGACAGTAGATCAGAAAATGTTTTACCCTGAAGCCAGCCTATTCTCAGGAGGGGTTGTGTGCTGGCTCAAACTTGGGGGGTGGGTAGGGGAGGCAAAGTTCAGGGACCTAGGGTAAGGAGAAAAGCTTAACCAAAGTTTGGTTAGCAAGCATTTTGCTCTGATTGATCAGCGGGGACAAGCAGTTCATCTAAGCGTTTACAAGGCAAAGAACTGGAATTTGGAGTCTGTTGCTAGCCTTGACATAGGTAAACAAGGGGGCACCCATGAGTTTTATCTAAGTCATATAAAGGAGCGTGTTTCTTTGCTGTAAGCTGTGTTCCTGAACACAAAAGAGTGGGATGGAGTTTCTTAACCTTCGCTCTTCCCCTGTATCACAGGGCAGCGAGAAATTTAATATTGCCAATACAGAGATATATGCAAGAATTTCTTTTAAGTATGTACATAGTAGTGGAATTGCTGGGTCAGTGGATGTGGGTAGCTTCACTTCTACCGGGTAATATCGAATTCTTTTCCAGAGTATTTGTTCTAGCTTACACTCCACAACAGTATACGGGAGATCTAGTTGTTCTACACTGTCACAGACACTTGAGGATTTAAAATTTCTCGCCAGTCTGATGTAGGTTAAGTGGGTCTCACTGCATTTCATTTATTTTTTTTTTAAGATTTTATTTATTTATTTGACAGAGAGAAATCACAAGCAGGCAGAGAGGCAGGCAGAGAGAGAGGAGGAAGCAGGCTCCCCGCTGAGCAGAGCGCCCATGCGGGGCTCGATCCCAGGAGCTGGGATCATGACCTGAGCCGAACGCAGCGGCTTAACCCACTGAGCCACCCAGGCGCCCCGCATTTCATTTATTATCAATGAGATTGAGGCTCTTTTCTGTGAAGTGTTTCGGTCCACTTTTCAATAGAATTATCTTTTCCTTAGAGATTTGTGGGAAGGCATGAATATGCTTTGGAAGAATAAGCGGATGAACAACTGAACAGGCTCTGAGCGGAGAAAGCTGAGATTAGGTGTGGGAAATCCCCAATAACCAAAAACCTTACAAAAAACTGCCTCTCCCGCAGCTTTCTGATTTTATCACCACTAACGCCTTATAAAAGAGATCTGTAAACCCATTTCTCAGGTGAGTGTTCTCATCATCGTTGGCTTCTCCCTGCCAGAGAGCGACCCGAACGACTCACCCCCAAACTTCTCAGCTCCTCGACCACGACCCGCCCAACTAATCACGGGTTACTCAACGTCGTACAAGAGACCGCAGCGCCACTTATCATATTCTCGCGAGAGTTAGTTCCAGCCGATCATGTGACAGGCCAAGATGGCGGTGCCCAGCGAGGCGGAGGAGGAGGCAACAATCTACTTAATAGTGAGCGGTATTCCCGCGTGTTTGCGCTCGGCCCATCTCCGGAGCTACTTTAGCCAGTTCCGGGAACAGCGCGGCTGTGGCTTCCTGTGTTTCCACTACCGACATCGGCCTGAGCGGGGTCCTTCCCAGGCTCCTCCCGAGTCTGCCCTAACTCCTGTCGGTCAGGTTCTCGCCCAGAGTTCGGTCACCGATGCCCACGCTCTCTCCACTCCGGACTGTGCTCCCGCCCAGACCCGCACTTGCTGCTGCGTCATCTCGGTACGGGGGGCAACTCAAGCTCAGCAGCTTCTTCGCATGTACTCGGGCCGCCGGTGGCTGGATTCTCAGGGAACTTGGCTGCCGGGTCGTTGTTTGATCCGCAGACTGCGGCTACCTACTGAGGCATCAGGTACGCGTGGGAAAGATAATAGACTGAGCCTACCCGCCCTGAAACAGAGACACCTTTCTTGAGGGATGACGGGGATAAGTCAGGTCTCTGATTATCAGACTTTTTAAGAGTTTAGGTCATTTCTGAACAGAGCCTCAGACTCAACTGCATGTTAGTCTAACTTACAGGGGAAAGAACGGTAAGAGGTTTAATGGGATGATCCTTCATTTTCCAATATATTAGATTACTTCTGAGAACCTTTATCTGAGAGGTTGATATTCCACTGACACGGAAGGAAGAAAAGGAAATGAGGTTTCTAATCCTCTGTCATTTATCAAAAGATTTTGTCAGAGAGCGCGCGCGTGCTCAAGCAGGGGGAGTGGCAGGCAGAGAGAGAAGCAGGCTCCCCGCCAAGCAAGGAGGCGATGCGGGACTCGACCCCAGAACCCCAAGATCACAACCCTAACCGAAGGCAGACTCTTAACCGATTTAGGCACCCAGGCGTCCCTTATTTTCTGTCTTTATTGTATTCTTCGTTGCTTCCTATCCAGCCCTGTCTTGAGAAGACGCAAATGAAAAGACCATCTCTTGTCTCTGAACACTCCCATTTTCATGGGAAATCACTTTGATAGGGTAACAGGAAACACTTCGGAGTCTTCTAATTCATTCATTCAACAAATCAAGCTTATATGCTACACTTAGTTTGACTATAGCAACTGTGCAGAGAACAGTTAGACACAGTGTGTGCTCAGGATTCAGAGAGGAAGACAGATTTGTAAAAAGGTAATTGTCACAGAGATGCCATTCTAATTGCTAACATTTACTGAGCACTGTGTACTTACTAGGCACCGTTCTAAGCCTTTCATTTTCTTACTGACTCCTTGCGGCAATCCTATAAGGTCGGAGTTTTTGTTACTACCCATTTTATAGGTGAGGATACTGAAGGGTACTGAAATTCTGTTACCTGCCCAAGGTTACAGAGCTAGGAAGTGGCAGAGTCACAATACAAACCCAGGCATATTGTTCCAGAGCCTATGCTCTTTATTACCAAGTGTTGAGGGATGACAGGGAAGGGAGAAACTGATCTAGAGGGATTAGGAAATGTGGCTTTTCATCTGGATCTGAAAGAGAAACAGGAGTTTGTAGGAAGGAACGGTGTTTAAAGTAAATGGCATTTGCAGACACAGAAAGATGTGAAAGTCCATGGAACTTTCAGGGCATGTTAAATTGTTTGGTGTGGTTGAAGCACATGATATGAGAATGTGCAGGGAGTGGGGTTGGTGGCAGTTGAGAATCAAAAAGTCAACATGAACCAGATCTGAAAGAAACTTGTGTGCTCAGCTGAGGTGATGAGAAATGGCATGAAATTATTAGGTGGTTCTGGTCAGGGAATGGAGGAAGTTACTCTGGAGAAGTCTGAAAGGGAGAAAGATCATTAGCCTAAAACAGTTGAACAGATTTCTGGCTCAAGTGTTGCTGGAGGCTTCTAGGTTTCAAGAGCTCTTCTTTCCTCTGCTTTCCAAGGTTTGGGCTCCTTTCCTTTCAAAACCCGGAAGGAGCTGCAGAGTCGGAAAGCTAAGAGTGAAGCCTTCACTCTGGCCGATCTGAGGCAACTGCCAGAGCTGAACCCACCAGTGCTGATGCCCAGTGGGAACGTGGGGACTCCTCTGCGGGTCTTTCTGGAGTTAATCCGAGCCTGCCGGCTACCACCTCGGATCATCACCCAGCTGCAGCTCCAGTTCCCCAAGACAGGTTCTTCCCGGCGCTATGGCAATGTACCATTCAAGTATGAGGACTCAGAGACCGTGGAGCAGGAAGAGCTTGTGTATACGGCTGAAGGCGAAGAAATACCCCAGGGAACTTGCCTAGCAGACGTACCAGCCTGCTCCCATGGAGAGCCGGAGGAGGAAGGGGAAAAGGAGGAGGAAGAGTCACACTCAGATGATGTGAGTACAGTGAGCTACCCTGTCTTTGCTGGCAGCTTAGAGAGGCTAAAGCTTTAACACTATCACTCTTCAGTTGTATATTACAATAGTTCTAAACATGCAGGCTTCTTAGGAGGGTTCCAGAGAGTTAGAACTCCCTGATATTGAACATAAAACTGCATTTACATTGCAAATATGCACTTCTTCGAGGAGAGGGGCCAGAGTTTTTATCAGAATATTCTCAAAGGGGTCGTCTTTGCATTCCACATAGAAGGAATGTGAGGAGTGTCCTTTTTTTTTTTTTTTTAAAGATTTTATTTATTTATTTGACAGAGATAACAAGTAGGCAGAAAGGCAGGCAGAGAGAGAGAGAGAGGGAGGAAGCAGGCTCCCTGCTGAGCAGAGAGCCCGACTCGGGGCTTGATCCCAGGACCCTGGGATCATGACCTGAGCCAAAGGCAGAGTCTTTAACCTACTGAGTCACCCAGGCGCCCCAGGAGCATCCTTTTCATAGATGGAAATGTGTGATCCAAGAGATAAAAGTCATGTAAGGAAGTAGAGGCAGAGCTGGGATGTGAACTTGGCCCCCTTTGCTGCTTGTCTAACATCTGTGTGCTTTCAGTATGTGGCTGAGAAGTCACCTCTATTTTCTGACCCTGAGTCTGTGGCTTGGACACTAGCCTCCACTCTAATTTTATCAATGAAATAGCCATTTCTTCTACCTCTTTCTCCAAATTCAGTTGTTCATCCATAAAACCAGGAAAGGTGTGCTTTTTTTGGGAAACCTTTTGGTGTGCATACTCTGGGTTAAAAAAAAAAAAGTCATCTACGTCTTCAAAGTTGCCAGCCCAGAGTTGCTAACATCTGTACCACATCCTTGGTATAGACTGTCTGGACTGGTCCCCAGCACCTGCTCTGCAGCAGTGATCCCTGAGGCCTCTTGGGAGTTTTAACTAGACAGGGGCCCCCAAGATTTCAAGCCAGGAGTCATCCTATCATTCTGCAAGTCTAGATGAGCAGCTGTGCACAGGCTAGTGCAGGATTCCAGAGACATTCCAAGATCCATTTCCTGCCTTGAAAGAGGCAAGCAGCAGCATCAGGAAAGGCTGTATGGTATGATGACCTGGGTTTGAACGCTGGCTCTGCCACTCTCATGGTGAACCATCGTAGGCAAATCACTTTACTCCTCTGAATCCAGGTCTCCTCATTTGTAGAACGGGAATGATGGTACTCACCTCACAGCGTTGTTGGGGTAATCAAAGGAACTAAGTTATGAGAAGGGCCCAACACACAGTAGACAACAGGTATTAGTTGTTATGATGTAATGTATAGAGGCCCAAACAGTTCGTGCCAATTACCTCCAAACTGAAGAGTTTGGAGGCTGGCAAGAATGCTGTGGGCCTCGGTGTGGGGGCTTCGTGTAGGACTGTAGAACTTGAAGGATGAGGATTTACCAGGCGAAGAAGAGAAAGTAGTGGGAGAGGAGAGCAGCTGTTTCCAGCAGGTGGAACAACATGGCTGAAAGCACAAGAGGTTAAGAGGGAGTCAGGCTTGGAGGAAAGTGCCAGGTATGCTGAGACACAAGGGATGGAGAAATGTGTTGGGCAAGGTCTCAGGGGCCAAATATGTGCTGCTTCTAAGAGAAATTTGGAAGAATGGGCTCAGTGCCTGTCTCACAGACTTCCTGGGCCCTGAGCTGCCTCCCTTGCGGGCTTGAGGTCAGGAGGCTAGACAGGCAGGTCACCTCTCCCTGCCTTCTCCCAGGATGATGACCGGGGTGAGGAGTGGGAGCGTCACGAAGCACTGCACGAGGACGTGACTGGGCAGGAGCGCACCACTGAGCGGCTCTTTGAGGAGGAGATTGAGCTGAAGTGGGAGAAGGGCGGCTCTGGCCTGGTGTTCTACACAGACGCTCAGTTCTGGCAGGAGGAAGAAGGAGGTAATGCTGGCTGATCCCTGATCCATTCAGTCAGGGTTCTCCATTCCACATGGTGGGTTTTCTGGCAGTGAGGCCTGATAAAGGGCTAGTGAACAGCCTTACCCATCATTCCTTTTTAGGGGTGGGGGATCAGTGGAGAAAAAATGACCCCCGCCCCAGAGGAGAGATTTAAAAATCAATGAAAAGCTCCAAGTTCTAGAACACAGGTCTAAGTTTAGATTTAACTCTCAATAGAACTGTGAGTCCTTCGCTTACTCTGTTTAATGCTTTTTATCTGCAGACTTTGATGAACAGACAGCCGATGACTGGGACGTGGACATGAGTGTGTACTACGACACAGGTACTGGGCCGGGGATTGCAGTACAGGGACGTGGGACTGGTGCCCTGGCCTTGCAGTGACACTTACCAGGCCTGCTGAGCAGAGGCTGAGAAAGGACCAGTTCCCTTGGGGCTGCCCACTGAGAGGGTTCCTCTCTTCAGACATCTCCAACTGTGTGCATTAAGTGCTGCTTGTGGGCAGAGCTTTTTTTTTTTTTTTCTTTTTTCTGTGGAGTCAGCCCTCAGGGCGCTCTGGTTCTGATGGGCAGACCCTGGTAGAGTGGGAGGGTCAGGAGCTCAGGCTCTGGTTAAGAGTTTAGATTCTGGAATCACCAAAAATGACCTGGGGTGACGGTGGGAGGGGAAGATCAGGGTTCTAATTCCACTTCTCATCTTTTGGCTCTATAACTTTTGTGCAGTAGTTTCCTCATCTGTAAGATGGGAAAGCCAGGGTTACTACTCTTGGTGAGCTCCCAGTTAATGAGAGAAATAATAATAAAATAATAAAACACCAGGGGCTTCTGGGTGGCTCATTTAAATGCCTGCCTTCGGCTCAGGTCATGATCCCAGGGTCCTGGGACCGAGTCTTGAGCTGGGCTCCCTGCTCAGCAGGGAGTCTTCTTGTCCCTCTCCCTCTACCCCTCCCCCCTGCTTGTGTTCTTTCTTAAATAAATAAATTTTTTTTAAAAAGTAAGGGGCGGGGCGCCTGGGTGGCTCAGTGGGTTAAGCCACTGCCTTCGGCTCAGGTCATGATCTCAGGGTCCTGGGATCGAGTCCCGCATCGGGCTCTCTGCTCGGCAGGGAGCCTGCTTCCCTCTCTCTCTCTCTGCCTGCCTGTCTACTTGTGATCTCTCTCTGTCAAATCAATAAATAAAATCTTAAAAAAAAAAAAAAGTAAGGGGCGCCTGGGTGGCTCAGTGGGTTAAGCCTCCGCCTTTGGCTCAGGTCATGATCTCAGGGTTCTGGGATTGAGCCCCGCATCGAGCTCTCTGCTCAACGGGGAGCCTGCTTCCTCCACCCCCTCTGCCTGCCTCTCTGCCTACTTGTGATCTCTTTCTCTGTGTCAAATAAATAAATAAAATCTTTAAAAAAAAAGTAATAAAAAACCCTAAAGACGAATATGTCAATCTTGTGAGGAGGTCCTAGAAACCTGATTATTTCCCTCCCTCTCTCTGCTGAGAGAGGCCCTTCTGCAAACTGAGTTCTACTTCCTCAGATGGTGGCGACAAAGATGCCCGAGACTCTGTCCAAATGCGTCTGGAAAGAAGACTCCGTGACGGCCAGGAGGATGGCTCTGTGATCAGATGCCAAGTGGGCACCTTTGAGCGCCACACCAAGGTGAGCACTGTGCCTAGCCCATTGACCCCTCTGTATTCCTTCTCTGTCCCCATTCCTCCTCCCCTCCACCCCCAACAAGGAGCCCCATACTCTTGAGTCTTCTCTCTTCCCTGCACAGGGCATTGGACGGAAGGTGATGGAGCGGCAGGGCTGGGCTGAGGGCCAGGGTCTGGGGAGCCAGTGTTCAGGGGTGCCTGAGGCCCTGGATAGTGATGGCCAGCACCCTAGATGCAAGCGTGGATTGGGGTGAGTATGACCCAGGGACTTCTCTAGGGGACCCAGCTAGCCTTTCATCTATATCCTGGTTTCCCCCTAACTTCTTCCATCTGAGGGGATGAATTTCAAAGCAGAATTAAAAGGAAAACGTAGGTCTGGCACTTTTTTTTTTTCTTTTTAAGACCAAGCCCTAAGGCTTGACAGGATCATTGATTTTTAGGGCAGTCATACCCCATGGTCTGAGGAGTTTGGACTTGATGATTGCTATTAGGGAGTGCTTATAAGTCACAGAATGGTGACAGTTTTTCTAAACTCTGTGTACTATTTAAAATGAAAGCAGTATGTGAAACCCTAGGTTGCCGGCACTGTCATTGAATAGATAAGGAGGCTGAAGAGCAAAGATCCAGATTTAAAGGCTCTGTCCTTGGAACAAACCAGCCATTTAAGAGCTGCTTCTCTGCCCTTTCCCAACCTAATAAAGAGTTTGAGAGCAGCCCTCTCACTGTGAGCCCTTATTAATGCAGGTACCATGGAGAGAAGCTACAGCCATTTGGGCAACTGAAGAGGCCCCGTGGAACTGGCTTGGGGCTCATCTCCACCATCTATGATGAGCCCCTACCTCAAGACCAGGGGGAGTCACTGCTGCGACGCCAACCACCCACCAGCATGAAGTTTCGGCCAGATAGGACCTTTGTGAGGAGTTCCAGCTGTGCCTTGGACAAGCCTTCAGAGCCTGAGTGACAGTTTCCGGGCCTTTCTTATATCACTCATAACTGCACAGGGGCAGCTCTCTGCCTTGGCCTTATCTCCGACCACAGCCTAAAGAACTTGGGGAGCAGCAATCTGTGCAGCATGTTCAGGTGCTTTATTCTGAACTTGCCTTCTGGCTCTCTACCTCAAGAGCATTTTTCCCCAAAGCTCTAACGTCCTCTTTTCCTATTAGGGCTTAATGACCTCTCATTGGTTTCCTAACCCCAGTCCCTGTTTGAGCTTGCCCACGTTGCCTCCCCCAGTACCTTGAACAGCTGTATTGACTGAAGTTCTCAGCACAGTCTTCGTCGTGGGGGCGGGGTGTCACTATAAAGGTCAGAAAGAGGATGGAATGGACCTGGAAGAGGAGAGGACTCGTAGTGCTTGGAAGAGACGATCTTGGGGCGGGCGCTCCTTGCCTCCTCCCCTAACTGGCTGGCACAGGCAGCGGCAAGGCCGCGGGAGGTGGCCCCGGTCTGTGACCTAACGGGAGAATAAATAAGTTCACTACTGGATTTCCCTTTTTTCTTCCAATTTGGACCGGGAGACGGTCGGGAAAACCTGGGTTAGAGTCGCCCACGCGATCCCAGCGCCGCACGCAGGCACCCTCCCCAGCTCGGGTAGAATGCTCCGTGTCGTCACGCCCCCCGACGCCAAGTTGCGCCAACGTCGGGGGGCGGGACTTCCTCTCCGGGCCCCGCCGTTTCCGACGTCGTCCGGAAGTCGGGTGCTACTCCGGTTAGTACCGGGCCATTGGTCCCCTTCCACTGCGCGGGTACCCGCACTTCCTCCGGGGATCTACGTCGATCCCCATCGAAGTGCACTCCGGGGATCCCGTCTCCTTCAGCTCGTGTCTCTGCCGAGCTTATCTGCCCCGCACGGGCCAGCGTGCCGCCCATGGCTGGGGCCGCCCCGACCACGGCCTTTGGGCAGGCGGTGATCGGCCCGCCCGGCTCTGGGAAGACCACGTACTGCCTGGGCATGAGTGAGTTCCTGCGCGCGCTGGGCCGGCGCGTGGCGGTGGTGAACCTGGACCCAGCCAACGAGGGGCTGCCTTACGAGTGCGCCGTGGACGTGGGCGAGCTGGTGGGGCTGGGCGACGTGATGGAAGCGCTGCGACTGGGGCCCAACGGCGGCCTGCTCTACTGCATGGAGTACCTGGAGGCCAACCTGGACTGGCTGCGTGCCAAGCTAGATCCCCTCCGCGGCCACTACTTCCTCTTCGACTGCCCGGGCCAGGTGGAGCTCTGCACGCACCACGGAGCCCTGCGCAGCATCTTCTCTCAGATGGCGCAGTGGGACCTCAGGGTGCGTCTTGGGTCGAGCAGGCTCCTTTTGCAGATGGAGGAACTGAGACAGGGAGGACAGATGCCACGCCCCCATGTCACACAGCGAGGTAGGGGCCGAGTTGCTTGGGAATAAAACTGGTGTGAGTTCGAATTCAGGCTCTGCCACTGACTCGCTGTGTGGACCTGGGTAAGTCAGTTTCTTTCTCTGAACCTCAGTTTTCTCATCTGCAGAATGGATGTGCTAGTACCCAATTGGGATTATTGGAAGTGTGGAAGGCATTATGTAGAAAGCGGTATGGTGATTGTTGTTGTGACTTGCTGGGCAAAAGTAAATGAAATAGAGTCAGGTGCGATCAGAATTGAGCCAGTTGCCCACTGGGGGGCACAGTGCAAGGCATCTTGTAAGGAAAAATGCTCCTTATCTCCTGGCAGAAGGAAATGAGTGTCGCTATAGAATGAAGCTGAAGCAGGAGGACACTGATGGTGAAGGCTTGCCCTTGTCCTCAGGAGTCCCCAGTCTTTGGGGAAAGACATAGGCCCTGATGTTTTTTGTTTTTTGTTTTTTTTTTTTTTTTTTTAGAAAGAGATTTATTTATTTTTTTAAGATTTTATTTATTTATTTGACAGAGAGAGATCACAAGTAGACGGAGAGGCAGGCAGAGAGAGAGAGAGAGAGAGAGAAGCAGGCTCCCCGCTGAGCAGAGAGCCCAATGTGGGACTCGATCCCAGGACCCTGAGATCATGACCTGAGCCGAAGGCAGCGGCTTAACCCACTGAGCCACCCAGGCGCCCCAGGCCCTGATGTTTCCTGCTTCACCAGACCTTTCACTCTGTCTCTTCCTCCTTTTCCAGCTGACTGCTGTTCACCTGGTGGATTCTCATTACTGCACAGACCCGGCCAAGTTCATCTCGGTACTGTGTACGTCCCTGGCCACCATGCTGCATGTGGAGCTGCCCCATGTCAACCTCCTCTCCAAGATGGACCTCATTGAGCACTATGGGAAGCTGGGTGAGGGCTCCTCTTCTGGGCAGTCAGGGAGTCAGGAATGAAACAGATCTCAGCTGACGAGAGCTGCTTCCAGGGACCATGCATGGCTTATTCATCATAGCCACAGGCAGATCCTGATTCCTGCCTGTTCGTTTTGTGCCACTCTGGGCCAGAGATTATTCCGGGCTTTGGGGACAAGAGAGCTATATAGTCGGTGATATGTACTATAAAGGAATTAAAATAAAATGAGTGGTTGGCTGTGAGGGGAGTGAGCAGTGCTACCTGAGCTGAGACCCGAATGGTGTGAAGGAGCCTGCCAAGGCAAGACTGTTCTAGGTGGAGGGACCAGTAGGAGGAAAGGTCCTTAGGGAAAGAGCTGTTTGTGTTAACGGAAAAAGTGGAGAGCAGAGAGGGGAAACTCAGGGTAGTGAGGTAGTAGTCAGGGACGGGTGGTAGGAAATGAGGTCAGAGAGGTGGACAGGGGCCAGAACCTATACTGTTGAAGCACCAGGGAAAGCCATTGATGAATATCAAGTAAGGAAATCGCATGAACTAAGAACCTCATTTTGGCTGTTTTGTGGAGAATGAATTGAAATGAGCAAGAATGCAAACAAAGATCCTTGAGGAGGTTTTTGCAGCAGTCTAAACAGTGGTAGTGGGAATGGAGAGAAGTAGATCGATCCAAAACTCACTCAAGAAATAGGATTTAGGGGCACCTGGATGGCTCAGTGGGTTGAGCCTCCGCCTTCGGCTCAGGTCATGATCTCAGGGTCCTGGGATCAAGTCCCACATCGGGCTCTCTGCTCAGCGGGGAGCCTGCTTCCCTTCCTCTCTCTCTGCCTGCCTCTCTGCTTATTTGTGATCTCTGTCTGCCAAATAAATAAAATCTTTAAAAAAAAAAAATTAAAAAAAAAAAAAAGGAAATAGGATTTAGGGGGACCTGGGTGGCGCAGTCGTTGGGCATCTATCTTCAGCTCAGGTCCTATCCCAGGGTTCTGGGATCGAGCCCCACATTGGCCTCCCTGCTCAGTGGGAAACCTGCTTCTCCCTCTCCCACTCCCCCTGCCTGTGTTCTCTCTCTCACTGTTTCTCTCTGTCAAATAAATAAATAAAATCTTAAAAAAAAAAAAAAAAAGAAAGAAAGAAACAGGGTTTCCTGGTGGATTGGACATGGAGACCAAGGAATTAAGGATCACTGTCAGGTTTCTGTCTGAGCCAGTGGACAAACAGAGGTGCCTTTATCAGGGTGGGAAAGACTGAGGGAGAAGCGGGAGGCAGGGGAGTTGCCTAGGGGCCTTATGGCCACCACTTTATTCCTGCAAAATCAGTGTGCTGAGCTGGGGACCTCAGTTCCCTAAATAGCATCTCCAGCCACAAAGGAACCTGGAGAAGAAAAGCTGAAATGACAAGCAGTGAACAGGAAGAAAGGTTGTTAGGATCATGACATGTCAGAGCGTTGTCCCGGGAGACCCACTAGTTGTCAGTCAGGGCATGGAGGGATGCCAGCAGCTTGGAGGGCCTGCCTCAGCCCAGAGTCCTGGTTCATCTCTTGGTGAGCCCCGAAGCCCAATTTTATCTATGCCTAGATTTGCAGTCTTCCCAAGCCCCTCTCCCCACCCACCTTCCTGGCCTCCAGCCCAGATAGCTACGTGGTGGTCCTTAACCTTTCTGCCTCTGACTCTTGCCCATCATCCTCGTAAGAGACTGATGTGAAAATCAGGTGAGGCCATTGAGGCCCAGAGACATTATATGAATAACCCAAGGTCAGTCACACAGCTAGTATGTTAGCTGAGATGAAATCCAAACCCAGCTGCCCCTGGCTCCCAATTACTTAATTCGTGGGGAAGAATGTACCTGTCAGGCAATCCAGGAAGTTTGTCGGAATGCCCAGGACATTGGTCCTTGCAGGCAGAGGGGTGACAGTTTCTGGTTAGAAGATGGGAGACAGAGGGGCCCCTTGCTGGCTCAGCTGGAGGAGCATGTGACTCTGATCTTGGGGGTGTGAGTTTGAGCCCCATGTTAGGTGTAGGGAGTGAGTCAGTCAGTCCAACGGCCTGATTGCCTCACCTCGTTCTGGGACAAACCAGTTGAGTAACCCAAGTGCTCGAGTTTTCCAGCAGAAATGGACAGTGCAGGGAGGCCTGCTTTCCTTCTCTTAGAGGAAGTTTACATTCCTAGAACTTGGAGTCATCTAGTCTGGTATCCTCATTTTACATTCAGAAGGAGCTGGCCCAGAAAGGGAAAGTGATTTATACCAGAAGTGCCCTGCGAGTCCTTATGGTGCATGTGCCAGGTCCTGGGGGTGTGACTGCCTGACCGTGAGCTCCATGCGGCAGGGACCCAGCACTGTGCTTGGGACACATTCAGTCCTGTTATTTATTACCGTGGACCAAGTGCTTGTGTGTACCAGACACTGGGACTTAGAGCATTTAATCCTCACATCAGTCCCATCTAGCTAGGAAATGGCAGAGCCGATGGGTAAAACCAAGTATTTTCTTGCAAGTAAGCTCATTTCAGTGCCTCAAAAAATATTTGTTGAATGACTGAAAGAATGAATGAACGAGTGAATGAAGACAAAAGGAAGAAAGGAAATATAGTCCCTGTCCTCGGATCTTTTAGCCTCATGTCAGCTGCTCCTGAACACCCAATTTCTCTCCTTAGCTTTCAACCTGGACTATTACACAGAGGTCCTGGACCTCTCCTACCTGCTCGACCACCTGGCTTCTGACCCTTTCTTCCGCCACTATCGTCAGCTCAATGAGAAACTCGTGCAGCTCATTGAAGACTACAGTCTGGTCTCCTTCATTCCTCTCAACATTCAGGTACTGGGGACTAAGAGGCTTAGCCATTGCCTGGATTCTGACAGTGCCTGGGATCTCACCAACCCAGGGGAACAGGAGGCTTTGACAGTGGTCTTTATCCTGGGTCTAACTATCATTCAGTCCCCTTGGTTTTCCGACCAGTGGCTCTCATGGGCAAGATTCCAGTAAAGAGGGTGGGCCAGAGTTTGGCCTTATCGATTCTGTGTTGCTGGGTTCTCTGAACACATGTTCCCTCATTAGTGCGAAAATGGGTGATTTCAGAAAATCGTCAGCAAGGGAGGTAACCAAGGCCTAAGACAGGTCTCTCAGCCTCCTTCAGGATGGGCAACTGCCTGTTGACTTTACCAAGTAGTGCCCAGCCCCTGTATGTGAACTTGAGTGAGCTTGTCTCTTCCCTACTTAATGCCACAATTTTCTCCTCTAAAATGAGAAAGTGAGGCGTACAATATTAGTCATAACAACTATCCCTTATTGAGCGCTTTCTGTCATCGTGCTGACGACTCATACGTGCATTATTTTCATCTCCTTCCCATCATGTGATGTATGAACTGTTCGTATCACTATTCTGAGCCTGAGCAAATCCATCATATATGTATGGTTAGCTACGGTTAGCTAAGGACTGTGCCAGGCACCAAGGATTACCTTAATAAATAAGTCCCTGACCTCATGGGGTACAAAGTCGAAGAGGGGAGGCAGATGAGTTAATAACTTGTCAGTAGTAAGCTGGTAGGATCCAAGCTATAAGAGGGTAGCCCCAGGGGACCACGGGTATGCAGAGAGGAGCTTACCTGTTCCGATTTGGGTGGGTTGGTGGACAGGAAAGCTCGGATGTAGCCAGCGTTCCCGGGACACGGAAAGCTACTCCAGGCGCAGGAGCCGCGTGTCCAGAGGCTTCGTGAGCAAGGTCAAGGGGGATGTTTGGGGACTGCAGGTAGTTTGGTACGGCCTTAGTTCCACACACCTGTTTCATTCACAGAGCTGTCTCTCCCTTCCCTGGCCAGGACAAGGAGAGTATCCAGCGGGTCCTGCAGGCGGTGGATAAAGCCAATGGCTACTGCTTTGGGGTCCAAGAACAGCGAAGCCTAGAGGCCATGATGTCTGCTGCCATGGGAGCCGACTTCCATTTCTCCTCGTATCCTTGCTCTGTAGCCTCTTAGCCACAGCCAAGGGGAGACATGGGGCTCAGGAATGGCTACATCTACCCTTGTTGATGACTGATTCATGATGACCAGTTGGGCTCCCTGGTGACTGTCTCTCAGGTGCAAAGGCTGGTCCCTTAGGCTTCAGTATTGCTTGTACCTGAGGATAAGGGAGGGTAGACTGATTAGAAGGGACAGCAAGTACAGATGCCGAGAAATGAAAGGACGGTGGTCATTCGGGAGGGATGCGAGGGCCTCTGTGCTTGGCATCCTGACTGGGAAAGGGACAGGGGGATGTAGGGGTGCAGGGACAATAGAGGGCTGGCAGTGGGGGGCTTGCGTGCCCTGCCAAGGAGTGTGGACGTCAGCTCGTGGGAGGGCAGTGGGAACCAGCATCATAGGACTGCACAGTGTGACATGATCGGGCGTACATTTTTAAAAAAAGTCGTTCCAAGTGCAAAAATTGCATTTAAGGGATGTGAGTGGGGGCAGGAAAATGTTCACAGTCTGTAGTTGAGAATAGATGAAACATGAGTGGTGAGAATGGAAAGATGGGTGTGAATTGGATAAAAGGAGATGGGCTATCAGAGTTGGCGACGGGATGGTTATGGGATGAATGGAGGTAGAGCAGAAGTTCGACTCGCAGGTTTCCAGCTAATACAGTGGTATGGGTGGTTGTGTTGGCCCCAAGGCGAGGAAAGGGCAGGTTTGTCACATGGGTGGAAGGGATGGGCCCTGGCCCATGGGCTGTGTTGGAGGGGACCATGAGGACAGCCAGAGCTGTCTGGGAGGCAGCTGGACCTTCAGAACTAGAGTTGTATTAGTGACCATTGGAGTGGAGCTAATGTCATGTGTAGGTGCCTATCAGGTCATGGAGGCCGTGTGGGAGGCAGGACAGGGACATGCAGGCCAGCTAGGATAATTTCAGATATTCGACACCTACATGGCGTGCTGGTGACAAGGGGGCTCCAGAGTCCTGGGCACGGAGGAAGAGAATGCCAGCCAGTACTTAATGGATCTGTGGCAGGCCCCTTCACAGGTGGGATACCAAGCTCCCAGGGAAACAGACACATATAAATGGTGGCAGTAGAGCGTGTAGGGCTCCAGGAAGGGGCTGTGTCGCTGCCTCACACTTGGAGTTACGGTCGGCAAGTGCAGCTGCATGTGCTCAGCAAGAAAGAGAAGGGGCCGTTCCAGTAGTGGCATGAGTTTTTGCACACGGTGCATTACTTTCTGCATTTGTACGTGTTAATCGTGCAGGATTCTATTTATAGAACTGTATACTTTTTTATAGATGATTTAAGGAATTTTCAAGGCTAGTTTTTTTCTTTTTAAGATTTTATTTATTTATTTGACAGAGACCACAGGTAGGCAGAGAGGCAGGCAGAGAGACAGTCGGGGGGAAGCAGGCTCCCTGCTGAAGCAGAGAGCCCCATGCAGGACTCGATCCCAAGACCCTGGGATCATGACCTGAGCCAAAGGCAGAGGCTTAACCCACTGAGCCCCCCAGGCACCCCTCAAGGCTATTTTTTAACCATACACATTTGTGCTGATTTTAGATTCTCCCCCATCTCCTAATCTTCTTAAGGTTCAACTTCACCCTATGTATAAGATGATTAAGGACTGGTATAGAGGAGGGGAAAGTCTGCTCTGCCAAGGAGTGGGTAGGTGTAGGTAAAGAAGGCTTCATGGAGGGGGCGGCCCATGAGCTGTGTTGTCTTCAAGTGAGGGTTAGCCAGGCTGATGAAGAGGGAAAGGGAATTCAAGGCAGAGAGAACAGTAGATACAAAGGCATCCCTTTGTATCTACAAAGGGATGAGGTATGTCTGGGGGGTTGCAAGTAGAACAGCGTGACTTGTGGGCAGGACGGGGCTTTGGCTAGGAGCAGAGATCGGGCCGGACAGCTGGTCAGACAGATGCAGGTTTTCGTGAGACCCGCTCAGGCACGTGGACTACAGGTTGGAGACAAGGCACGTTTCAGATTATTGCGCATCGAGCAGGACAGATTCCACTCATCCTGAGTGATCTCAGGGACGACTCGCACAGGAACATGGTATCACCTCCTGAGGAAAAGCAAAGGGGAAGGGGCGAGGGTTGCAGGTCAGTTTGAGTAGCAGTGAGATGGATTTTGGTGGCTGGATCCATAACAGAGGGGAGAGAAGGACTATAACCTGAACATCATTCAGTCAGTGTGCTACGTACCCTGCTTGTAGGATCCCTTTTAAATCTCATTAAGCGCCTCCCCCCCCTTTTTTTTTTAAGATTTATTTATTTATTTATTTATTTGACAGAGAGAGAGCACAAGCAGGCAGGGAGGCAGGCAGAGAGAGAGGAGGAAGCAGGCTCCCTGCTGAGCAGAGAGCCCGATGCGAGGCTCGATCCCAGGACCCTGAGATCATGACCTGAGCCGAAGGCAGCGGCTTAACCCACTGAGCCACCCAGGCGCCCCGACTCCCCCCCTTTTTAAGATTTTATTTATTTGAAAAAGAACAAGCAGATAGAGGGGGAGAGGGAGAGGCAGAAACAGACTCACTGCTGAGCAGGGAGCCCGATGCAGGGCTTGATCCCAGAATCCTGGGATCATGACCTGAGCCCAAGGCAGACGCTTAACTGACTGAGCCACCCACGCGCCCCTCATTCAGTCCCTTCTTACAGATGAGGCAGTTGGGGCTCTGAGAGTGACAGGTACAAGGCCTTGTCCCTGAATGTGTTGGAAGAACAGTTCAAACCTCGGTCTCCCTGGTTGGAGAACCTCAGTTTCTGACACTGGAGTCATCTAGTAGAAAAGCCATGGTGGGGCAGCCTAGCACGGCCACCAGCCATCTCCTGCTCAGACGCACACCGAGACCTCAGGCCGGCCAGCCTCTCAGGGCATCCTCAGCAGTGTCACAGACGCACACCCAGACCTCAGGCCGGCCAGCCTCCCAGGGCGTCCTCAGCAGTGTCACAGTCTTTCCCTTTGTGAATCTGATTTGTAGCCTTCCCGCTCCACTTCCCCACTGTCCTAGAGAGAAGTAGAAGGTACCCAATAGTCCAAGCAGAAATTTGTGACATCTTTGCACTCCTCTGAGTTTCCTCCCACAGCAGAAGAGAAGTCAGAAACCCTTACTAAGCAGTGCTGTGTGCCAGGCGCCGTACTAGGCACTTTGTATTCATTGTCTCATTTGATCCTCACAGCAACTCCATTTTATGGACAAGAAGAGAGGAAGTGGCAAAATCAGGATTTAAACCCTCAGTGGTCTGGCTGGAGAGCACATGCTCTAACACAGCCGGAGGGTTCGTGCTCTCTCCGGTCCTTTGAGCCTCAGCGACACGTGGGGAAGAGGCAAATACGGGAGCATTTGGGTCTGGATGTTTCGACGGGCTTCTCAGACCCAGCCCTGGAGCTATCAGGGTGAGAAAAGGAGAGGGTGGGAGCCCCTTGCCAGACGGGGTTGGAGAGCCAGCATCCATAGAGGTCAGATCCTGCCCCAACCGGTTCGCGTCCTTCCCCGCACTACCAGCCTTGACTCAGCCTCCCTCAGTACCCTGGGCATCCAGGAGAAGTACCTGGCACCCTCTGACCAGTCCGTGGAGCAGGAAGCCATGCAGCTGTAGCAGCAAGCTGGAGGTCAAGAGGCGTAACCCTGCGCCAGAGAACATGACAGCGGACAGCTCAGCAGACTGCAGAGCCGAGAGCGATCTTCCCAGCCAGAGCCGAGCACCCACCACCCCTCAGTGGTCATGAGCTCTCAGTGCTGTTGCCAGGAATTTGGTGCTGGCCCCACTTGGCCTGTGATGGAACATGCTACAAATACAACAGTTTATTTTCTACTTTTTGAAACTTTAAACTTTCTCCAACCATCTAGGCCCAGAGAGCTGAGGCAGGACGAGGGAATGCCACCTTTCCTCAGAAGAGTCATTTCTTTATACGGGGCAGACTGTGCTAGAGGCCTGACATGTGGACTCCAGTTGTGCGATTTTGTTAATAGTTGGTGATACTCAAGCTTGAGCTTTCATAGCCAACGCTTCTGGCAGATCTGAACGTTTCATCTTCATGGTATTTATTTTACGGTTGTATTCCTTTTTGGCAGGTGTTAACTAGTTTTCCATTTGTACGAGTGATTAAAGGTTTACTTTGAAATCATATATAAAAAGTGAGTTATTTAAAGAAAAATATTAAGTATATAACATGACATCGTGAGGAGTGTGGCAAAAATGAACATGGCTTTGGAGTTGAAACTGGTTTGCTTTTGCTCTTCTTGTAACTGGTTGAGTGCAGTTCATACTTTTGACCAATAGGTGGCATCCCAGGCCTTTTTTTTTTTTTTTTTTTTTTTTTTTTTTTTGCAGCCACAGCCTGGAGGCAGCAAGGGACAGATGGTGGTTGTGCCAGAAGTCGTATTTGCAGACAGTTGGTCCTGTTAACACGCGAGAAGGGCTTGGCATTTTACAAAGTGCTTCCACACACATGCTTCTCATGGGGCTCTCACAGCAACTCCTGGGGATTGAGACAAGACAGAGTATTAGGAAGCCTCATCTTACAGTGAGGAAACAGATGAGGAGTTTGAACTTTGGTCAGCCTATCTCATTGTTCACTTCGCTTTTTTTTTTTTTTTTTAAGATTTTATTTATTTGACTGAGAGAGAGAGATCACAAGTAGGTGGAGAGGCAGGCAGAGAGAGAGAGAGAGAGAGGAGGAAGCAGGCTCCCCACTGAGCAGAGAGTCCAATGTGGGGCTCGATCCCAGGACCCTGAGCGGAAGGCAGAGGCTTTAACCCACTGAGCCACCCAGGTGCCCCACACTTCGCTGACTTCTTAATTGTGAATTCTAGATAGTGAGAAGCCACAGCCCTTCTCCCACAGGACCTGTAGCCCATCAGGAGACAGAATTTAAACACCTGTAGAGTATTACTGAATCAGCAATCAAAGGGATGCTAGGTCACTGGTGGTTTGGGCGACTGGAGAATTCGACTTAGGAAAATCTGTTCCAAAGTGGCATTAGACAGCAGAAGGCAGAAGAGTGAGGGGCCATGAGGACGCTCCTCTAGCTGGATGTATATGAAAGCAGGCGACCTCCACTCCCACGCTCAGCTGGATAGGGGATAATAACTAGGTGCTGCTTCCCCAGCCTCTTTCATCTGAGAAGTTCAAAGCACCACACCCCTATTAACACCCTGCAGTAGGTGGGGAGTATCAACAGAGCAAGCCAGGTAAACTGAGGCCAGGAGGCACAGCCTGGGGATGACTGAGTCACCGGTGGGGCCTGGAGCCCAGGAATCCCGACGCCCAGGTTGCTGGACAAATCCCTCATCAGGTAGGCTGAGAGGGTGGGTGCTGTTTTTGAACATAGTACCAAGAGCTGTGGTCAGGTTTTCTGACACTCACCCCGTCACCTTGGCTCTCACCAAAGCAAGCCAGCTGGAAGGAAGGTGTCATTTGAACTTTATGGCCTTGTAGCCAAGCCCTCTTAGCGTGTATTTGCCATAGTCTTGAAGCAGGGAAGATGGAAGTCATCCAAAACTTAATTTTCAGGCCTTGGTGTGACAGCAAGGCTTTTTTCTCCTCCAGTAAATGGACCTCTGTTCACCTTCTACTGATGGCAAAATGATTTTCTGCCATGCTGGGGAGGGGACAGCACAATGTGGAAAAGAAGAAACACCTGGGTCTGTCTGTTCAGCATGAAGCGGGCACGAGAAAGACAATCCTGCGATGTGGCTGGCAGGGGGCAACCATTCTTGAGATTCCTTTTTTTCTTCCCTGATAGAAAAGTAAAAAACTTGGAAAATGAAGTCACCCATAATCCCATAACATGAATAATCAAAAATAATTGTAATCTATAATAAATTTTTTATTCAAATGTTTAAGATATTCTGTGTTTTTCTTTTGGTCTTACTTTTCTGTACATGCAAAGGGATAGCTATAGCATTTGTATGACGGGAATATGTTCTACTTGCTTTGTAACCTGCTTTTTTTAGTTAACCCTATTTCGTGCAATTGAAAACATAAAGACGGGGCGCCTGGGTGGCTCAGTGGGTTAAAGCCTCTGCCTTTGGCTCAGGTCATGATCCCAGGGTCCTGGGATCGAGCCCAGCATCAGGCTCTCTGCTCAGCAGGGAGCCTGCCTCTCCCTCTGTCTCTGCCTGCCTCTCTGCCTACTTGTGATTTCTGTCAAATAAATAAATAAAATATTTTAAAAAATAAAAAACATAAAGACCCTTTAAATGTCTATATGATAATATTTCATGGTGATGCAATGACGTTCACCATCCAGACTCCCATGGTTAACCTAAATTATTACCATTTTTTTGCTCTTGTTAATAGTGCTGTGATTACATCTTTGTACTCAAATCTTTGAGTCTCTGATTTTTAGCTTATGATTAAGTCCTAGAAATGAAACAGCTGATTTTTCCCAGGTTCCAGATTCATAATGCCAATATGCCTTCCAGAAAAGCAGCACTGTGCATCTCCCAGGCATTGTCTGAAAGTGCTCTTCTTACTTCCAGACCTCACTTGGCAATCATGACCAACTTCTGGAGGGAGGAAACCATCTCTGAGTGCCTTAGAAGGGACCTTCTTGGTCATCTCTGCTAACCACTGATATTAGGATATGTGCATTTCCATTTATATGAGTGGTTAAAGGTTTACTTTGAAATTGTTTATTAAAAGTTATTTAGGGGCACCTGGGTGGCTCCGTGGGTTAAAGCCTCTGCCTTCGGCTCAGGTCATGATCCCAGGGTCCTGGGATCAAGCCCCACATTGGGCTCTCTGCTCAGCGGGGAACCTGCTTCCCCCTCTCTCTCTGTCTGCCTCTCTGCCTACTTGTGATCTCTGTCAAATAGATAAATAAAATCTTTAAAAAAAAAAGTGGGGGACCCCCCTCAAAAAAAATTGGAAGATAGTATTTGGAACTTATCAGAGGTCACAGCTAATTGGACAGGTTTCCAGTGCAGACAAAGAGGCTTAGGAGTGAGAGTAACGCCCTAAAACCCACAGAGTGGAAGCACAGCCGGTCTGCTCTCAGCTGTCTCTGAATTAGTAAAATGCTTACCCACAGTTGGCTGAGAAAGGAAGCCTGATCCCATTAGAGTCTGTGGGAAGGTCTACCTCAGAGATTCTCTCGCCTTTCCCAGGGCTATGGAGAAGGGGAGGGAAGTGATGGCAGACCCATCCTACCACTACTAAGATCCACCCTGTTTTTGAAATTTTTGAAAGCAATAGGGAGGCCCAGCTACCCCAGAATCCTAAAGAGAAATTCTCTAGCAGGCTGAGTAGCCCCCTACTCCTTTTCCTTCACTTTTTTCCTCTCTCCTCCCTGGCTGTTGAGTGCTCACCCAGCCTTTAGAAGGAAGAGTCTGGATTAGCTCATACTTCGATGGCATCAAGCCTGCTGAGGGCAGGGGAAAGCATACACCTCATTTCCAGGCCATTGTGTCCTTCATTTCCAGCCAAGGATCCGACTAAAGATGGCCCCAGATATCCAGGTGGCCTAAGACTAAGGAGCTGTGAGGGGACGGGCTGGGGATTTGGAACCCAAATGAAGTGAGAAAATACAAGTACTGGGAAGATCCTCTGGACCAGAATATATAGCGAAGCTTCAATTTTTTTTCCATCCAAGACCTTGAAGTAGTAGTAGTAGGCCCCTACAAAGCCATCCTAAATAAATCTGCAGCTATCTTGCTTCAAGAATCTGAAATCAAGTTTTCCTCCAAACACACCAGACATTCGGACATTGGAGGATGTGTGCGTGTGTGTGTATGAGTGAGGGGGGTGCTATCTGCTTACTGTGCAAATACAACATCAAGAAATGTTCCCTCGTTTGGGGAGGGTGTGTGCTATGGTGAGTGCTGTGAAGTGTGTAAACCTGGCGAATCACAGACCTGTACCCCTGGGACTAATAATACATTATATGCTAATTAAAAAAAAAAAAGGAAAAAAGAAATGTTCCCTCATGCTCCCCGTCACACTGGATTACTACCTCTTCCCGTACATTAATCCTGAAGCCTTCACAGTCCTTGTGGAATGATCGAAACAGAGGAAAAGGAATACTGGAACATGGGTAAGATCTCTCCCAATGTTTTTTTTTTTTCCTTTTAAGATTTTATTTATTGGGGCGCCTGGGTGGCTCAGTGGGTTAAGCCTCTGCCTTCGGCTCAGGTCATGATCCCAGGGTCCTGGGATCGAGCCCTGCAGCGGGCTCTCTGCTCAGCAGGGAGCCTGCTTCCCCCCACCCCTCTGCCTGCCTCTCTGCCTACTTGTGATCTCTCTGTCAAATAAATAAAATCTTTTTTTTTAATTTTTTTTTTAAAGATTTTATTTATTTATTTGACAGACGGAGATCACAAGTAGACAGAGGCAGGCAGAGAGAGAGGGAAGCAGGCTCCCTGCTGAGCAGAGAGCCCGATGCGGGACTCGATTCCAGGACCCTGAGATCATGACCTGAGCCGAAGGCAGTGGCTTAACCCACTGAGCCACCCAGGCGCCCCAAATAAATAAAATCTTAAAAAAAAAAAAAAAAGATTTAAAAAATTTAAAAAAATATTAAAAAGATTTTATTTATTTACTTGGGGAGGACACAGAGGGAGAGGGAGAAGCAGACCCCCCACTGAGCGGGGACCCTGAGATCATGACCTGAGCCCAAGGCAGACACTTAATTGACTGAGCCACCCAGGCGCCCCTCTCCCAACTCTTCAGTCATACCCGTGGTCACGTAGCCTATTCTGAGCTAAAGATCAGGCCCCTCTACAGTCAGACAAGGATATTTCCGGTTAACTTTACTTGAGGGAAGAAAGCCGGGGGATGTGTCTTCCTTCTTCTAACAAATACTTCTTGAAAGCCATAATCTGATGTATTCGGTATTATACCTAGCCACAGATTGAAGACTCCATACTTTTCCGAGTCTGGAATTTCCTCTTTTATCTCTAGACAGATAATGAGTTAAATTTCCCAGAGAGCAGTAAGGAGAAGATTGGGTGGAGATGAGAGACGAATCAGCCTCTGACACCCCCAGGGTGACATACCTGTCTGCTGCCCCCACACACATTCCTGGCTTCTGACACACTAGGTAGGTGGGGCTGCGGGGGGTGTTCTGAGAGGAGCGCACCTACCCTGCAGAAACCTGCCTCCCTCCCTTCACCCCTCCCACAGCAGGGACAGCGGGCTGGGGGAGCCCTCTGAACAGGGCAAAGAACTGGAAAGGAACAAAGGATGTAACCAGGGGAAGGAACGTTTAACTTGGTAAATGTGCCAGGAAATTGGTCCCTTACACAGTCTTTTCCCATTGGAGACAATTCCTTTCTGCCGGGCCCTGGGGTGGTGGTTAGATGAAAAAGTCTGTTTTGATTCTTAGAAAGTCCAAGACACAAGCAGGGCAACATAACATCATGTGGTTCTTTTCAAACTTATTTTTAACTCATGAAACTCCAGTATACAAAACAGACATATGTGTGACGATTTTAGCCAATGTGTGTGGGAACAGGGGAAGCCCAGACTGCTGGCCTCCTGCCCTGTGGCAGTTTATGGGGAACCCTCTGAACACAATTTGGAAACAGCTGTTGTAGTTTAAGAATCATGGGCCTTGGATTTAGACCCGTTCCACTCCCCAGACACGTAAGTAATTTTATAACCTTGGTTATCGGGTTATTTAGCTGCTCTGAGCCTCAGTATCTTCATAGGCAAAACAAAGATGCTATGTATTTCTGTGCGGGCGAGGTCTGACAGTGGCTGGTCCATGGTGGTCACTCCAGCCGTTGTTATTACTGTACTCTCTAGGAAGAAGTGGGACCTGTTGGTTAGATGGGCAGTCTCAGTGCAAGCATCCAAAATTAGGTTTTCTCAAAAAGGCACTGGACATTTGGACACTGGACATGTGTGTGTAGGAGTGTCTTGCTTTTCTGGAAGGAGCCACTGTGGCCTGCCTGACCCCAGTGACTTGACCTCCCTAGGGTCCTGGTTAGTTCAAAGCCTTGCCCTTTATCTTCTACTCCTGGGGTTCTAGACAGCCAATTTGCATTTTGATCTCTGAAGTAACTACATATGTGAGAAGAGTAGATACCTTCTTTAGAAAATTATAGGTTGTAGATTTTTCCTATATCCCTCAACCTCTTGGGAAAGGAAGATCTTTGCAAGCCCTTAGCCCCATTTCCTGGTGGGTCGGGTACTCTGGCAGTACAGGAAGGATAGGGCTGGGGTTATTGAATCTTTGTGAGCTCGAATCTCTGTCTAGACAGCCCCGCCTCATCCCAGAACCAGCTGTATTTCCATTTCCACAATAGAGGACCTGGCACTCCACTGGGTTTCCAGGCATTTGGGAGGATGGTTTAAAACTAAGTTCCGAGGGGCGCCTGGCTGGCTCAGTCCGTGGAGCATGTGACTCTTGATTTCAGGATTTTAAGTTCTAGCCCCACGCTGGGTA
Source organism: Lutra lutra (assembly GCF_902655055.1). Classification (NCBI taxonomy): domain Eukaryota; kingdom Metazoa; phylum Chordata; class Mammalia; order Carnivora; family Mustelidae; genus Lutra; species Lutra lutra. The sequence continues at coordinate 177,880,771 of NC_062281.1, forward strand.
TAGAGAATATTTAAACAACAACATTTTAAAAAATAAATACAAATAAAAAATAAATAAAACTAAGTTCTGAGCATCATCCTGTACAAAAACCTTGCTGAAGGCACTGGAGGAAGAAAGTAAAAATAATGAGACAAAGTTACCATTTTTAGGAAGCTATCTGAGGAGTTAAGAAATAGACCCAGGACATAGCTGCAAACCCAGAGGTGAAGCAAGTAGATATGAAATCATAACTGAATAAATGTCCCTCTATAAAGGAAAGGAGTTGGTAGGATAGCATATCCAAAAGCTTTGTATACATGTTAACGGGAGAGGGGAGGCAGCTAGTCATGTTCTGACCTGAAGCTGGGCTTTGGAAATTTGGAATTTGGCTTTGGAATTTGGAAAACTGCAGGAGAAAACACTTAAACTCAGATAAAATGCACATGCCATAAAAATCATCCCTCTCAAAAGACAAATACCATAGGATTTCACTCATATGTAAAATTTAAGAAACAAAACAGATGAACATTTTTTTTCAGAGAGTGAGGCAAACCATAGCAGACTCAACTATAAAAAGCCAACTAAGGTTTGTTGGAGGGGAGGTGGCTGGGGAGGTTGGGGCATTGGGGTGATGGGCAAGAAGGAGGGCACTTGGTGTAAGGAGCACTGGGTGTTATATGCAACTGATGAATCACTAAATTCTACCCTTGAAACTAATAATGCAGGAAATATTAACTAAATCATATTAAAAAAATTAATCCTCCTCAAGAGTACAGTTTAGTGGTTTTTAGTATATTCACAAAGTTGTGCAAATACCAACACTTTGGTGGGTTTTTAAAAAGTTTTTATTTATTATTTATTTAAGTAATCTCTACACACCATGTGGGGCTTGAACTCACAACTCTGAGATCAAGAGTTGTACGCTCTTCAGACTGAGCTAGCCAGGTGCCAATATCAACACTATTTTGAATCTGGAACATTGCATCACCCCAAAAGAAATTCCGTACCCATTAACAGTAGGACTGAAAAAATTTAAATGTCAAATTTAGGTCAGGAAGAGATGGCAAGAGATGCTCATTGAGATTCCGCCCTGGTAAGAAAGCTTTAGAGAGATTATGTCATAAACAAAAAGGTCTGCGACTTTCATGGTCAGAAGCTGGTGCTTAAGCCGGCTCACACCTAGCCATCTGATTTGGTGATATTCCAATCCACAGCATCTGCTTCTGGAATCTGTCAACGCCAACACATTACCTTAGGGTAGCTCATTTCTTTCCCCATATAGGGCAACCATGAGTGGTGTAGGATAGACAAAAGTCAGAGAGTGAGAGAAAAGAAAGAAGATCTCTTCCCAGGACCTACCCATTAAGAGAAAGTCACCAGACCTGTTTGGTAAGAGAAAATGGGTCACTTCCAGAACTGAGGGAGAGTCACTTGCCCTAACGCAGAGTCTCTGCCTGCTTGCCTTGAAAACCAACACCCTTCCAGGAAAGGAGAAGAGAAAACCGGGGACTCAGAAGGCAGCAGAGTGGTCCTGCCAGCTTCCCCTGTAGAAGTAGGTCTGATAAGAGCCCTTCAATTTCCAGTCCCATGGGTGTGACCAAACTTGGAGTCTGGGGAACCTGAGGAGGCTGAACTGAGTTCCCCCCATCTTGCCAGGTAGAGGAGTGACCACTTGATGTCAGGACAGTATCCTCTGGTGGCCCAGTGAGCATGCAGGTCAGCTTTGGCAATAAAGCTACTCCTCACGGTGTCTGGGTGGCTCAGTGGGTTAAAGCCTTTGCCTTGGGCTCAGGTCCTGGAATCGAGCCCTGCACTGGGCTCTTTGCTCTGCAGAGAGCCTGCGTCCTCCTCGCTCTCTGCCTGCCTCTCCGCCTACTTGTGATCTCTCTCTCTCTGTCATATAAATAAATAAAATTTAAAAAACAAACAAACTTGAATTTAAAAAATAATAAAGCTACTCCTCGGGACCAGGCCTGACAATTGGTACGGAAATGGATCAACCCTAGACTACTGATGCTGGAAGGTTTAATAATAGCTAACATGTATTAAACATGCACTGTGGACTACTTTAGGCACATTTATTTTCTCAAACTTCATAGCAACTCTTTAGGTACAGTTTTTCAATCCCCACTTTACAAAAGAGGGCACAAACGAAAAGCAGAGTCTTGACCAAGGAGGGCTGGGATTCGAACCCAAGGCAGTTTTGACACCCCAGTTTTTGTCAAGACTTTTGCCCAAACCCTTTGATACTGAAGGGGAACCTGAGACCCAGGGAAGGTTCTAATGGCTTTTCCAAGGTCGCAGAGTCAGTCGGGGACACAGTCCAAGCCCATCGGTTCAGGGCTGCCTGGATCCTGGAAGGTAGTGGGGACGCACTGGTTGCCTGGGCGGCCAACCCTGCCCGCCTGCCCAGGCCGGGCAACGCCAGCAGAGCAGATGACTCAAAGGGCGGGGACTCCTTTTGCCGCACGGCCCCGCCCGGTCCCGCTGCTCCGTGCATGCGGAGGTCTCGGGCTGAACGGGTGGCAACTTGTCTGAGTGAAACCGGGAAAGCGCTGCCCCTGAGGCTTGGCGGACTGCGCGGGGAACCCCTCACTCCGGCTGCGCGTCGCGACGCCGGCGGGGCCGGGCGGTCGAAGGGAAGACACACCCCGCGCGTTCCGCCGCGCTCTCCCCCATTGGCTCGTCGGGTGCCGGGGGCGGGTCCCTGAGCAGCTCTCTCCCGAAATTGGACGATATCGGCCTCGGGCCCGCCTCCAGCCCCAGGCGGTGAAGGCGGGAGCGAGCAAGGCGGCAGAGGGTCCCGGCGTGTCGGAGCTGGCGGTGAGGCGCGGAGGAAGTGAAGCGCGGAGGCGGCGAGCCAGGATGGCTTGTGGGGGCCTCCGCTCCCCGCGGCCCTTCCCACCCAGCTCGCGGCTCCTCCTCGCCTGCCGCTCTCATTTTGTCCCCGCGTCCGAACGCTGGGGCGGGGGCATTCCCCTCTCCTCAGGTATGGGCTTTTAATGGCGGCGTCATGCCCCTGCCCAGATTGTGCTCCCCTTCTCTCGGATTGGAGCGCTTGATGGGACTCTTCCTCGTTTTCCGATCTGGGATGCTCCCTGCCGCTCGCTACAGCCTGTCCCTGCAGCACGGACCTGACACTCCCTGCTTTCCTGTCCCCTCAGATCTGGTTCTTCGGCCTCCTGCCCTGGGCCCCTTCCGAGCAGCGTCAGAGCCGCCTTTGCGCTCTCCTGTCCCTCCGGGGTCCAGACCAGTTTGTGGGGGGCCCCCCTGGGAAGGCTGGACCCCCACCCCTCAGCCTCTCACCTGGAGTCACTGGCTCCAAAGTCTTGCCTGTGGGTCACTGAGCCAGCCCCGTGAGAGGTCAGGGCCCTAAATCAGAAGCAAAAGTCAAGGCCTCCGTAAATCATAAGCCAGTCCCTGTCCCATCCCTCCACCAATAACTGGAAGAGACAGAAGGAGTGTCACAGGGGAACTTTATTGAGAGAAAACAGGGTCACACCCAGCAGACATGCTTTCCCTGTCATTCTGGGTCGTACACTCACTCGCTCTCACTCTCTGTCTCTCACACACTCATCTGCCATACAGTCCAGCTCTCAGGCACAAGGGTGGGACACTCCTCAATTCCTAAGTTTCAGAGGCCAACGGGGTGGGAAGGAGGCAGGAGGGGTTAGAGGTGGCCCGGTTGGCGGTGGGGTTTGGAGGAGGGGTGCAGAGAGCAGGGGTGGGTGGGCTGACCCCTGGCGAGGAGCTCCCACAGCTGCAGGCAGAGCGGGACCCCCTGGCTCCAGCTGGCCTCAGCTCTGCTGGTCCCTCTCCTTGGAGCTCTTGTGAGCAGGGTGCAGAGCGTTCGGGGAGAGGGGTCGGGCCTCCCACCCCTACTAGTCCTCTCTGCCACGGTGGGGGTGCTGGGGAGGGCAGGGCGCGGCAGGGAGGGGGCGGGCTTGGCTCAGCTCTGGGGTTCCTCGGGAGCCTCTCCTGCCTCTTCCCCGGCGTTGTCGGCGGTCCACAGCGTCAGGTTGTCTCGCAGCAGCTGCATGATGAGGGTGCTGTCTTTGTAGGAGTCCTCGCTGAGGGTGTGCAGGTCAGCCATGGCCTCGTCGAAGGTGGTCTTGGCCAGTGAGATGGCCTCCTCGGGGCTGTTGGCGATCTCATAGTGGAAGACTGAAAAGTTCAGGGCCAGTCCCAGGCGGATGGGGTTGGTGGGTGGCATCTCCTTCTTGCTGATGTCCATGGCCTCCTGGTAGGCCGACCGGGCTGAGTCAATGATGCGCTTCTTGTCATCACCGGTGGCCACCTCAGCCAGGTAGCGGTAGTAGTCGCCCTTCATTTTCAGGTAGAACACCCGACTTTCGGCATCACCTGCCTCCTTGATGAGGTGGGTGTCCAGCAGGCCCAGCACTGTGTCACACACGCCCCGGAGCTCAGTCTCCACCTTCTCCCGGTACTCTCGCACCTCAGGGCCCTTCTCTTCCGAGCCCTCTTCGTTGCCTTTCTGCTCGATACTGGACAGGACCCTCCAGGCAGCCCTCTGGCCACCCACCACATTCTTGTAGGCCACTGACAGCAGGTTTCGCTCCTCGCAGGATAGCTCCTCACCCTTTTCCACGGCGCTCTTCATGAAGGCTGCCATGTCCTCATAGCGTTCAGCCTGCTCTGCCAACTTGGCCTTCTGGATCAGACTGGCTCTCTCCATGGCTCTGGCGACAGACAGACAGGCAGGCGGCGGGCTAACTGACTGCCTTGAAACCAACGCGGAATTCTGAGCCTCCCCTGCTCTCTGCCTGCCTTTTGGCCCCAGAGAAGGGTGGGGAGGGACAGAGGGCGGGGCTGGGGCCCAGGACCTGCCTCCCTCTCCTTTTCTCCCCACACCCTTTCCGGCTCATCCTTAAAGGTAAAAGGCTGGGCTATGGGGTGAGTCACAGGGGCAGTTGGCGGTAGAAATCGGCAGGGCGTTGGCCCCACCTGCACAGATACCTTTCCGGGCTCCAGGCTGCCCCCTCTTGTTCAGGGCTTCGATTACATGAATGCCCACAGAGCTGCCCCAGTTTCTCAAATCAGATCCTCCTTCATGGTGTTCTTCCAGGGGCCAAGGATGGCTTCAACCAACTGGCTGCCTCAGCCTAGCTAGAGCCCATGCACCCAATAGGACGGGTTCTTAATCCTACCAGGTACATTTCCCACCTTGGTTCAGGTGAGATAATTGTGTTTAGGTAGGGCTGCAGTTTCCCAAGCACCTTCACATCCATGATTGAATTTATTCCCTACCATGTTTCTGTGAGACACACTGACTATTACTCCCACTTTAGAGATGGGAATGCTGAGGGATGAGATTTGCTCAGGGTCACACAGCTACTAAGCCCCCTGCATCCTACTTCCTTCCTTTGGCTTCTCCTGTCAAAGCCTCTGCCTTATGAGGTCCAGGCTGTATTTAGAAGTGAGATCCAGGCTTCTTCCGGAGTCTGCCTGAAGTGATTCTATCCCCTGGTCATCACTCCCCCTCAGGGTTCCCTCTGAGTTCCCAGGATGCACAGGTGGCATGGCTCAGGGTGCCACTTAATGAAGTGTTTAACGAGCGGGCCCTGACGCTCCAGCCCAGCCTTTGTAATTAGTCACCCAGTAGGTTTGTTGGACACCTTCCCCATCACAGCACAATTTTCCCTTTCAAGTTGGTAGCCTGTTGCCACTTGTTTGAGGACCTACCCTCTGGCTCTCCACGCCAGGTCACCTACCTCCTCCAAGCTGCCTGCCATCATGTATCAGTGGGGCTCACACAGGGTGGGGGCCCAGCTTTCCTGCCTGACTCAGCCTGTCCTCTGTCAAAGACTGGGAAGCAGGCCACTTGGGTGCTCAGCCCACTTTGGATCCCCAGCGGGGGACGCTAGCACCTGGGGAGAGAGGACCGAGATAAAGAAGGTGGTGGTGACACATACCATTTTGTTTTATGGGGTAGCAGTCCCAGGTGAGTGCTGCCTCCCCCAGCCTGCCTCTTAGAAATTTCCCTGTCCCTTCCCTTTGACTGTAGCCCTCCCTTTGGCCCCTGGCAGAGGCCTCAGAGATGGGATGCTTCTCTCTTGCCAACCTTCTGTCCCTGTTTGCTGGGATGCTGTTCTCATTCAGCCAGGAGTTCCACCTGAAGGTGTCGGCACCCTGCCCATGAGGGTAGGTTCCTCCTTATCTGCCCTACCCTTAGCCAAAGCTCAGATGGGGCTCAAGGGTGGGGCTTCCCTCACTGGGATCCAGCCAGCTTAATCTGGGTGCCAGGGCCATTTCACAGGTCTCTCTCTCCCTGGTTCCTCTTGGTTGGAGCCTCAATGCCCACCTTCCCCTCCTGGAGGGAGGCTTAGGCCAGAACTCTGAGGGCCAAAGAGGAGATCTGCCTCTTTGAAGGAAAAGTAGCAGCATGCCTAGGCAGATACTACAGGTTTTCCAAGGAAACAGAAGGGATTTAGGCTTGACATCTCTAAGGCTTTGCTCAGATGGGATCACCCACACAGAAAATGATGGAAAGGAAATGCATTAAAGTACTAATTTAATAGAGCATATCTTTAGGTAGGAGTATTCCAAGTGATTTTTTTTCCTTTTGATTTTCCTATTTTCTTCAATGGTAGATGTGTATTATTTTTCTGTAAGAGCTATAATAGCCTAGTATCTTTGGAATCAGATCGCCTGGGTTTAATTTTTAGAAGCTGTATGGCCTTGGACAAGTGACCTAACCTCTGTAAGCCTCTGTCTTCCTAAGTGTAAAAGGGGGTTTGTTGTGAAGATTAAATAAGTTGATGGAAAAGCACTTAGTAGAGTGAATGGTAACTGTTATTATCCTATGAAAAAAATCCAACCAATCTCATTATTATAACCACATACCCTCAAAGCACTAACATGGGGCTGGGTTCTGTGAAATGACACAGGATCCCCAACTAAGTCTTACCTGAGGACTGGACCCTCCTCAGTTGAGTGTCCTTAGGAGAAGAAAGACAGATGAATGGTCAGATGTGCTCACTCAGCACTGCCTCCTCCCTCTCCAGCAGACATTCCTCTGGCCTACACAGGCCTGAGGCCCTCAAGGACCTTCCTTTGTACTAGTCATCCAGCTCAGGCTTTCCCAAGTCCTGGGGGAAAGCTAGAGATCCCAGAGCACCAGAAACCTGGAAGGCAGGGCCTGGCAGGCCTAGGAATTTTGGAGGTGCTCTGTTTCTAGGAAGGCAGCATTCCCTTCCTGTCACTCAAGCCAGGAGATGTGGTGGTGAAGACCACAAGCTCCATGCCCTCAGCACAGCCAGAAGAGAGAAGAGTGAAAGGAAGCCTCTTCACTCCTCCTCCCTTCACCTGTCGAAGCTTAGGGGTGAATCTGGGAGCCAGGGTACCTCCTGCCCGCTCTAGTCTGTTGATCCTGACTCAGTTCCTGTCTCAGACACCTCCCTTTGCCTCCAGGCCTCTGTTTCCCAAGTCCAGGAGCCCAGGCAGGCAGGAGACGGCAGGCCCTGGCAGGGTACAGAGCTCCACCGTCAGCAGCCTGAGTCAGCAGGACAGGAGTCGGGGCTGTGGCTCAAGGGGCTTTCCTCATCCTGCCCGCTCTCCTCCATATAGCATCCATCCCCATGGCATGTTCAAGAGGCAAGCAATAATCACAGGCTTATGACAGAGAAGGCAGCAGCCAGTTGCTATCTAGCTCCACTGAGAACAGACAGGACTCTGAGTACAGCAGGAGGGAGTGATTAGAATCCAGAAAAGGTCTTCCTATGAAATTTCTTCCAGTCTTGGAATGATCAAATTAAACAAGTGACTGGAGGGAGGTATGACACTTCTCCCCCTGGTTAGTTGTAAACAAGACAAGTCAGTTATCCAGTCAAGGGTTCACTCTAGTAGTTGCCTTTGGGAGGGAATATTAGATTACTTTTAAGTGACTCAACTATCCTGAGTCTTAATCTCCTCAAGGCACTGTTTAGTGTATCCCACATCTAGACCAGTCCAGTCTAGGTCACAGTGTGGAGTTGGTGGAAAGAGAAGGGAATGTCGGGCTGTGGGACTGCATCCCAACTCTGTTTTAAGGACTTTCGGGAGAAGGGAAGGTCCCATCTTGCCTCTAAGCCTCAGTTTCCCCATCAGTACAAGGAGGCCAGCACAGATCACCTCTAAGCCCTCTGATGGCCGTGAATAACAGCTTCTAATTGGGTTCCTCCCTCTGAGAGGCCCTAATCCTGAAGGAGCTCTAGTCATTCCTTGGGTAGTGTAGAGGGGTCAGAGGTTAGGGCAGAGATTGGGTTCAAATCCTCGATTTGCTGCCTTATCAGCGGGAGACCCTGCACAACTCCTGTGCCTTCCTTGTGCCTCAGTTCCCTCATCTGTAAAAAAAAATGCTGACATCACCTTCCTCATAGGTTTAGGTAAAAAAAATGGGCCTGGCACTCGGTTAGCGCTTGCTAAATGGCTGCGGTAATTATTTTCTAGCTCTTGGCATACGGTGTGCGTATCTCAATGTGGGGCAGCAGCTGGGGGGAAGGGAAGGTTCCATGAGATTGTTAACCTGGGCTGGGTTCAGTGCAAGGGGTGACAGTCCCTGCTTGGGTTGGCACTGTTCAGAGTTGAGGTCACATAAGGCTTGAAGGCCTCTGGCACTGAGACCAGTTCTAGAAGAGCAGACTGAAGAGGACATTGGCTACTCTTCCCGTGTCACTTCTGGCTTTACTGTGCTTCTTCTTTTAAATCTCCAGGAAGGGGAGGTGGGGCACAGAGGTGGCTCAGTAGGTTGAGTGACTGATTCTTGGTTTCCTCTTAGGTCATGACCTCCCTGCATCTGGCTCCGTGCTCAGCGGGGACTCAGTGTGAAGAATCTCTCCCTCTGCCCCTCCCCCCCCACCCCCTGATAAATCACTCACTCTTTAAATCTCGGAATGGCACTAACCAACTAGAACAAAGCTGGCAGTGAGGGTAAGCCAGACCTTCCGCGCACTCATCACAGGCCTCACCCCCAGACCCCAGAGTAAAGGTGGCACCAGACACCCAAGGATATGGCAAGAAGAGGGAAATCTTTATTTCGGTTAAAAAAGGTACAGGACAGCAGACAAGCGGCCCCCAGCCATGGACTGGGCAGATTTCCGGGGCCCAGCCCAGCTCCCTTGAGGTCCTCTGAAGAACGCCGGGCTGTCAGAGCTGGCTAGCTCAGGCCCTCAGCGCCTGGGGCAAAGGGAACAAGCGTCCTCCTTGCATCTTACCTACTCAGGGTAGTGGGGATGGAGGGGCCGTGGGAACAGCGTCAAACCGGTTGTGCTTAGAACAGTCACCAAACTTGTTCAGCAGCGTCCTCAACCAACACCCCAGAGGCTCTTGAAGAAACCTGCTCGGCCCCACTACAGCTATGCCTGATTCTGGAAGGGGGCAGGCTGTAAGGCCGGATTCCTGAAAATTCTCGACACCTTACAGATCTGGGGAAGGGGACTCGAAGTGGAAGGGGGGCAAGTTTCAGCATAGTATTGTATCATTGTGCTGACAGCTGCGATATGGCTTTCTACACTCTGGCTGGCATGGAGTGGGGGTGGGGGCCAAGAGGCCGGCCCCTGCCCCCTGTTGTGGGGGGGGCAGCTCTGGAGAGCACACGTGTGGGGTAGGCTTGGGGGCAGACCCTGTAGGCACAGACGGTGGCAGATGGGCCACAGGTTAGGCAGGTGGAGGGGCCGGGTGCCTGGCTCCCCTCAGGCCGCTCCTGGAGAGGCAGAGAGCAGCGGTCCTCAGGAGGTCCTTAAGCCCCCGCACACACTGGAGATCCCAGCAGGACAGCAAAGAAGGAGAAGAGAGAGGGTTAGCGGGCTCGCGAGGACAGGGCAGGGGGCCTGCAGCGTTGCTGGCGGGGACAGGTGCTACCCCAGCACCTGCCTCTTCCCCACAGAAGGGCCGAGGCTTGGGCGGCAGGCAACGAAGCAGGAGAGAGCTCAGCAGGGACAGAAAGCCAGGACACAAGTGTTAGTGACTGAGGGCTCCTGCACACCAGGACAGCATCAGGACAGGCCCCAGCACCTCAGAGCAGGAAGGCCACCCTCTCCCCAACCTCACCCTTCACCTCCTGCTCCAGTGGGAGAGCGGCTCTGCATGAAGCTACTTCCTCAGTCCAGAGCTGGGCTGGGCTCTTAGCCCCGCCCTCAGGCCCGGATCCTTCTGTTTAGGGGGAAGCCCTGGCGGCCCTACCACCGCCAGCACACGCACCACACCACACACCAGACAGATGAATGGGCTCCACGGGGTTGGCGAGGCATGCGATGAGGATGAGATGGTGTGTGAGGGGAGCGGGCAGTGCTGGCTGACGGGGGAGGTACGCTCTTACCAGCTAACCCTCTGCAAAGAGGCCTGTTAGCTCCCCTCAGGCTGTGCAGGAGATGGCAAAATCCTGACAGGTGTCCTCCTGGGGGAGATACCAGAGAGGCGGGCCGGAGTTATGAGTTGTCTGTCTGGGCCCTGCTGCCCAGGTGGGGCTGGGGGCCGGGGAGGCTCTGACTCACAAACTGGAAACTACGGTCTCAGAAACGTTTTCTTAGCTGGGCAGTCCCTGGGGATCAGAGTGAAAACACAGCAAGGAAAAAGAACTTGGGAGTCTCCAAGTCCCCGAGGCAGGGGAAAAACGGAGGGGACAAGGAGGGGCCAGGATGGCCTCTTCTTCCATGCCTATGGGGACCTCGCCCCCTTGCTCCACCTTGAGCAGGCAGACTCAGCCAGGAGAGGAGCACGTGAGCTGTATCTCTGGGCTTCTGCCTTCTGCCTCCCCAGGAAAGACCGAGTTTGGCTGCCAGTTGGAGCCTCAGCAAAGAAAGAGCAAACAAAAACCAAACCAAAGCAAATCAACTCTTAAAAACAAAAATTTTATTACAAGCAGGAACAAAGAATACTGGCTTAAATAAAAGGCACGTGGGAGTCCCCTCCTCTAGCCAGCTCCCTCCCCACTGTAGCCTGGCCAGGGTCCTGACACTAGGGGACCAGAGGAGGGGACCCTCTGGGGTTGCCATTTCTCAGCTGCCTGTGACCCATTAGCCTTTGCAGCAAGGAAGGGCAAGACGCGAGGACTTCCTCATCGGTTTCCAAGGGCTTCGGGCCACCTGAAGGGCCAAGGAGGGGGTGGGACAATTTCCTATCTATTTCGACAAAAAGCTATAATTTCCAGCAGAGAAGAGACATCCTTTGAGCTTCTGACCCAGATTTAGGCCAAACTTCACTTGCCTCTTGGACCACCCTGCTCTTTCCTCCCTTTTCTCTAGACGGGGTCCTCCAGTTGGCAGAGACTCCCTGTCTTCTGGCACTGGCACTAGGTCCCATACTCAGAGCCCAGAGGAGGGAGTGTGGCTTATAGAACGGCAGCCGCTCCCCATAGCCATTACCCCATCCACCACGCCCAGCCTCAGCCTGTCTGGGCAGGTCCCAGGCTTCCTAATGTCCGAAGAGGAAGCAAAGACAGGAGGAAGGGGGCTGAGTTTCGGCGGGAACCCAGGGGGCTCCTGTGATCAAGGCACGGGATCCCTGCGGCCTCCGGCTCAGGGCTCAGGCGGCTCCTGCTGCTGCTGGCTGACACCGGAGGAGGATGGTGGGGAGAGGGGCAGCCTAGGGGATGTAGGGAAGTGGGAGCCAGCCACACTCGTACAAGAGCACATGCGAACACACACACACACACTCACACTCACACATTCACAGCCAGAAGTTCTCTTATAAATTTATTAAAACCAACTTGCCTTCTGATAATCCTTAACCTGGCACTACACAGATAGCAACGTGGCTGACTTTTTTCTTCTTCCGTTTAAAAAAATGCTACGTAGAAAAGAGGTCTATAAAATTGTGCAAAATACCCAGCATTAATAAACCCATTTCAAGTATTGCCAGCATGAGTACAACCGCCCAGTCCAAGAACTGACTTGGGAGAGAGATGGGGGGCCAGACTGGGATCTCTTAGAGAAACCCGCCATGGGTAGTGAGAGGTCAAGGCCCCCAGTTCCTAGCGTGCGGCCCAGGACCATGCAGGAGCTGAGGTTTTGGGTACCTGGCTGGCTGGTGTCGCTTCCTCTGACACAGGCTGTAGCCCACCTGCCCCCACCTCTGCCCTTTCTATCTGTACCCCCAGTTCTATCCTATTGGCCAACTCCATTCAGAAAACAAGAACAAAAATAGAAGAAAGAACAATGATCATCACAGAAGGAATGAAGGAGCCCATACACCACAGCAGCCCACAGAGGAGGCATCTTCTATAGCCTGCTGTCCAGAGCAGAATGCTCCTGGGTCCCGCTTCACCCCCAGGCCCCGGGCTGAGCAGAGCCCAGCAGCGCCCCCACCTGGGAGGTATCGCACTCAGTCGGCTCCCTCACTCACTAGAGGCTTGCTCTGGCACAGCCAGAGACTTGGCAACGTCCCCTCGCAGCCTCAGGGTCCCTGGCCTCTCTCTCCTGTCACTCCTGCCACTAATCAGCTGGGGGGCATCTCGGGCCCAAGGCTGTGGGAACTTGGGTTTGGGGAGCAGAGGGTACAGCCATGGAAGTGTGGGGAAAGCCACGCAGGGTGGGAAATAAATACGAGAGTCTTTGGCAGCTCTGCTTCCCTTGGGTGGAATGGGGAGGGTCCCGGCAGGTGTGGAGGGCGGCAGGTGAGTGCGGAGGGGTGGACAGGCCAGCAGGTGGCGAGTATGAGCCCAGGTCAGGGGTGGCCTCCTACCATGCTGGCGTCGGGCTTGGCTCCACAGGCTGGCTCATCGCTCCTGATGGGCGAGGGCAACACGGTGTCGGGCTCCACAAATCCCCTTCGGTCAATCAGGCTTCCAAAACACAAGAGGGGACACGTGAGGGCCCCTGCCCAATACCAGTGATCCAGGCCAGGGGCTGAGTGGCAGAGTCCATTTCCCAGCCAAGGAAAGATCCAGTCCTACAAAGCCTGAGAAAGGGGAGCTGATCTCCAGTTGAGGGTTCAAGACCCTTTCCTTCCAGAAAGGCCCTCTCTGCACTCTGGACACCTGGTTTTGGCCACTGGATTTATACACTCTTCATTCACACTTATACATTCTTCATTCCAAGCGGCCCATTTTGCCATTTGGCTGCCACAGAGCCAGGCTGCGGTGAAGGGGAAGAGCAGGATCAAAGAGTGAGACGCCCACTGTTACTGGCCCTGCCATCGCAAGCATGATAGGAGAAGCGGGCGGGGGGGGGGGTCGGGTGGACAGTGTGTGAAGTCTCCATCCGCAGGGGCCACTGCAACTTAACTCCTGTTCTGGCACTCTGGTGCCCCCTGGTGTGAAGACGGAGGGGCACTGCCCAGTGGGCTTGAGCCACCAGGGCTCTTCCTGCCAGGAGAGACCATGGAGGCCATCAGCACCAGAAGGGAGGGGTTGCTCAAGGGTGGCCAAAACATTTGTTGTGGTGATCCCTGGCGAATAAGATAACCAGGATATCTAATATTCTTTTTCTTAATATTTTACACTTAATTTTTTTTCTACAATGAGCATATGTGATTAACAATCACATAGAATTCTTTTATGTGACAAACGCCTTGAGTGCACTCTGCAGGGAATGGTGGACAGAGGGTTTCTGTGGTGTGAGGAGAGGTCTGCTGCTTCCAGAATCTCTTTGAGAGCTGTGAACTCACAGGGCTGCCCCGCACTGGCCAGGCCAGGCCCTGCGACCTCTCTCTGGCACCCTGGCTTACCTGGGAGGTAGGGGGCCGCAGAGCACAGCACAGCAGTTGGTGATAATACTTTTATGGCTGTAGGGATTGACGGAGGCCTCACCGCCCCTCTTGCTGGACCACGAGCCTTTGATCTGCCGGCAGGAAGGAGGTCTGAGTCAGGTACCTCCTTTTGCTTCCATTTGCTTTCCATTTCCTAGAGGCTGGGAAAAACTGGTGAATTCTGAAGCCAGTTCTGGATAGATTACTGGAGGGAATGTGCCTTTAACCCGGGCTGTTCAGTGAGTGTGGGGGACTGCTGGATGTGGGGGGGCCCTGGCAGAGAGGAAGAAGCCCTAATCAGAATAGAAAACACAGCCCAGCCAGAGAAGTCTCCAAAGGCAACCTTCTGGGTGCAGCCTCTCTTCTCTGGCCAGCCACCCACAAGTGAAGGTCATGCAAGGGGCCAGGGCTCAGGCTGACCTGCCCGCGAACACTGGCCCTGCCGCCGACACACTGATGACCCTGGGCAGGCCACTTCTCTGGATCTCAGTCCTCATTTGAAAAGTAGGGAACTCAGATACCATCAGTGGAGCATTCGATGAAATCCTGCCCGTCTCTAGATTCGCGAAGCCAGCTATCAAAGGCCCCGGGGAGTTTAGCAAGGAAGGATACCTGCTTGGCTTTAACCCAGAGTTTTCCAAACTTATTTGTCCATCACACATCTTTCCACTTAACCCCTAGGAACATGCCGAAGATCTAGAGACTGCCTCGGGAGATGCTGGCTGAGGTCATTTCTGCTTGGTACCAGTCACCCAGCACACGATCCCCCAACAGGAGTGCTCAGTTTTATTTCCCAGAATGAGAGGCTGAGGAGAAAAAATGTACTTTCTGTTGGTCACAGGCCTCTGAGCAGTATGTGATGGAGGCCTGGGCACAGATGCTCTCGTTTGCTTTCTTACTGTTTGCGAGACCAGGAAGGGGACGTCAGGGCCAGCCCAGGGCTAGGCATATAAGGGGTGCTCAAACAATGCTTGCTGGTGGAGATCTGCAAGACAGCCTCATGGTCCTGTCCTCACTGTCCCCCTCAATAAGGGAGCCCCACAGATACCTTGACAACCGTCACAGCTCTTCTGGCTCTAAGGGCAGTGTGGTGGGGGCACAGCAAAGCCCAGCCTTGGCTTCCGGCCATGACCCTGGCTGTGTCCCTTTCCAGCTGTGTGATCTTGGAGCAAGTCACTCAGCCATCAAACGGGAGAAAAGCATCCCTTTTCTTTCTGCCTCAGAGTTGGCAAAAGGAACCCAAAAGAACTGGAAACGGTCACACGCTGGCCAGTGTAATGGCTTACAGGGCAGCACTGCCTCTGGGTTAGCGAGAAAGCCCGTGCCAAGGGCCCGAGGCACGTGGGGGCCTTAGAAGCCTGCATTGGGTCTCCTAGGGCCAAGCCATGGGCACTGGAAGGCAACATCTGGCGGCCTTCCGTCTCCGCCCGTGTGACCCCAGTAGCCCGAGAGTCAGGTGCACTGTGGCCGCCACAGGCCCCCTCACCCTGCCTCCTTCCCAGGACCCTGCCCAGGCATGGGGGTGGCTCCAGCCCTACTCACGTCTTCGTTAGTTGTCAGGTTGGAGGCGACGAGGTAAGTATGAAACCCTGAGAGGCCCAGGATGGACCAGATGGAGAAGAAGCAGATCACCAACTCCAGCACAGTGAGCAGGGTGGTCAAGGACCCACATGGGGACAGGGCTGGGAGCCTCCCTTGAGCCTGGGAGCTGGCCACACCCCGCCTTTCTCCCCTATCCTTCCATGAGCTATTTCCTTAGAAAGAAGGGGAGTTTGTAACCTTCCTGTCCACTCACTACTTCTCAGCAGGATCACCTCCTGGTCCCTATGGAGGGCTTGGGAGCCCCTTTAAGGGCAGAATGGGTGATGGATAGCAGAGGGAAATGAGGATTCCAGGCACCAAGAAACCCACACAGGACACAGTCCAGGGAGCTTGGTGTCTTAAGGGAAGATAGGGACTGTGGCTCCTGAGAGTTCTCGGCCACCCCAGCCCCCTGATCAGGCCACTGAGGATCAGTTCTAGCCTGGGCGGGAGCAGAAGCAACTGGGACAGCAGATTATTCTTGAGGACAAGCACTGGCTCTACACCATTCCCCTCTGTTTCCAGGAGGTGTGGGGACCCACCCCAGTGAGAGGGCCTTGTTCCCACCAGCTGACAAAGGATATCTTGCTGGTGTCTCCTTCAGAGTGGAGAGGAAGTTGCTTCCCTGAGAGCCTGGGGAAGAAAAAAACAGGACAGGGCACAGCTCAGAGAGATGGTGACCACAGCCCCTTGACTTGGCCGAGCTTGCCGGCCCGCCCCTCCCTTCTCCCTCCCACTTCCAGCCCCCACTCACGCAGCGTCAGGTGGGTGACCACACAGGCGAAGATGAAGGCCGTCAGGAATGAGAGGGAGAGAATAAACGCATAGAAGAAGCGGTAGTTCCGTCTCCCTACACAGTTGCCCACCCAGGGACAGTGATGGTCAAACCGTTCTGGAAAAGGGCCAGGGGAGATCGGTTAGTGTGCCTGGCCCGCAACCGGCACAGGTGCTTAGAGGCCGCCCGCCACAGCTGGGGTTTTCCTCCTCCCGACTCTCTCTGCACCAGGTCCTTGGACACCCCCCACTTCTGGACCTTTCTGCACAGGTTCCTAGTGCCCCACATTCTTGGTCTCTTCACCTGGTTAAGCTGCATGTCTCATATCATGGATATCATGTCTCAGCTACAAAGCCACTTCCTTACGAAAGCCTCCTCTGATCCCAGACGGGGGAGGGCTCTGTTATCCTCCCCGTGACTTATTTTTTGCAGCTCTTAGCCCGTGTGTTTTCATACTTATTTATAATAAGTGGCCTGCCCAAGGACCCCTGCTCGACTGTAGACTCCATGAGGGGGCCTGTTTTGGCCTCACACTGAGCTGATCCCCAGGGTCCAGCAGTGCCTGGTACAAAGATCCACAAAAAAGTACTTGTTGCCTGGCCTATGACCCTGGCCACATGGACCAATGATCCCCATTCCTTGTTCTAGAACTAGAGGCCCAGGGAGGGGCCGGCCTACTCTGTCACTTGTGGCAGGCTGGCATGAGAGGCTCGAGCAGAGGGCTGAGCTCACACCAGCTCACTATGTCCCCAGGGGCAGGGGATCACGCCCAGACTGGTAAGGAAAGTCCTCTGTGAGAATATGAATGACAAGCCCACTGCAGGCCTCACACCAGGGCCAGCACTCTTCACAGGGGGTGGGTGGGGCGGATTCTCGGGGATGAGTAACGCTCACTGAGTCACCCCCTCCCCGCCTACCGTCATGGGTGTTCCCTGCTGTTCCGTCACTTGGGGAGTGCTGAGCTAATGTGAGGAGCTCACTGCCTAGGGACTGTGCAGAGTCACCATGGCTCAGCTTGCCTGGGTCCTCCTGCATAGCATTTCCCTTATGACAGCCTCCCAGGGGCACACCCTCAGTCCTTGTCAGGGCCGCTGGGCCTCTGACGGGCACAGAGACCAGACAAAACAGCCTCTGGTTCCCCAGCAACGACTGCAGTAGTGGGTCAGGAGTTTCCAATCCTGGCTCAGCCTCTCCACCTTATCAGCTCGAACTCTGTTCCCAGATTCTTGTCCCTCCCAGACCCTGGGAATCAGATCAAAGTCATGTGGAATCGCTGGCCCTAGGCCACGGGATAGCAAACCACTCTCTTTCTGGCAGAATCTTGGGGGATTCCAGGAATCTACCAATCCTGGGCCGAAGCCAAGATACCACTGGTCACACTCTGCGCCTCTCCCTACAGCCCCTCCTTAGTCAGGGCAAATCTGGGTGCACCAGACTTCCTGCCCACCTCTGGATGATTCAGACACAGCCCCACCCCCGAGAGCGACTCCCCTGTCTCCAGGGCTCCCTGCTGCCTCCCACTTACCCACACAGTTGTCACAGACACTGCAGTGTGAGGTCCGGGGTGGCCGAAACATCTTGCAGGTGAAGCAATACTTCAACTTGACCATCTGCCCGTTGATCATCACCTCCCGGGTCCGAGGTGGTGGCCGGTACGTGGAACTGCCTGTGTTATCTGAGGATGGGAGGAGAGGAAGATGGGGGATGTTCAAGCCTGGATCCAGGAGCGCCAGCTCGGGGGGGTGGGGGTGGGTAAGCCGCTGTTGCCTCGCAGGGACAAGAGAAGCCTTAGGGAAACCACTTCCTGGGAACAAGCCACTGGGATAAAATGCGGGCCCAAGGCAGGGACAGATACTAAGATCCACAACCACCTGCCGCAAGCAGCTGTGTGCCAAGCCCCGTGCTAAAGCTTTACACACTGGCTCTCACAGTGCTGGGTTTACACTACTTTGAGAAGGAGCCCTGGGAAGACTTAGGGATATTAGAAATTTGGGAACTATTAATTTTTCTAGCTGTCATAAAGGAATTGTGGCCATGTGGGAGGCTGTCTCTAGATTTTGAAGATACCTGTTGAAGTATTTATGGATAAAGTGTCTATAATGTCTATGATTTACTATGAAATGCCTTAATAAGAATCATTAAGGGGGCGCCTGGGTGGCTCAGTGGGTTAAGCCTCTGCCTTCGGCTCAGGTCATGATCTCAGGGTCCTGGGATCGAGCCCCGCATCGGGCTCTCTGCTCAGCGGGGAGCCTGCTTCCCCCCTCTCTCTGCCTGCCTCTCTGCCTCCTTGTGATCTCTCTCTCTCTCTCTCTCTCTGTGTGTCAAATAAATAAATAAATAAATAATCTTTAAAAAAAAAAAAAAGAATCATTAAGTACAGGGGCACCTGGCTGGCTCAGTCAGAAGGGCATGTGACTCTTGATCTCAGGACTGTGAGTTCTAGCCCCATGGCAGGTATAGAGATTACTTAAAAATCTTTAAAAAAAAAAATCTTTAAAAAAATTAAAGAAAAAATAATTCTTAAGTATATGTGATACAAATAAGAGACACTAAGAACAACTATTGAATCTAGATGGTGAACATGTAGAAATTCATTGTATTTCCCACTTTTCTGTATGTTTGAAATTTTTCATAATAATTTTAAGAGGTAATGAAATGCAGAAATATATTGTATTCATGGGTTAAAAAACTCAGCATTAGAAAAGGATTTATTCTCCCTAAATCAACCTGTACATTTACATAATGCCAGTCAAAAATCCCAGTATGTTTTTTGGGGTGGAGGGGAATGAAACTGACAAATTCAATCTAAAATTTATACAGAAATGCAAAGAACAAAGAATAGCCAAGGCATTCCTGAAGGGAAAAGCTAAAGGACCTACATGACTAGATATCAAGACTAATGATACGGGGCGCCTGGGTGGCTCAGTGGGTTAAGCCTCTGCCTTCAGCTCAGGTCATGATCCCAGGGTCCTGGGAACGAGCCCCACATGGGGCTCTCTGCTCAGCAGGGAGCCTACTTCCTCCTCTCTCTCTGCCTGCCTCTCTGCCTACTCGTGATCTCTGTCAAATAAATAAATAAAATCTAAAAAAAAAAAAGAAATGCTGATCAACAAAACAGAAAAGAGAATCCAGAAACAGACCCGACATGTAAATGATCAAGGGGTTCATGTCAACACCACAGTCACAGTGACATGAAGGAAGATGGTTTTCTCCCAACAAACAGGGCTAAGTCCACTGTGTATACACAGATGGGGAAAAATGTTTCTGTAACCCCATTTCCCACCAAATGCAAATTCAATTTCAGATTGTCATTCCAAATGCAAAAGTTCTGGATTAAAAATAATAAGAGAACAACTTCATGACTCTGGAGTAGACAAAGATTTCTGAAACTAAGGGGCAAATCATAAAAGAGCGATCTGATATAATTGCACTACGTCAAAATTAAGATCTTGTGTTTGGGGCACCTGGCTGGCTCAATTGGTGGAGAGTACAATACTTGATCTCGGGGTTGTGAATTCAAGCCCTGTGTTGGGTGTAGAGATTACATTAAAAAAAAAAGAACTTCTCTACAGGATGCCTGGGTGGCTCAATCTGTTAAGTGTCTGCCTTCAGTTCAGGTCATGATCCCAGGGCCCTGGGAGCGAGTCCCACATCGGGATCCTTGCAGGGAGCCCACTTGTGTGCACACACTCTCTCTCTCTGACAAATAAATAAAATCTTAAAAAAAAAAAAAAAAGAACTTCCATTCATCTTAAAGAAGATTGATTAAAAGATTGATTGATTAAAAGAAGATTGATTAAAAGAATGAAAAAGTGACCTTTAGAGCAGAATCATATTTACAATATGCTTATCTGACCATGGACAAAGGATTTGTAACCAGAATATAAAAGAATTCCTATAAGTCAGTAAGAAAGAGCTCAGAATACTCAATTCAAATGTGCACAAAAGATTCAAACAGGCATTTATAAAAGAAGCTATCCAATGGCTAAGAAGCATTTGAAAAGGTGTTCATGCTCATTAGTCATCAGAGACATGCAAATAAAAACCATCATATGTTTTTTATACACATGTACCAGAATGTCTACAATGAAAGAAAAACATTTAAAAATCAAGTATTGGCAAAAATGTAAAGCAACTAGAAATTTCATATAACCACTTCGGAAACCTATTTGGCATCAACCACTGAAATTCAACATAGGCACCCCCAGCAAGTCCACTCTGAGGTATCTCCCCAACAGGAAATGTGCATGATTTTTTTTAAAAGAAATTTGTAAGTACACTCTATGCTCAACGTGTGGCTCAAACTCACAGCCTCGAGATCGAGAATCGCGTGCCCTGAGCCAGCCAGGCACCCTGAAATGTGCATGATTTGATGTGCCCCGAAAGATGTACAGGGATGTTCACAGCAACACTCCTATAAAAGCCAAAACCTGGACCTGCCCAGAGGCCCATCAATAGTGGAACAGATTAACAAAATGTAGTATATTCACACAACAGAGTTCTAGACAGCAAAGAATGAACGATCGTCAACCACACAGAGAATACTTACGTATCTCATAAATGTTGTGTAAAGTGAAGAAACCACACACGTAAGAACACAAAATGTTCAAAAACAACTGAAAGTAATCTACAGTGGTAGAAGTCAGAATCACGGTCACTCCTGGAGGGGCGATACTGACCAGAAAGAGGAACAAGGGGGCTTGTGGGACGCCGCTCATACAGTGTTTCTTGATCTGGGTGCCGATTACATGGGTGTGTTCCGTTTGTGAACATTCAACAGACAGAACACTTGGGATTTGTACACGTCTTGTAAGCCCATTACACTTTAGGGAAAACGTATCAAAAAGAAAGGTTTAAGTAACTTGTCTGAGGTCACAAAGCTCAGATGCTGGGAAGCAGGAATCCGAACCCTGCTCCGCCATAGGCAAAAGCCCACAATTCTACCCACTGAGCCTCTTGGTCCCCCAGGCCTCAAAGGACCAAAGTCCTCAAAGCAGTGGCTCCTTCCTGGACAGAATTTTGAGAGTCCGTGAGGCTGCCTGTGATCCCGAGCCCTTAGCAACGCTCCCAGCCGCTGCTTCCACCGGATTCACTCCCCAGATGGTACCTCCAGTTTGGCCACGTGCCTCCAACGCTAACTTACGCGCGGGGGCCTACCAGGTGCCAGGCACTATTCCAGGCGCTTGGCAGGCATCAGTGAAGCAAACGGATTTGGGTCTCACATTCCAGTTACCAAACAGACTCTTGCTAGGCTGCTTGCCATCCCCCCAACCACCGCGTGTCTAAAATGGAGCTAAACACCCGAACATTTCTTCTTTAAAACCGGCGCCAGGGTAAAGGGCAGGGGGTGTGAGGATGGTGGACACACTCTGAAAGCTGGTTTTGCTTCTCCTTGGTTATGTGACATGCTGAAGTCAAAGGAATGTCTCTGAACCTCGGTTTTCTCACCTGTAAAATGGAAGCAACAGGTAGAATGGAGCGTGCATCCTGGCCTCACCTCTTACTGGCTGCGTTTCTCCTAATGATATCATTTGCTAGATGTCTGACTGGGTCAATCATTTACTCTCTCTGTGCCTGTTTCTTTGATCACTGAAATGGGGGTAATAATAGTACCCCCGGGGCGCCTGGGTGGCTCAGCGGGTTAAAGCTTCTGCCTTCGGCTCAGGTCATGATCCCAGGGTCCTGGGATCGAGCCCTGCATCAGGCTCTTTGCTCAGCAGGGAGCCTGCTTCCCCCTCTCTCTCTGCCTGCCTCTCTGCCTACTTGTGATCTCTCTCTGTCAAATAAATAAATAAAATCTTAAAAAAAAAAATAGTACCCCCATCATAGGGTTGTTGTGAGGGTTAAATTCGTTAATATACAGGAAGTAGCACAAAGCAAAGACTCACGAAGTGGACAGAATTACGAAGAGAAAGGAAGGAAGACGCAGTGCTTCACTGAGTGCCTACTACGTGCTTAGCACGGTGCATAGTGTCTTCTTGAGCACTGAGAATATCCCAGGAGCTAAGGCTATCATTACCCTCTCCAGGTTACAGTTAAGGAGACCTTTCAGTGAGGCGAAGTGCATACTTGAGGCCACTCCCAGCTAGGAAGTTGGAAGAACCAGGATGTGAACCCAAGTTTCCAAAACTTGGGTTGGAGGTCTTTTTGTACATTTTTAAAAAAGATTTTATTTATTTATTTGACACAGAGATCACAAGTAGGCAGAGAGGTAGGCAGAGAGAGAGAGGGAAGCTGGCTCCCCGCTGAGCAGAGAGCCTGATGCGGGGCTCTATCCCAGGACCCTGGGATCATGACCTGAGCCGAAGGCAGAGGCTTTAACCCACTGAGCCACCCAGGTGCCCCTTTTTTGTACATTTTTAAAGTGTCACATTAAGTGTTATATAATCCTGCCTGGTTCCTTATTTCTGCATGAGCCAAGAGCTGGAAAGAACCTCAAAGAACATATGACACAGTTCCTAGCACAGAGTGGACACTTGATAATGTCCCTTCACTGCCTGCCCCTCTTCTAACCCCTTCAGTTCACAAATGAGAAAACAGGACTAGAGAGGTTAGTGAAGTTGCCCAAGGTCACAGAGCCAGTGAGGGGCAGAGACAGGGAAACTGTTCGGAGACCCTTTGCACACCGTTCCTTCTCCCTTACCCCTTCCTGGCCAGTCGCTAGGTCTCGTCAAGATCTTCCTTCATAGTCTTTCACTCTCCTCCCAGTGCCCAAACCGAGGCCAGGCCCCTATCACCAAACAGCTTCCCCAGAAGGCTCCCTGCTTCTAGCCCCTCTGCCTTCAACCCCCCTTGCACACACCACATTTCTCTAAATTACCCCTTTTGGGTTACAAGCCTTCAATGGCCTCCCACAGAAAGGACAACTTCCTGTCGTGACACTACAGCCCTCCACAGTTGGGCCCGACCTCTGCTCCTGGCTTTTCTCCTACTGCTCTTCTCCCTGAGTCCCTGCAGCCTTGGCTTCCTACCCCTCTTCCAACCAATCCCTGGCCCCTGCCTGCTCCTTGTTCACCAGGACTCTCCTGGTCCCTCTCCAGTCTTCCAGCAGCTTCTCCGAGCACTGCTGCCGTGGGGACTCTTGTGCCTGGCACAGAGCGCCTGCACCCTGCGGGGCTGTGATTGGACAGCAGTGTGTGGTACTGTCTCACCACCTAGACAGCACACCCCCTGAGGGCAGGGATGGGGAATTCACTGGCCCTCCCGGGCCTGTGAACCATGAAGGAGCGGGCACAGAGAGAATAGGCGCTCTGGGCTTGGGCAGGCCTAGGGTTCAAATCCTGACCCTTCCATTCATGAGCTAGTACCATGAGGGAAGTTTGAGGGAAGTTTCAGGACCTCTGTGAGCCTGTGGATGCATCTGAAAAAGCAGACAAGTAACTGCCTAGAAGGCTTATGGAAGGATCAGAAACAGTACCTGGAAAGGAACCGGCACTTGGTGAGTATTTACTAACAGCTGTCCTCAGAGGGGTCACAAGAGACGGGCTCCGGAGTCTGCAAAGCTAGGTTTGGATCATGATTTTGCTACCCACTTGCTACCAAAGGAAGTCCCTTCACCTCCTGGAGCCTCGGTTTCCTCATCCATAAAATGGAGAGAAGACCATCTCCGTCTCACAGGGCCGTGATGAGTGCTCAGTGAGACGGCACAGGACAGCCCTGAGCCCGGCGCTAGAGTCACAGTCCTGCCACACAGTTCATGCAGGGACACTCGAGCATGCAGCATTCTCCAGCCCTTTCCAAAACTCTTGATGCTACTCCAGACCCAACCTGTAACCCTACCCCATGGGCCCCAGGTCCAACTCCCATCCCTGCCCACGGCTGGCTTCCAGGCTCGGACATAAGATCTGGAGCCGGGCAGACACGTGGCCCAACCACAGTCAGCGACGTGAGGTGGGTCAAGCGGCTTCTCTGTGCCCTCAACTCCTAAAAAAGAAAACGGGACATCATCAAACTTACCTCCTAGTGTTGTGAAGGAAGACGAAGCAAGAACTCAGCAAGGGAGCTTATTAGCAAAACATCTAGCACCGGGTCAAAGCTAAATGAACACGAGCCATTATTATTATCATTCTTTCTATGAAAAAACTTATATTCCAAACAACTTATTTACCAAACTTCAGAACCCAGCTCATCTGTGAGTGAAGGGCAGCCACAGTCCCACCTGAAGAAAGAGGAGAAAATTTCCTGGAATCCTCACTGGGTTCCCACAGGCCCTAAGGCAGGGAGGGGACTCTGACCAGCATACTGTGGCCTCCCGAGCCAAGCTTCCTCCTCTTGAGAACTCGGAGAAAGAGGAAGTGAAGCTTTGCACACCCAACTTCCTTGGGCTGCTAATAGTGGGGGGCGGGGGAGAGAAAGTGTCCCCCTGGAGCAAGGGAGTCCCCAGATGCACTCACCAATTTGGGCTAAAGGAGGCTTTGCAGGGATGCCACTGTGGAGACAGGCCCCCACCTGGGAAGAAGGCAAGCCACTCCCACTGTTTATTCTCAGGCCAGACCATGCGGACCCAGGACATGGGTCTCATCACCACCTGGCCTCCACCCCAGACCCCGCCTCCACACACTCCTGCCCCCAGCCAGGACCCGTCCCCTTGCTCTTGACCACAGGGCTCAGCCTCTTAAATTTCCATAGAGAAAAGCAATTTTCAAAGTACACTGATATGCCCAGATGCTCTGGGCTGGGCAAGGGGGTCTGTACCCACATGTTACAGATGAGGAAACGGACTGCGCTTTAGTATGTATTAGGTGGGGCTGGAATTAGAATCCTTGTCCTCCAGGGGTGCATGGGTGGCTCATAGGGTTAAAGCCTCTGCCTTCGGCTCAGGTCATGATCCCAGGGTCCTGGGATAGAGCCCCGCATCAGGCTCTCTGCTCTGCAGGGAACCTGCTTCCTCCTCTCTCTCTCTGCCTGCCTCTCTGCCTACTTGTGATCTCTGTCAAATAAGTAAAGTCTTAAAAAAAAAAAAAAAAGAATCCTTGTCCTCCAAACATTCTCTCAAACACTACCAAGTACTATGTCACGATAGTATACAAGGCCTGGGTGGCAGGTGAGGAGAGAAGAGGCAAATACATGCAGATAAGTCAAATATGGTTCCTTTAAAAAAATTTTTAAGGGGCTCCTGGCTGGCTCAGTCAGTACAACACGCAACTCTTGATCTCAGGGTTTTAAGTGTGAGCCCCACATTGGGTGTAGAGAGATTACTTCAAATCAAATCAAATTAAGTAAAATTTTGGGGCTCCTGGGTGGCTCAGTCGGTTGAGCATCTGACTCTTGATCTCAGCTTGGGTTTGTTTTTTTTAAAGATTTTATTTTTTTATTTACTTATTTGACAGAGACTCATTGAGACAGGGAACACAAGCAAGGGGACTGGGAGACGGAGAAGCAAGCATCCTGTCAAGCAGAGAGCCCGATGCAGGGCTCAACCCCAGGACCCTGGGATCATGACCTGAGCCGAAGGCAGATGCTTAACAGCTGAGCCACCCGGTGCCCTACAAGCTCAGGTCTTAATCTCAAGGTTATGAGTTCAAGCCCTGCTTTGAGCTCCATGGCACGGAGCCCATTAAAACAAAAAACAAAAAAACAGGGAACAACAAAAACCTTGAAAAATAAATTTATAAAAAAGTGAAATTTAAACATAAATTTAAAATAAAAATTAGGAGAAAATGGGTGGGGGAGGTATGTTTGGCTGGCTGTCAGTAGAGTATCTGGCTCTTGATCTCAGGGTTATGAGTTCAAGCCCCAGGTTGGGCCTCGTGCTTCCTTTAAACTAGACAAAAGACCACCTTTGCTTTGTTCATCCAGTCTAGAGAATATTTGTTGAAGAAAAGAAGGAAGAATGGTGAGAGATGGTATCTCTGCCAGAAAGGAATCTAAGATCTTCTCCAAGGCTTTCTGCCTTGGGCTTTGTCCCAAGAAGTAAAAAGGCCCTTTCACGCCAGCAAGGCCTTCCTACTGCCTTGCAGGTGGGACTCGAAAGCCCCTGGGGATGTGGTCAGGAGGGGCAAGGCTCCTCCTCACTGAACACCTGTGAGAAGCCAATGACTCGCTCTGAAAGTTACCCCCTCACCCAGGGGCATGCAATGGGTCTCCCCACTCCAACCGCAGCCAGTGGAGGGGGGTAGGCCAGCATTCTGCAGTCAGAGCCTGATGGCTGGCTCTGTGACGGAAGCCCCGGGGCTGGCAAGGACCCCGGCAGCTGGCACGAGCTACTGAGCAGACTTTAGCGAAGGAAGGTTGGGATTGCCACCTGCTTTGCTGGGTCCTGACAATTGGCATTCCATTGCCCCCACCTGTAAGAAACACATGCAGGGCTGTGGTTCCCCCCAGCTTCTCGGTCAGCTACAGTGCCCAGGCCGTGGGTCCCTGTAACCCCCGCCTGACCGTTTCTGTTCATTCCAGAGGTTTACAGAACGCCCACCACCTACCTACCGCTGAGGGACAGGCTGGAGGACATAAGAGCTTGGCTGGAGGGCAGAGGGAGCGGGTAAAGTGAGTAATTACAGAGTTGGCATGAGAGGCCCAGTTGAGTCAAGTCCGGTAACTCTGGGGCCGGTCTGATCTCATTGTGAAACCTGACCTGGCCACTCGCTGGCTTGTGACTTTGAGGAAGCTGCCTAGCCTCTCTGAGCCTCAGTTCCTCACTGGGTAATAACCCTATCAGACTTGGGAGATAGTGATGCGAATGAGAGATGAAAAGCTCGTGGATTAATGGTATTACTGGTGTCTATACTGGATACCAGGGGTGGGGACAGGAGGCGGTATTCAAGGAAGCAACAAAAGGGGAGGCCCAATTAGGCCGGATCAGGAGGAATGACCCGGCGGGCTCACCGGGGAGAGAGGGCAGGGGGGCTGCGTGAACACAGGCACGGACTGCGCCAGCCTGGCTGGGGGGTTCTGGGGGCAGGGGCAGGTAGACTGAGGTTGGCCTTGAGCCTGGGGCTCGTTTTCCAGAAGGTGGAAGATGATCCTGGCCACAGCACACGTAACACTGATTCATGTGAACAGAAAGTTATTCCCTTTTCAATTTTCTTTCAAGCCTGTGACTCCATCAAGGGGAAAACTATTGACTTCTACTACCTCAGAGCTGTGATCAGGCCTTATTTCTGCAGGCAACTGTAACCACCAAGAATTTTGTAACATTGTTATGTTTGGTTTTTATGATTATGTTCTATTCAGAGTAAGAGGCTCTCTGCTTACAAGGGTGATATAAATTTTCCTTGTTAAGATACATTTAAACACAAGTCCCTTATTAAACACAAGTCCCTTAAAGGAAAATACTGAGGAAATGAAGGTACAAGATGAGAGGCAAAAAGGGCAAAAATCATAAAGGCTGGACCCAAATGCCCAAACTTCAGGAAATGCTGCTGAGGCCACAAGGGAGTCACCCAAATTCTAAGCCAGGGAGGGCTAGAGCCAAATCTGGGTCTCGGAGAGACAATTGTGATTGTAGGGAGAAGCCAGGTGCTGGGGCCTGGTCGGCAGAGCCAGTCCAGCAAGCAAATGAGGCAGGGTAGGACCTGAGGGGGAAACTTTGGCACAGATGGGCTGCCTCTGTGACCTGCTGGGTGGTGGCGGAGGGAGAGGCAGCCTCTATTGCATGTTCTGTGAGCTGTAAACGTGTCTAGGTCAGTGTCTGTTACTCCAATTTGGAGTAACGTCTCCCTTCAGACTGGGAACCTCTTGTGGGCTAACCTCTTGTTAGCTTACCTCTTTTCCAACTTTCCAGAGCACCTGGACTCTGTATGGCCCTGTAGGGTGACCCAGCTGCATGGCTCGCCAGCTGACAAGTCAAGATCTCAGACCAGGGTGACCAACAGCCCTGGTCTGCCTATGACTGAGGGGTTTCCCAGGACACAAGGCTGGGAGGAGCTGGTCAGCCCACCTCAGACAGTCTTTGCAGGGTGGCAGCCTTGGGCTAGAGCCTGTTGGGCTGGCGTTGCTGGCGTATGGGGCCAAAGTGAGAAGCCCACAATTTGCATGGGCCCCGGTAATCCTCAGTTCACGTTTGCATGAATAGCACCATCTGCCTCAGAGCTGGTCCCCAACCTTCTCAAAAAAGCTTAGTGACCTTAGTCCTCTTTGAGAAAATATATTTCATCCTGATTAGACACCTCCTGCCCCCCCCCCCTCAAATCTGGCTCCTGTTCAAGTTTCAGAGTTCAAAGGCCTCAAAGATGTCACTTTCCAGGCTTGGCAGCTGTTCTCAAAGGAAAGTCTCCAACCCTGACATTTAGGGCCCCAAGTGACTATTTCCACTCCATTCCCCAACCAGAACTTCTCTAATTCTCTGAAGTGTTCCTCCTGTTCCAGCCAACAGGGCCTTCTCGGGGTTCCATGCCTGTCCCTGCTCCTGCCTGCTCTGCCTTCTCCTCCTCTGGTCCATCTGCCTGGAGGGCTCCCTTCACATATATTCCCATGCCTGAATTCCACCCAAACTTTAAGCTTTGACTCAAGGCGTCTCTCCGTGAAGCCTCTCGGTATCCTCCAGGCCGAAGATACTCCTGGTTTCTCCGATCTTCTTCCAAAGCCTAATCTCACCTGGGGCAGCTGGTCACACCTGCAGGTGTGGTCACACCTTGTGGACACTGGCAGGTGGTCATAGATCACTTTGGACAGAGCTAGCCTAGAAACCACCAGAAGGCAGGGTCCACACCAGATTTGTTTTCGGCCTCCCACCTCCTCACCCTGTGCTCAGGAGTCAGCATATAGAATTAACACATACATGATTAAAGCCATAATGCCTAATTGGGAGAAGTTCCAACTATCTCTCCATCAGTCACCTGGGGACATCGAGGAGGGCCTCTACAGAGGCTCATCCATTCAGCCAACATCCCTGGACCCTCCAAGCGGTTGACTAGGTGAACAAGACCCGGGAGAGGCTTCTGGGCCTACCCAACAACTTTGTAACAATCACCATGCAAGGTGGCAGGGCCAAGAAAAGAAGGACAAGGAGCTCTAGGAATGTGTCACGTAAGGTCTGGCCCATCTGAGGTCATGAAAGCGTCTCAGAGTACAGAATACCTGGGTTGAGACATAAGAATGAAGACAGCGTGGCCCCCAAAGACTGGAGATGTGTTCCTGAGGCCATCTCAGAAGAGAAAGCAAGGGGTTTGGGAGTCAAGGCACACAGTCCGTCTCCGTGCGTCCACTCCCTGGCCGTGTGCCAGCTTGCCTCAGTTTCTGCATCAGCACAGCGGGGCTGCTGGGAGGATTTGTGGGGATAATGGATGGGAAGCACTCGGTACAGGATCAAGCGCTCCCCACACATGGGGATTACAGCTGTCATTATCACCCACACCGCTCACAGCAGGCCAGAGCATTCCAGGTGGCCAGATATCCAAGCTCAGCTGAGCCGGAGCATAATCCTGCCCCAGGATGAGCCCCGACCTGGAGGGAGGAGAAAGAGAAACGGGCTGCTGCTGGGCAGCAGGGCCTCCCCTGCTGTCAGGTGGACTGCTCAGGTCAGACTGGCGGATTCGGAAGGAGCAGAGTTAGGTCTCGGCAGCCAAGTGGTAAGGGGCCTAGGGGTAAAAGGGGGGGGGAGGAAGCTGGTGCAGGTGGAGGAAGGCAGCGGCGACCCAGGGTGTGGCCAAGGACAGGCCTAGACAGAGGAATGAGAGGAAGAACAAAGAGCAAGAGAACCTCCTTCCCCTTCCTGCCCACCCTCCCAAGTTGCTCTAGGGAACCAGCAGAACAACTTCCAGGGATGGATACCTCAGACTCTTGACATCTATAGGCTACCAGGTCTCTTCAAGGCCAGTTAGATGCTTAAAAGCCTGTCTGGAAGCCACCCTGTTAGGGGAAGGAACTGACCGCAGACCGGAAACCCCTGAGGTGTGTAAACAGCCACGTCACTTCTCCCCAGGAAGGAGCTGGGGTGCAGCAAGCCAAGACGAAAGTCCTGGCCCCAGCACCCAGCCTCCCAGGGGGACTCGCACGGGTCTGGGAGGAATCGAGGGCTGTCTGGGTGCCTGGGAGCATGGGTTCTCTCTAGGACACCGGCCCTCCTGTTGTTCCTTAAACACGTCAGCTTGTCCACTGCTCCAGGCTTCATTTTCACTGTTTCCGGACTGCGTATTACTGGCTCCCATCACACCATTCAGGGCTCCTCTCAAGTAGCACCTCCTCCTAGAAGCTTTCCCAGATCGCCTACTCTAAATGAGCCCACTCCCTACACCAGATACCTCCAGATACCCACGCAGCTCAGTCCCTCATCTTTTCAAATCTTGTTCAGAAGTCACCTCCTTCACAGAGCCTTCCCTGATCATATTTAAAACCATATACTTTCCCCCCAGCTCTCATCCTTCCTCCCTGCTTTTCTCTTTGACATCCTAGATGTTTAACTGTTAACTGTCCTTCTCCTGCTGGAACGTCAGCTCCAAGAGGGCAGGGGATTACTGTCCTCTATTTGCTCACTGCCGTATCATCAGCATCTGGAAGAGGGCCTGGCACGTAACTGGGGTTCAACCGATGTCTGCTGAGAGAATGATTAAGTACACAAATGTTTAAGGGCAGAGATTCTGGTCAGACTGCATGAGATCTCATCCCAGCTCCTCTACCTACTGGGTGATCTTGGGCCGCCTACTTGACTCCTGTGAGACTCAGTGTAATAGTAGAAAGAGACTAACAACAGTCCTTGTCTCATGGGATCACTGAGGGATTCAATAAGATCATGCATGTAGACAGGTGGAGAGCCCGCCCGGCCCCCGTGAGCACCCAGCACTAAGCTGGTGGCCACTGCAGCCTGCACTTGCCAGCGTCTCTTGCTCAGTTGCTCACTGGTTTAGCACGGGTTTCCACTCTGGGGTCAGCTCCAGCCTCCCTTACTGACTACCATGCCCTCAGTCTCTGGCAAGGTGCGGGAAGAGAAACTCAGGCCTCCTCTCAATCAAGGAGTGAGGAGCTGGGAGAGTCAGAGGCTCACCGATCTGTTTCTCCAGGGCGGCTGCCTCACAGACGGTGGCCCGGGGCAGGATCCCAGGGTCGGTGAAACTTGTCTGCAGCAGGCAGCTCATGACGAAGAAGAAGAGGATGGCGGCGATGATGGGGATGGCAAGGGTCAGCTGGCGGGCCAGGAAGGGACAGCTAGAGAGAGAGAGGGAGAGAGAGATGAGCAGATACCCAGAGGGCTCCGTGGGGCACAGGGTTACAGCACCTGGCAAGGTGTCGGCATCCCAGAAACACCACCTCTCTGCAAAGAGCCATCCCGGAAGATGACATCTCCTGCACCACGTCTGTGTAGAGAGCCATCCAGGAAAAAAGACAGCTCCTAGGCCAGTGCCTAGAGCAGACATCACTAATTGATCCTTGCACTTTCCCTATGAGCCTCATGATCTTCTGAGCAGACATGAGCAATAGATCCCAGCACATTTTTTTTTTTTTTTTTTAATTGAACTAAGAGAAGGGATCTAGATCCCAGCACCCTTAACCCCTGCACTTAGCTGCAGTCTCGGAATCCTTCTAAACACAAAGCTTCAGGCAGCCACTACCAACTCGCTTGAGTTGACCATCCATGACAATGTTCACTCACTCACTCACTCCACAAATATTTAGCGAGGTCCTCCATATGCCAGGCAACACCTTCCCCAAACAGCAGTGAGCAAGAGCATTGTTCCCCACCCCCCATGAGGCTCCGGGCTCCTGGGGAAAAGAGACCTGTGAACCGAGAGGAGCCACACAGGACCGTGTGTGCTAACATGGGGAAAAGGAAAACAGCTCAACAGTCAGGAAAGCCTGGCTGAAGGAGCTCATGCCTAAGCTAAAATCTGAGGAATGGGAAGGGTCAGTGAGGGGAAGGGGGTTAGGATGAAGAGCGTGGTCCAGGCACTGCGACTGTCCTCCAAGGGCTGGCATCCCAGGTCAGCGTGTTCAGGTCCCTGAGCCTAGCTGGTTTGGAGAACAGCCCGTGCACGAGCTGACTTTGAGGCCTGCCCACACGATTAACCACTGTCCTCTGCTGTCCTCCCTCCCAAAGCGAGAGTGGCACCTGACGGGGTGAGGGCCTGCTACTCGGGAAATGACAGGCTGCTAGGAGGCCAGATTCAGCCAAGGAGCTGGCACAGCTGCGGAAAGCAGATGTGTGGACATCTGCACGCTCTTTCCAGAGCCTCCACTGCCAGAGGCTCTAGCCTCCAGAGAGGCCCTTCCCTTGAAGAGCAGAGACTGCCAAGATCAAGAACTCCAATGACAGGGCACCTGGGTGGCTCAGTGGGTTAAATCTGCCTTCCGCTCAGGTCAGGACATGATCCCAGGGTTCTGGGATCGAGCCCCGTATCGGGCTCTCTGCTCAGCAGGGAGCCTGCTTCCCCCTCTCTCTCTGCCTATCTCTCTGCCTACCTGTGATCTCTATCTGTCAAATAAATAAATAAAATCTTAAAAAAAAAACAAACCTGAAAGGCTTTAAAAAAAAAAAAAAAAAGGACTCCAATGGCACCACACATTCTGCTCCAAACACCTGAGTGGTCCTTGGGTCTGAGCCTCAAACAAAGCTGGGCCCTCTGTGTCACCCACATCACAATCGACCAGTTTATAGAAAGCCAGGCTCTTTAGGGGATGGAGACTTACAGTCTGAGACTTGTAGAACCCTCAGAAACACCAAGTCCTGGCTCCCTGATTTTACAGAGGAGGACTCTGAGGCCCACAGCCACATCCAAGGTTATCTAGCCAGCCAACAACAGGACTGGGGCCTCTGGGCCCTCAGCAAATACTCTGCATTCATTCAACAAGTATTTCCTCTACTGAGTGTCTACTACACACCAGGTCTGTTCCTGGCACTGAAGACACAACAGTGAGGAGAAAGAAGTCCTGCTGTGGTGAAGAGACAGGCAACAAACTGGCAGAAAGTATATATGTAGTATGTTCAGATGGTGGCATGTGCTTCCAGAGAATCAGCAGTCAGGGAAGAGGGATAGGAGGGAGGGGAGTAGTTTGTTATGTTACAGGGACAGTCAGGGAAGGAGGGAAGAGAAGTGAGGGAATGAGCCACTGACACTATCTAAAGAAAGTCTATTCCAATCAGTGCAAAGGCCCTGAGGCAGGAATGTGCAAGGAGGCCAATGTGCCTGGAGGAGGATGGGGGAGGGCAGGGAAGTGGGAGGAGAGGGACAGAGAGGAAGCCCATTATCAGGGCTCTGGCTCTTATTCGGGAGCCAGAGAGGATTCCAGGAGGTGACTAGGATCTGACTTAGAATTAAAGGGGCGCTTTGGCCTCCGTGTGGTGTGGGAAGTGCAGCAGAAGGCAGGCGCCCTGCTGTCAGCCCTGTGCAATAATCTACCAAATCAAACAATGAAGCAAAACCATTCTCAGCAAGAAAAGCCCATCTCCCTTTCCCCCAGAGCAATGCAAGAATGTGGGCTTGCTCACATTGTTCCCTTGTGCCAGGTCTCTACCGAGGCTTCACTCCAGTTCAGACCCAGGGGTGCTCTCAGCCCAAACCCAAACCCTTCTGCCAACTCCACCAGCCCAAGTGAGGAAGAGCAGAGACAAGGCGAGATGATTCACAAGCCCTCCCCAAACCCAGAAGTCCTCCGTTCTCCCTTCTCTGGGGGGACAGATCTGTCACCAGCCAAGATACCCATGCAGCCCAGAGAAGATCCCGTTTCTAAACTCACTGAACCCCACACTGCAGGGTCACGGGGGTCAACTTCTTCCTGCCCAGGCTGCAGCCCCAGGAATACTGGAAAAGGAACTCTCAAAACACTCATGCAGGTCAGCCCAGTGAGATGGATCCGAAACTCAGCTCAGGGAACATGCTGGAGGCTGGGGCTCCCCAGGGCTTCCGCTTGCTATATTATCCTGGAACTTGTTATCCACCCTGAGTCACAAAGCAAGGGGGAAAGGGAGAAGCTAATTCATACAAAGTTCTCACCGTGCTTCAAGGGGAAACCCAAGGTTGCAGATACATGATCTGGCAGCTGGAAAGGGTCTCTGGGGGTGATGTCTTGTGGTAGTCTTAGTGTGGCCACAGGCCCTTAGGAAGTGCTTTATGTTGAAGACAACAGCTAACAGCAGCAGCCAGCATGAAGTGCTTGTTCCTGGTCAAAAGCTTACACACATAACCTTGTGCCATACTCATGACGACCTATTATCAACCCCATTTTATAGATGAGGCCACTGGGGCTCATGAGGTGGAAGGACTGCCCCGAGGTCACGCAGTCTGCAGATGGGGTGTGGTGGGGCTGGGACTGGAACCAGGCCCACTGGCTCCAGAGATGGAGCTGTTCATCACACTGTAGCTAAGGAAGACCACAAAAGATGGAGAGAACAAGGAAGGGAAGTGTGAGTGTGTGTTCAAAGACTCACACAGCAGACGGCTCAAGCTACAGACCAAGTTTCCCAAGCTGGAAAACTTCCGACACAAAAATGTGACCCTGGAGAGTGACAAGCATCCCCTCCTCCAACCAGAAAATGGAGATACTGTGTGGGCCAATCCTGGGTCACTGGGGATCAAAAGCCCCCACGGGGGCATATAAGACCTGTCACACCAAAGCACTCTGGACTCTGGAGAAGTAACAAGGCCCTGCAGCTGTTCCTGCTGTGGGACAGGCTGGGGGTATGCTCCAGAATGTTTGAGAAGGCAAAGAAAACCAGGAGGTCAGAGGTGGGGGTGGCAGGGGCTTGGCAGAGTCGGAGGGAAGGCTGGGAAGGGCTGGGGATGCTAAGGAAGGTGCTGGAGAGGGAAGGGAGGCCTGAGAGGCCCAGAGCTGTTTGGGAAGATTGCCTGAGGGCCTAGAGGGAAAAAGACTGAGGGGAAAGGGAAGGGGAAAGGTGTGAGCATAGAGAGATAACAGGGGACCACAGACAGCGCCCGAAGGCAGCTAGATTTGTGATGGGGAATATAAAGCCAAAGGACAAGGAAGAAATTCAGAAGTTGTCTGAAAGGGCCAGAAAGCAAAGCCACCTGGAGGGGTCGGAAAGAAGGGGTGCACAAGAGATGGTCCAAGGGAGAGGTGAGAGCAAGGAGGTCCAGGAGGCCTGAGCCAGGCTCTGAGAGGGCACAGAGGATGGGGCTGTGGAGGGATATGGGAGGGTGGTGCTCCCGGCAGAGGCTGGCAAAGGCAGGGTGCCAGGAAAAGGCAGGGAAGGATGGGGGGGCGGCCAGAGGCTGGGGCATCCAGATGGGCGAGGGAGGATGGAGAGGTGTGGGGGGTAGGTGGAGAGGGCCCAGGAGGGCAGAGGAGAGACAGATATGCAAGGGGACTGGGAAGGCCTGGGGGTAGATCCTGAGCGGAGGGCGCAGGCCCCGGAGGAGCTGGGAGGGGAAGGTGGCTGGCAGGTGCAGGGAAGGGTGGAGCCCCCGGGGATGTGGGAGAGGGCCGGGGGCCCAGCGGGGGCCTAGAGGGGCTGGCGTGCCCACGCAGGAGCTGGGCAGGAGGGGTGCGCGGCAGAGGCCTGAAGGGGACCGGAGGGGTCGGGGCTTCCGAAGGGGCGGGGCCGGGGCGCCGCCGGACTCACTCGAAGACGAAGAAGAGGACGGTGGTGGTGAGGATGAGCAGCAGCGTGAGCGCGAAGACGCCGCCGTGGCCGGCCAGCATGAGGCGGCCGCCGCAGTAGAAGCGGTTGCGGCCCGGGAACACCTCCCACTTGCGCCGCGGGCGGCGGCCAATGCTCCCGCTGCCGCTGCC
Source organism: Lutra lutra (assembly GCF_902655055.1). Taxonomy (NCBI): domain Eukaryota; kingdom Metazoa; phylum Chordata; class Mammalia; order Carnivora; family Mustelidae; genus Lutra; species Lutra lutra. The sequence goes on from NC_062281.1 coordinate 177,916,409, forward strand.
ACTGCTGCTCCAGCGCGGCGCGGCGGCGGGCGGCTGGGGCCCGGGGCCCGGGCCGGGGGGCGCGGCGGGGCCGGGGCGGCGCGCCCCAGGAGAGGCGGGCGGCGGGGCGGCCCCGGGGCTGATCTGCTGGTACTCGCAGTCCTTCATGCGGCCGGCCGCGGGCCTCGCCTCGGAGCCCCGCGGGCCGGCCGGGCCGCACCAGGACCGGGGCCGAGCGGCGGAGGCGGTGGCGGCGGCGGCGGCGGTGGCGGCGCAGCGGCGCGGCGGCGGCGGCGGCGGCGGCGGCGGCGGCGGCGGCGGCGCGCGCGGCGCTCCCTCGCTGGGGTCGGTCCCGCCGCCGCCGCCGCCCCGCCCCGCCCCGCCCCGCCCCGCCCCCGCCGGCGAGGCCTCCCGCCGCAGCGCCCCCTCCGCCTGGGTCCGGGACGGCGCTAGCGCGGGGCAGCGGGGTCTTTCTCCGCGGCGGGGCCCTGTCCTGTCCCAGTGGACCTAGAGCCGCGGCGGTCCCCTCTGCAAGACCATCGGGCTGCAGATGCGCGTCCCGGGAGCTTTCTGTTGTTTTGCAGGGAAAGCATTTGTTGGGGGTCCCGTGTGTGCCAGGCACCTTGACGAACGCCGGGATTCGAGGGGTGGACTTCTTTTTCTTTTTCTTTTAAGATTTTATTGGACAGAGAGATCACAAGTAGGCAGAGAGGCAGGCAGAGAGAGAGGAGGAAGCAGGCTTCCCGCTGAGCAGAGAGCCTGATGCGGGGCTCAATCCCAGCATCCTGGGATCATGACCCGAGCCGAAGGCAGAGGCTTAACCCACTGAGCCACCCAGGCGCCCCCGAGGGGTGGACTTCCTTTTTTTTTTTTTTTTTTTTTTAAGATTTTATTTATTTATTTGACAGAGAGATCACAAGTAGACAGGCAGGCAGAGAGAGGGGAAGGGAAGCAGGCTCCCTGCTGAGCAGAGAGCCCGATGCGGGGCTCCATCCCAGGACTCTGAGATCATGACCTGAGCCGAAGGCAGCGGCTTAACCCACTGAGCCACCCAGGCGCCCGAGGGGTGGACTTCTTAATCCACTTCTGACACTCTGTAGTTCCAGGGCCAGGCTTCACCCAGCTTTGAGGACGGACTGGGTAGGTATTGGGGGGAGCGGGGGACAGGCTGGGGTAGGGGTGGGGACAATCTGCTGTGAATCAAATCCAGGGGCCTGGTAACTACTGTCTTGAAGTTCAAAGTGCCTTGCAGGTGTGTGTGGCACAACCTCTCGCCTCCCTCAGCCAGCTCTGTGATCGGGATCCCGACCAAGGGTTTTCTAGGTATCAGGGCTGAGATAGGGTTGATGCCATAGGGCCCCAGTCTTTTTCAAGAATTTTGGGTGTAAATTGCTGTGTAACAACTGGTCACAAGTTTAGTGGCTTAAAACAGCACACATTGTTGTCTCATAGGTGCCAGCTCAGGAGCGCCAGCCCAGTCGGCTGATCCTTTGCTCAGAGTCTCAGGCTATAATCAAGGTCTGAGCCAGGCTGCATCCTCATCTGGAGACTCAGCTGGGGAAGAACCCACCTGCAAGCCCATCCAGCGTTTGTGGGCAGAACTTATTTGCTTTTGACTCTATGACTCAGGGCATGGTTTGTTTGTTTTTTTTTTTTTTTTAAGATTTATTGATTTATTTGACAGAGAGAGATCACAAGTAGACAGAGAGGCAGGCAGAGAGAGAGAGAGAGAGAGAGAGAAGCAGGCTCCCTGCTGAGCAGAGAGCCCGATGCGGGACTCCATCCCAGGACCCTGAGATCATGACCTGAGCCGAAGGCAGCGGCTTAACCCACTGAGCCACCCAGGCGCCCCGGGCATGGGGTTTTTGCTGGCTGTCAGCAAAGCAGCAAAAACAGGGCCAGGGGCCATCTGCAGTTCCTGGGGGTTCCCGCAGTTCCTTGCCATGTGGCCCTCTCCAGCATAGCTGCTTACAGGAGAGTCTCTAGTCCCAGTCTGCTAAGATTGAGTTTCACATAATGAAACTTATTATGCATGTAGTGGGAGTGACGACTTTCCCATCACTTTTGCCATAGTCTATAGGTTAGAAGGAAGTCACAGATCCCACTTGAACTCAAAAAGAGGATCACACACCCTCGTGTGAAGACCAGGAAGAAGGTATCCCTGGGGGTTGCCTTAGGTTCTGTCCACCACAGAACCTGTCGGGATTATTGGAAAACCTAAGGAAAGGTGTAAGAAAAGAGAGAGCTAGAGACTAGGATAGGAGAGAGAAAGAAAGAAAATCATAATACACGAGGCAGGGGCTCCTGGGTGAGTCAGTTAGTTGAGCATCCGACTCTTGGTTTCAGCTCAGGTCACGATCTCAGGGTCGTGAGATCAAGTCCCAGGTCAGGTTCCATGCTCAGCATGGAGTCTGCTTGGGATTCTCTCTCTCCCTCTGCCCCTCCCTCTGCACCATCTCGCTCTCTCTAGGATAAATCAATCTTTAAAAAAGCACAAAACCATAATGCAGCAGGACAGAAAGGTAACAACATTGACCTCAAGGATCACTAACGGTTACACACACCAGAGGCTGCCCAGCAATGCTGGTGGTGCCAAAGATTCTGGGTTCGATGAGCCCCAGCTTGGAGGGATCCATGTTGTGGGCTTCCTCCTGTCTTGCTCCTTGGCTGTAGAACAAAGTTAAAAACTGGACATACTGGTTTCAGTGTAGAGTTCTGTTGTCCCACCCAGTTGGGTTCTTTTGCAACGCTGAACCTTTGCTTGTGCCTTGTCACTTTACAGAAACTCGAACTATCTTGCTTGATTTCAGCTTCCCTCCTCTCTACCTCAGAATTTCTCCCTATTTGCATCAATCCTTGTCTCTCATCTTAAAGATGTGGTCCTCTTTCTGCCCATGGCCAGCCCTCTCTCACTCTCTCTCTTTTCATAGAAATTGCAAACACATGCTCCAGTCTCTATCAGTTACAAAGCAGGGGCACTGAGTGGCTCAGTTGGTTAAGCCTCAGACTCTTGATTTTGGCTCATGTCAATGATCTCAGGATCCTGAGATCGAGACCCACATTAGGCTCAATGCTAGGCATGGAGCCTAAGATTCTCTCCCTCTCCCTCTGCCCCTCCCCTCCCTTGTGCAAGGGCGTGCATGCTCTCCCTCTCAAATAAATAAATAAATCTTTAAAAACAAACACAAACAAATAAATAGCAAAACTAAACAAAAATACCAACAACAGAAACAGCATTCCATGTGTGGCTACCTCCTCACTCTAGTGGCAGGTTATCTTCCTCTCTCTCATTTAAAGAATAGCTCCTACCTCCATGTCACCTATTCACTTATTACTTTTTTTAAAATATTTTATTTATTTATTTGACAGACAGAGATCACAAGTAGGCAGAGAGGCAGAGAGAGAGAGGAGGAAACAGGCTCCCCGCTGAGCAGAGAGCCCAATGTGGGGCTCGATCCCAGGACTCTGGGATCATGACCTGAGCTGAAGGCAGAGGCTTTAACCCACTGAGCCACCCAGGCGCCCCCAGTTATTACTTTTTAAATTTAGCCTCTGTATACATCACTCCCCTAAAACTCCTATCTTGGGGCCCCTGGCTGGCTTAGTGGGTAGAGCGTGCAACTCTTTGTCTCAGCATTGTAACTTAAAGCCCCATATTGGGTGTAGAGATTACTTAAAAATAAAATCTTAAAAAAAAAAACCCCACCTTTTATCTTAAATGTCACTAGTGGCCCATGTAATGCGACATAAACTATTCATTCTCACCAACACCCACAGTTCCCAGCCTCTCTTACAGATGGGTGTGACCAAGTGACTAAATTCCGGCTACTGGAATTCAAGTGAAAGTGACAAGGTGGCTCATAAAATTCTCAGGTGCTGATCTTTGCTCCCCTTCCCATCTGCTGCACAACGGAGGAGACTCAGAGTCAAACCAGATGTGCCCATTCCAAATTTCAGGATCCTGCTCCTCCTCAATCATCAGAAAGACTTAATAAAACTGAAATCAAGGGGCACCTGGATGGCTCAGTCGGTTAAGCATCTGTCTTTGGCTCAGGTCATAATCGGAGGGTCCTGGGATCAAGCCCAATGTCAGGATCTCTGCTCAGCAGGGAACTTACTTCTCCTTTTCCCTCTACCTGCCGCTCTCCCTGTTTGTGCTCTCTCTCTTTCTGTCAAATAAATAGATAAAACATTAAAAAAAAAACTGAATTCAACTGTTGTAATTCTGCAACATGTGTGATATTTTGTTTTATTTGTAGCAAGTAAATCTGGGGCTAGGAGGAATAAGAGATTCCCTTATGGTTATCCTGGAAGCTCTATGACTCTCTGACCATGACATAGGTTGAGAGTTTTAGACCCAAACTTGTCATCTTCTTCGTGCAAGAACTCCAATGCATTCAGAAGCATTCCTGCCATACCAAGTCCCCATAGTCATCATCACTGCCATAACAGTCGAGTGCAAAACTGGGGCCCCCAAGGCACTTGCCTGAGTTGGCACGTCATCCCAAATAACCGCAGGTGATAATTTGATTAAGCATGATGCCACAGCATGCCGTGGATTGGTTGCTCTGCGTTTCTCATCAGCAAGGAGCTCAGCGCATTGAAACCCAAATGACACAACCAAACCAGATCCCTAGTCCCACTTTTTTTTTTTTAAGATTTTATTTATTTATTTGACAGAGAGAGATCACAAGTAGATGGAGAGGCAGGCAGAGAGAGAGAGAGAGGGAAGCAGGATCTCTGCCGAGCAGAGAACCCGATGCGGGACTCGATCCCAGGACCCTGAGATCATGACCTGAGCCGAAGGCAGCGGCTTAACCCACTGAGCCACCCAGGCGCCCCCTAGTCCCACTTTTGAGGTCTATTTTCTGCGACCCTTCCCAGTACCAACTTCTGTATCAGTCAGGGTCCAGCCAATGAGACAGAAACCATACCAGTTATTGGACAGAGGGAATTTAATATAAAGAATAGTTGGAGGAATTAACTAGGTATAAAGCCGTTAACTAACTGAAAAGGTAAAAAGACAACTCTGAGATACCATGGAGACAGCAACAGCAGGAGGCATCTATAATTCATAGAGTTAGGAGAACAAAAGGAAGCATCTGGAATTATGAAAACTTAGGAACTTAGAAGAGGGGCTCCACAGAGCAGAAACTCAGACCTCTAAATCTGGTGCTGGTGTCTGGTGTCTCTGAGAGTGGAGGAAGGACCAGCACCGCTGGGGAAGGAGTGCCACTTGGCTGATGCTGATGTCTTTGACTGGGACACCCTGAAGCTGGGTCTGCAAAACCAGCTGTTGAAAAACTCTGCAAAGTGGATTCAACTGCTGCTACAGGAAGGCTCCGCGGCTGCCCAGGTGAAGGAGTTTTGCTAGAATGACCTCACAGGAAAAGGAAACGAACCGAAGAAGGGAAGCGGGTCTTCCTCCTCTGGACTCACTATCTCCCTCTAGTGGCCCTTGTTGGCAGAGCCAGGCATAGAGCCGGCTGACAAAGCAGAAATGTGATGTGCAAAGTTCCCAGCTCCCCTATCTCATAGGAGTAAGCAGAAGGGTGGGTTTACAGCTGAGGGACAATAACCTACTAACGAGCACGGGTGCTTTTAGAAAAGCATTTGAGGAAAGAGGTAAACTTAGGTGAGAATTAGCTGGTTTTCAAGCAGAGATGGAAGGGAAATAAAGTCCACAGATAATGGGCCTTTCAGAGTCAGAAAAGCTGACTGCTTCTAGACAACAAATAGTATTTAAGACTGAAAAAAAGGTCTTGAAAGATGTGAACACCCGGGGCGCCTGAGTGGCTCAGTGGGTTAAGCCGCTGCCTTCGGCTCAGGTCATGATCCCAGGTCCTGGGTTCGAGCCCCACATCGGGCTTTCTGCTCAGCGGGGAGCCTGCTTCCTCCTCTCTCTCTGCCTGCCTCTCTGCTTACTTGTGATTTCTCTCTGTCAAATAAATAAATAAAATCTTAAAAAAAAAAAAAAAAAAAAAAAAAAGATGTGAACACCGTTAGGGCGAATATCAGCTGAAGAGTGTGGCCTTCCTTCTTCTTATTTCACATGACTTTGGTGTAGCCATCATTACATTAAGAGGGAGTTGGGGGGGGCAGCGCCTGGGTGGCTCAGTTGGTGAGGCGTCTGCCTTCCACTTGGGTCATGATGCTGGGGTTCTGGGATCGAGCCCCACATGGAGCCCCACATCGGGCACCCCGCTCAGCAAGGAGCCTGCTTCTCCCTCTCCCTCTGTGTCCACTACCCCCCCACTGCCAGCTTGTGCTCTTTCTCTCTCAAATAAGTAAATAAAATCTTTAAAAAAGAGTGAGGCAAGGGGTGGCGGCGCCTGGGCGGCTCAGTTGGCTGAGCATCCAACTCCTCATTTCAGCTCAGGTTGTGATCTGAGAGTTGTGAGATCCAGCTCTCTGTCTGGCTCTGTGCTCAGCCCAGGCTCTGCTTGAGATTCTCTCCTTCTCCCTCTGCCCCTCCCCCCACCCACACTCACTTGTGCTCTTTCTCTCTCTCATTAAATAAATAAACAAAATCTTTTAAAAAAGAGGCAAGGGGTGTCAAAGCAAATAAATATAGAAGCTTGATAATTCTATCTAGGAGAGAGCTTGAGGGTGGTTAGTGTCACATGGATCTGACTGGAAGGAAATAGAGCAGAAACCTGTTGTGTTAATTTTCCAGACAGTCTGGCTAAGCCACAGTACACAGATATTTGGTCAAATACTATTCTAGATGTTTTTGTGAAGGTATTTTTAAGGTGAAATTAACATTTTTTAAAAATATATTTTTTAAAGATTTTATTTATTTATTTGACAGAGAGAGATCACAAGTAGATGGAGAGGCAGGCAGAGAGAGAGAGAGAGGGAAGCAGGCTCCCTGCTGAGCAGAGAGCCCGATGCGGGCCTCGATCCCAGGACCCTGAGATCATGACCTGAGCCGAAGGCAGCGGCTTAACCCACTGAGCCACCCAGGCGCCCTTTAAAAATATTTTTTAAGTCATCTCCAGGAACCCAATGGGGTGCTCAAGTTCATGATCCCAAGGTCAAGAGTCACAGGCTCCACCAACTGAACCAGCCAGGGGCCCCATAAGGTGAGATTAACATTTAAATCAGTAGACTTTAGTAAAGCAGATTATTCTCCATAAAGTGGGTGGGCCTCATCCAACCAGTTGAAGGCCTTAATAGAAAAAAAGATCGACATCTCTGAGAAAGAGGGAATGCTGTCAGCAGACTTGAATGGCAATATCAGCTCCTCCATGGCCTCTAGCTGCTGGCCTACCCTGCAGATTTTGGACTTGCCAGCCTCAACAATCATGAGCCAGTTATCTCCCCTGCATTCATATATATGCGTGTGCACGCACACACACACATACACACACATATACAACCCATTATTTATGTTTCTCTGGAGAACCCTGACTTATACATCAAGAAGGTTTTGAGGTAACTGTGTTATCAGAGAAACCATGAGCCCAAATTTTAAAGAGGCTTTGTCTGCCTAAAATTCATATAAAATCTCAAGGGAAGCATGAATAGCCAAAACAATTTTGAACAAGAAGAATGCAATTGGAGGTCTCATACTTCCTGATTTCAAAATGCACTACAAAGCTATAGGAAACAAAACAGAATGGTAGTGGCACAAAGACAGACATATAGACCGATGGAATAAAATAAAGAGCCCAGAAAAAAACCCTTGCATGGAGGGTCAAGTAATTCTGACAAGGGCTCCAAGACCAGTCAATAAGGAGAAGACAGTCTTTTCGACAAATAGTGCTGGGAAAACTGGAGATCCATATGCAAAAGAATGAAGTTAGATTTTAATCTCATACCATATATAAAAATTAATCCCCCACGGATAAAAGACTAAACATAAGAACTAGAACCATAAAACTCTTAGAAGAAAACAAAGAGTCAAACTTCATGATCCCAGATTTGGTGATGATTTCTTGCATATAACACTGGAAGTATGGGCAACAAGAGAAAAATAGATAAACTGGACTTCATCAAAATTAAAACCTTTTGTATGTCAAAGGACACTATGACCAGAATGATAAGGCAACCAGGCAATCTATGGAATGGGAGAAAATATTTGCAAATCATACATCTGATTAATATCCAAAATACATGAAGAACTCCAGCAACTCAACAACAACAAAAACCAAGCAAGCTGATTTTAAAATGGGCAAAGGATCTGAATAAACATTTCCTACAAGATAAATATTCCCTGTGCCAGTAAGCACATGAAAAGATGTTCAACATCACTGATAATTAGGGAATACAAATCAAAATGACAATGAGATACAATCTCACCCCCACTAGCATGGCTACTATTGAAGACAAAACAGGGGTGCCTGGCTGGCTCGGTCATAGAGCATGGCACTCTTTTTTTTTTTTTTTTTAAAGATTTTTATTTATTTATTTGAGAGAAAGACAGTGAGAGAGAACATGAGCGAGGAGAAGGTCAGAGAGAGAAGCAGACTCCCCATGGAGCTGGGAACCCGATGCGGGACTCGATCCCGGGACTCCGGGATCATGACCTGAGCCGAAGGCAGTCGTCCAACCAACTGAGCCACCCAGGTGTCCCAAGCATGGCACTCTTAATCTCAGGGTCGTGAGTTCAAGTCCCATGTTGGGTGTGAAGCCTACTTAAAAAAATAAAACAAGTGCTGGTGAGGATGTGGAGAAATTTGAGCCCTTGGACGTTGCTAGTGGGAATGTAAAATGGGGCAGCTGCTGTAGAACACAGCACAACAGTTCTTCAAAAAATTAAACGTATGATCCAGAAATTCCAATTCTGCATATATACCCAAAAGAATTGAAAGCAGGGACTTGAACAGACACTTGTCTACCAATGTTCATATCAGTATTATTCATAACAGTCAAAAGGCAGAAGCAAGGAAAATATCCATTGACAGATGAATGGATAAACAAAATGTGTATTCATACAATGGAATGTTTCAGCCATAAAAAGAAAGGACATTTTGACACATGCTACAATATGGATGAACCTTGAAGACATTACGTGAAGTGAAATAAGCTCGTCACAAAAGGACAAAGATGATGACAGAGTAGTCAGATTCATAGAGACAAAGCAGAATGATGATTGCTAGAGTCTGGGCGGGTAGGGGGAATGGTTTAGTTTGGGAAGATGAAGACGTTCCAGAGATGGAGGGAGGTGATTATTGCATGACAACATGAATACACTAATGCCACTGAACTTTACAATTAGGGTATAACTGATTAAATGGTAAATTTTATGTTATGTATATTTTAATGCCCTCCCACACATGCATGGGTATCTCTGGCTGGCTAAGATTTAAAATAACTTTTAGGGGACACCTGGGTGGCTCAGCGGGTTAAGCCTCTGCCTTCAACTCAGGTCATGGTCTCAGGGTCCTGGGATCGAACCCTGCATCGGGCTCTCTGCTCAGCGGGGAGCCTGCTCCCCGCCCCCCCACCCCCGCCTACTTGTGATCTCTCTCTGTCAAATAAACAAAAGCTTTAAAAAAATAAAATCAAATAACTTTTAGGCCCCAATGCTTGCACCAGCAGGAAGTGAACCGTGAGAGCTGCACATTCTCCGAGGAAGTCATACTCTGCAAAGCCCACCTGGGATGTGGCCATGAAGGATAGTCAAGGGGCCAGAGGGCACAGCCAGGAGGCACGGAGAACATTGGACAAAGGAGTCCCTCCTAGAACTAATCACGGTCTAACCAAGGAACGGCCCCCAGCCAGGGAAGAGGGCTTTGTCAGTCTGACCAGTGGGGATTTGGAACTGCTTTGGACCAATTCTTTCCTTTCCTGGACCGATGTTTGTATTGAGGCTAGTCTTGGTCTATCATTGTATATTTTGTTTTTTTAATTCATAAGGAACCATATCGGAAGCTGACGGAGAGACTCGGAGCTGAATATAGTCACTGGATGGGGTGTGGGGCTATCTCCCTTGGGAAGGGGTGTGTTCTCTCTGTGAGAAGAGCAAAAACAGGTATCTGGCTCAGAAAGACTGACTGAGGCAGACGGGGACACACAAAAATCTGTCTTTTCTTCTTCTTAAACCCACATCCAGACTTCATGTTCCAGTAGAGTTGCCAGATTTAGCATATAAAAACACAGGATGCCCAGTGAAATTTGAATTTCAGATAAACAACGAAGACTCTTTTAGTATGTCCTGTGGAACATTTGGGACATAATTCTACTGAAAAAAATATTTGTTTACCCCAAATTCAAATTTCACCAGGCATTCTGTGTCTCATCAGGCAGCCCTCCTTCCCGGCCTCCCTTTGCAGTTAGATGCGGTGGGTGACTGAGGTCCGGCCGGTGGTGAGAAATGTGCCCTTCTCCCAGGCCTGGCCTCTTTTTTTTTTTTTTTTAAAGATTTTATTTATTTCTTTGACAGAGAGATCACAAGCAGGCAGAGAGGCAGGCAGAGAGAGAGGAGGAAGCAGGCTCCCTGCTGAGCAGAGAGCCCGACACGGGGCTCGATCCCAGGACTCCGAGATCATGACCTGAGCTGAAGGCAGCGGCTTAACCCACTGAGCCACCCAGGCGCCCCCAGGCCTGGCCTCTTAAAGCCTCTCCAAAAGCAGAGGACTCTGAGCATCTAGAGGAGGGAAGAGTCACACAATGGAAGGAGCCTGCGCCCTGAATGAATGAGTAGAACAGGCCTCCCTTCCCAAACCTGCATTAGACCAGCAGTGAGTCTGTCTTGAATAATAGCCCTAATCCTTAAATCCAATAGCTCTTCTCATCCTTTCCTTAACAGCATATGGCTTTGGTCACCATTTCTTTCTTTTTGAAACTCTCCCTTCCCTAATATTATTATTTTCTCATCCTCTAATGATGATGAGGAGGAAGAGAAAGAAGAGGATAGGTGCCATGCACCAAGTTCTTACTACGGGCCAGGTGCTGTGCTAGTGCTTTATCTAGTATCTCATTTAATCCTCCTAACTTCTCTGCATGGTAGGTAAAATCACTCCCATTTTCAGGGTGAGACAACAGGTGTAGAGAAGTTGAGTCACTTGCCCAAGGTCTCACAGGCTCTGCTTCTCTCTCTACACTCTTCCTTTTGACAGTCCCTCCGATCCTGGCCTCTGTGACGATCGTCTCTTGTGTGGATGGCTCCCTGACCTCTCTCCTTGTCTCCACTTGCACATTTCCTGGTACATGAACGTGCTGACGGCATTAAACTCAGCACCGCCCAAGTGTGCAGCTACTCCTGTGTCATACTGTCCTCCATGCTTCTCCTTCAATTTCCACGACAACCCTGAGACATGTTATTCATAGCTAAGAGTTACAGTGTTATCCACATTTCACAGATGAGTGAACGAGGCTCAGAGATTCAGGATCTGGCTCAGGTTTACACTCGAGTACACAGCAGCTCTCAGGGACAATACCTCAGTTCTACTCGAACTGAGCTCTCCCTGTCCTGTTTGGCTGCCTGCTTCCCATACTCACTCTCTACCCTTAACTTTCAAATCCTCCCATCTTTCAGAGGCCAGCTCAACGGCTATTTCCCCACCGAGTCTGTTCGGGTATACCAAGCTTGAAGGGATCTCCACCTTGTGTGAATTTACAGAGGACTCACTCTGTATTTCACTTATCTTTTTGGAAGCATACAAGCAAAACTCTAATTCCTCCTCCTCATTAAAAAGTTCAAGGGGAGAGGTACAGAGCTACAGAAGTTTATGTGGCTCTTCGGTCCCCAGAATTTATCAGTTTCTTTCTTTCTTTCTTTTTTTAAGATTTTATGTATTTATTTGGGGGATGCCTCAGTGGTTCAGTCAGTTAAGTTGCTGCCTCCGGCTTGGGTCATGATCCCAGGGTCCTGGGATTGAGTCCCACATCGGGCTCCTTGCTCCGTGGGGAGCCTGCTTCTCTATCCACCTCTGCCTGCTTGTGAGTGATCTCTCTCTCTCTCTCTCTCTCTCTGACAAAAAAATAAATAAAATCTTTTTTATTTTTTTTTAAAGATTTTATTTATTTATTTGACAGAGAGAGATCACAAGTAGACAGAGAGGCAGGCAGAGAGAGAGAGAGAGAGGGAAGCAGGCTCCCCGCTGAGCAGAGAGCCCGAAGCGGGACTCGATCCCAGGACCCTGAGATCATGACCTGAGCCGAAGGCAGCGGCTTAACCCACTGAGCCACCCAGGCGCCCTAAAATCTTTTTTAAAAAAAGATTTTATTTATTTGTGAGAGAGAGAGACAGCATGAGTTGGGGGCAGAACAGAGGGAGAGGGACAGACTTCCTGAGTGGGGAGCCGGATGGGGGGCTCGATGCCAGGACCCCAAGATCATGACCTGAGCCAAAGGCAGACACTTAACTGACTGAGCCACCCAGGTGCCCCTACCAGTTTCTATTTTGATGAAAATTTCTGTGTATCTGCTACCAACTCTATTAGAGAATTATTTGAGGATGGGATGTGTGGCAAGTCATCTTCAGTCCCTAAAATAGCCATTCATAAACAATTGTTTAAAGAACTGATCAATTTCAAACCCTCTGAGCCTGCGCACACTACATTTAGATGAAGGTGAGAAGGTCTGTTTAGGAAAAGTGATTTTTCCCCAAGGGGAATGGTAAAGACATGTCAAACACTCCCTTTCCTCCCACCTTCATTAAAGAACAAAAATCATCTACTTCTTAGGTGTATGAAGCGTCTGGTTTCTGTTTTAGCTGGGTCTCAGAAGGAAATGACTTTTCTCTGAAATTGTAGACGCCCAAACCAGCTGCAGCATTGTTAGGCCTCAGGGTAAACAGGAAGCTTCCTGCCTTGGGCCCTTCATGTCCCTCTCCCAGACTATTAAAGACTGTTAATAGGATGGTAAAAGGACAGCTGCTGGCCGTAAAAATCAGCCCATTCCTTAGATCCTTGGAGAATAGCAACTAGATCCCTCCAAGTTCAGAGAGAAAACTGTGTCCGTCCCGTCTCCAGGTCACACACCAGGTGCCTTCACCAAGCTGGGGTCCTCAGTTATCTCCGCTATGATTAACTGTAACCACAATGGCCTTTGCAGAATACCAAGAGTTTGGTTCCTTTGGTTGCTTGCATTAGTTGAGAAGGTAGTATTTCCATTTATAGGGTTTCTGGTCCTTGAAATTATTTGTTTTGGGGAGCGATCCATCCTGAGGATCCCCAAAAAAGAGGTAAAGAGGAGAATCCAAGACAGCAAAGGATCTAGAGCTCCTAGCTCTGCGATACAGGGCTGAAACAGGACCTCAAGTCTTCGTGCACACCGGGTGGAAGTCCCTGGATTTGCAGCTGTTGGTGAGGAGGGAGGGAACAGTTTCTGCCAGCTGGAGGGACACTAGGGCAGGGGTTATCCTCTTCTGCCAAGAAGGGCACTCGGGTGTCTTGGCAGAAGGCAGAGGGTTGCCCCGATCTGTGTGTACATTTTCAGAAGCATTTGACTCTGGACCAAATGCTCTCAGCTGTGCTAAAGCTGGGGCGATGGATGGGAAATGCTTATTGGCCAGGCTGACTAGAAGCTCTGACAGAGGGTGCTGGGGCTCAGCCAGGAGCTTCCCTGAAGCTGGCAAGTTCAGCTTTCTGTCATGGTCAGAGGGAGTGTGTCAAAATTCCAATTCTCAGTGCCCTCCAGAAGCTATGATTACCCATTTATTTTGACGTTTCTGCTTGTTGGAATTTCTAATAGGGAATGAGTGGTGATGCTGCAGAGCCTCTAACCTGGCCCAAAGAACGAGCACAAGAGCTCAGCAGGAGTCACCGCTCTTCCTACCAGTAGTGATGGGCTCTTAACCAAATGGGGGCCAGGAAGATACTATTTCATTCAACCTTGGACTTAGCCACAATTTATCAATTCATGCTGCCTTGTTGGCTCCTCCGACCCATGTTTACCCATCAAGCAAGCACAGGCACTCGGGCACGGCAGGAAAACCAGTCACCACTTTGACCGTTTACTTGCCTGGCACAGATTTACTTCCACAGGAAGGGAGCCTGATTGGCTATGTGTCACTGCTCTCCCTCATTCAAAGGAAGGGTCACTTCAGTTACGCCTCGAGTTGCACCTGAAGAGGGAGAGTTCTGAGCACTGAAAGCAAGAGAACTGGATAGCTTGTCCTCAAATCACATGTTTGAGCCTCTCCTTAAGTGCTCAGGCTGGGTGGATGCCATTGCTTAAGGCAGGTCTCAAGATCTTAGAGCCGAAAGGGACCTACTAGATTACATGGCCCACCCGCCTCGCCTCTTCCAGGAGGATAATATCACTTCCCCCAGTTTCAGAAGAGGTCAGTAAGGCTGTGAAAACTCTCCCAAGGTTACACAGCTGGTAAGTGGGGTTTTACTGAGAGGACCAGGTCTCCTGGTTCTTTTTTTTTTTTAAAGATTTTATTTATTTACTTGACAGAGAGAGAGATCACAGGTAGGCAGAGAGGCAGGCAGAGAGAGAGAGAGAGAGAGAAGGAAGCAGGCTCCCTGCTGAGCAGAGAGCCCGACGCGGGACTCGATCCCAGGACCCTGAGATCATGACCTGAGCTGAAGGCAGAGGCTTAACCCACTGAGCCACCCAGGCGCCCTCTCCTGGTTCTTTGTACCATGCTCTTTTTACCGTGACTTTCCCCCTAAGTATTCCGTATTATTATTATTTTTTTAAAGATTTTATTTATTTATTTATTTGACAGAGAGCAAGAGATCACAAGTAGGCAGAGAGGCAGGCAGAGAGAGAGGAGGAAGCAGACTCCCCACTGAGCAGAGAGCCCGATGGGGGGCTCGATCCCAGGACCCTGGGATCATGACCTGAGCTGAAGGCAGAGGCTTTAACCCACTGAGCCACCCAGGCGCCCCAGTATTCCATATTATTTTTAAAAATGTAATTCAGGGACACCTGGGTGGCTCAGTCAGTTAAGTGTCTGCCTCCAGCTCAGGCCGTGATCCCACAGTCCCGGAATCGAGTCCCACATCGGGTTCCTGCTTCTCCTTCTGCCTGCTGTTCCCCCTACTTGTTGCTCTCTTTCTCTCTTGCTTGCTCTTTGAAAAATAAATAAAATCTAAAAAAAAAAAAAAAAAAAAAAAAGCAAAGCAAAACAAAAACACATAATTCAGGGGCACCTGGGTGGCTTAGCCAGTTAAGTGTCCGACTCCTACACTTAGCTCAGGTCTTGATCTTACAGTCATGAGTTCAAGTCCTGCCCAGTGTGAAGCCTACTTAAAAATAAACAAACAAATAAATACATAAGTCATTGCACGCATAACCAAAAGGTGTTTAATTTGCATATCTTTTTAAGATTTTTCATATAAATAAATGAACAAATCATGAAAATATTCAGAAACAATGTCCCATTTTAAAAAGATGGTCCTACTTTACTTACTACTGCCAGGACACCGTCCAGGCCTCCACCATCATGTGTGGACTATTACCGGCCCGTTAGCTAGAGCCTTTGGTGAGACTGACATTTAAACACTTACATTTACATTGACATTTAAATACTTTAAAGTTTACAACTATCTCTGCTATGCTTGGTTGACGAGACAAATGCAAGTGTACTTTAGACTCAGAGAATGAGATTTCTTCACTTACAGAGAAAACAGGTACTACTCTAAAATTTGCCATAGCCGGGACCAGACGGGGCTCTCCAGTGGCTCACACTTCTCCCGTTCCTGACCAGCCTTCAGAGAGACTGGAGGTTCCCAAAGGACAGAGCAAGGGTCCCGGGGCAACACAGACAGTCCCAGTGTGGATCTGTACTTCCAAGCCCCTGAGACTCCAGGTCATGTCCAAGGTAGGAAGTTGCAATGTAGGAGCAGTCCCAGGAGCCAATAAGACAGGAAGTAGCCCAGAATGCATCGTGTGACTAGAGAACAGGTTTTCCAGTTGTATAAAAGTCCCATGATGGAATTTCTGGGGACCATTTGTCCTGGCAGGGAGTCCCCTACATGGGGCTTCCAAGGCACCGTCTCTAGGGATCTCAGCAGTGGCTCCTGATTATGAAGCAAATAAGCTGGAAACCAGTACACGAGAGGAGTGGAGGAACCTAGAAACCTGGTGAGAACCTGGAAATCGTAAGAGGGGGGAAAACCCACACATTTATTGGACTATCACTGCTTCACACTGGACCAGCCCGGGGCTTCCCTGCTGCTGGGTCAACTACAGCCCCATGACTAGAAAGGTATTGTTCTGGAAAAGGGATTCAGCAGAACTTAGGATATGCCTTATAAAGAGCTGTGTGTGACACCAGCCAGGTGACCTCATGCTACAAATAAGCAGAGCCACAGACTAATTACCACAGTCATAGGCCAATCAATACTAAAAACTACGAGGTCCAATTTTAGCCTAGGGCCTGGACTCTAACCACTAGGCTGTGACATGGGGCTTTGGGAACCTGAAGGGGTTCCCTCA
Organism: Lutra lutra; assembly: GCF_902655055.1. NCBI lineage: Eukaryota > Metazoa > Chordata > Mammalia > Carnivora > Mustelidae > Lutra > Lutra lutra. Next base: position 177,932,732 of record NC_062281.1, read on the forward strand.
TGCCCTGGGGTTGGCAGAACAGAAGGAAAGGGGGCAGGGCATCCTGCGGTTCAACATTTTCTGTCCTAGGGGAGTTCAGAGCCAAGTCTCCACATGGCCTCCCTCATCTAAGCTGGAAACTCCAAGCTGTGCCGGCACTTGCTCTACCAGTTAATCCAGCTACAAACACAGAATGCGACTTTCTGTTTCCCCTGTGCCTCTTATCCACACAGCCCAGAGAACTTTACAAACAGCCAATGTGCGCCTCCAAGAGGCAGAAGCTGTTAGGGAGCGGCTGGCATGCAGGACTACGACTTCCTCAGGGTTATGTGGGAACCGGGGCCAGAGCCAGGAATAAAAAAATGGAAAGTATCAAAGGCTTCCCACCCTTCTATCGCCCCCTCCCACCCCAAACATGACACAAGGGATCTCCTCGAAAGACTGAGCACCTGCCAGGGCTGAGAGTACCTTAAGTCAACACCCAAGGAGGCACTGGGTGTAACCCGCGCAGTCGGGGAAGGTCCCGCGCTCTCCTCTGCGCTGACTCCTTTATCTGTCACTTAAGGTCCTTCCACGACTATCGCGTCTCTGCATGCACCACTGATTTGCCCAGAATACTCTTCCTCTGCTTCTTAAATGCAATTCCTTCCTACTCTTTAGGACCCAGCCTTCATAGGACACCCTCCTGGACTCCTCCCGTCTATTAGCTACTTTTTCCTCTGTGTTTCCACAATCCTTTACTTCAAAACAGCAACTCTTCTTCCATCCCACTGAACTAGAATTTTACCTGTGAAGTTGTCTGTCTCCCCATTTCTACCATGAATGAGACCCGCGATGGCAGCAATCCTGCCCCACTCATGTTCCATTCCTCAGTGGTCTGACCCAGGGTCTGGACAAAGAAAACCCCCTAATAGCTGGCAAATGAATAAATTATGCACAGGTCACTCAAATGGGAAGAAGCGAGCAGTCTTCCTTGACCCTGGCCAGGGGGTCTTGCCTGTATTCCCACCCTTACCCCGGCCAGGAACACCCCTCACCTGAACGTGCATGCAGAGTCCGCCGAACAGCGCCAGCGCCGCGGCATGGACCAGGTACACAAACACCGGAGGGCCGAGGAATCCGCGCTCGGGCTTCTCTGGGGTCTTACTGTTCTTGCTTCTTTGCAACCCAAGCGTAACGCAGAGCCAAGGGTGGGTGGTCACATATGTCCATGTTGCCCCGGCAACCAGGATAGCCATTGGTGTGGCCAGAAGGAAATTGGGCACCTGCTTGAGCTCATAGTATCTCAAAAAGCCAACATTCCAATAGATATCCTGGATATAGCTATATATTAGGGGCAGTTCCCAGGAGCACCAAGGCGGCTCATTTCCCTCCACAGTCCGGTAGCCTTTGTCCACGGCTAACTGCCGCAAGGGCTCCGGGATGGGGCGGACTGAGCCTGACAGACAGAACTGGGTATAGCCATAATACTGAAAGAGAGCAAAGGGAAGGCCAAGCGCAAACACAGACAGGAATACAGAGCCCATTAGTTTCAAGAGTGCTCTCAGAGGATTCAGCACCATGGGAGAGGACAGAAAGCCTTGGCACTGAGAATACACGAGGAAGCCAATGTTGACCAGCCCGTTGGAGCGTACGCCAGTGGCAAGGGCAAAGAGGAGGCCACTAGTCCAGCTCCGGCCCCTTTCCAGCTGTCCCATGGCACTGAACGTCAGGAGGGCAAACAAAGCTTCTGAGTAACCAGCTGCCAGGAAGACGTTGGCGGGGCTGAGGCAGAAGAGTAGGGCTCCATAAAAGGCCTGGCAGGGACAGCGCAAAACGAGACAGCCCAGGTCGTGAAGTGCGACAGCGGCCAGCACGGAGAACAAGGAATTGAGCAGCGCTACTGAGATTAACAGGCGACTTCGTAGGTTCAGCAACGGCCACAGGGGCCTCAGTAGTTCAGCTCCCACCAAGAGAGCCAGGGGGAAGCCAGGGAAGAAGGCAAAGTTGTGCTCATATAGATAGCCACGCTCGGCAATGAACAGGAAGTGTTCGGCATCCCAGTGAGACAGGCCACCCAGAAGACCTTCGACGATTTGGTCCACAGAGCCTGAAGGGGTGAAGCGAGGAGGAGAGAAGGCTTCTGCGTGGTGATCGGGGATGATGGCATTGAAGAGAGCCTGTGGGATGAAGGAGAACTAGGATTTCAGTTGAGCAAGTGAAGGAAAGAATTACCATATCATAAAATGAGGAAGAACAGACTTGTTGGAGGACAATCAGGAGTTCAGTTCTAGACTAAGTTTGAGCTACACATTCCAGGGCAGAGGTCAACGAGGCAGACACAGGAGTCTGAGGGTCAGGAGAGCGATCAGGGCTGGAGACATAAATTCAGATGTCCTGAGTGTACAAAAGGTATTTAAAGGCGTGGGACTGAATGAGATCACCTGGGGAGGAAGGAAGCAGGGCTAGAGAAAAGAGATCTGAGGATTGGGCCCTGAATGCGTCAACGTTTAGAGGCCTGAAGGAGAGTGAGGATCCAGAATGAAGATAAAGAAGGAAAACCAGGAGAGCAGGGTGTCTTAGAACCAAGTGAGGCAAGGTTGTGATCAATTCTGTTAAATGCTGCTAATAGGTCAAGGAAGATGGGGACTGGGGCGCCTGGGTGGCTCAGTGGGTTAAGCCTCTGCCTTCGGCTCAGGTCATGATCTCAGGGTCCCAAGATCCTGCTCAGTAGGGAGCCTGCTCCTTCCTCTCTCTCTGCCTGCTTCTCTACTTGTGATCGCTCTCTGTGTCAAATAAATAAATAAAATCTTAAAAAAAAAAAAAGGAAGATGGGAACTGAAAAGTGCCTGCTGGATTTAGAAATGGGTAGGTCACTAGTTAAGCTTGACAAGAGCTGTTCCAGTGGAGTGGAGGCTAGAGAAGACTGCTGAGACTGGGCTCAGCAGAGAAGGGGAGAAGGAAAGCAGATAACTATCTGGACGAGTTTGGCTGTAAATGAGGTAGTAGGTGAATGACAATGTGGGAGAGAAGCATTTGTGAATGGGGATAATCCAGTGGAAAGGGCACCACTAAGTATGCAGGGGCGAGGGAAGAATTGCTGGAGCAGGCACAGGCAGGTAGGAACTGCCACACAGGCAGAGGAGCAAGGCCCAGGGAGGACAGCAGGGCTCGGCCTGCTTCAGCCGCGAAGGCACACGGGGGCCACACATGCGATGAATGTGGGGGTGGAGCACACACAAGGTCAATTTTGATTACATCTATTTTTCTGAGTTTTCGCTCAGGGAGGCAAGCCGGGGAAAAGGTGTTAGGGACTTGAATTAAAAGATAAATATGTAAAGTAAGTCCTCTTGACCCCTAGTTCTCGAAATAGGCTGTGCACTGGAATCACCCAGGGAGTTTCAAAAATACGGATGTCTGGATGGCTGGGTCCCTCCCCCAGGATTAATGATTTAACTAGTATGGGATACAGCCTGGGATTGAGTTTTTTTGGTTTTTGATTTTTTGTTTTTTTAAGCTCCCCCAAGTGACTCTGATGTGCAGAACAATTTGAGCTAATGGCAAGGTGAATGGGCCAGGGAAATACACTAAGATCGCCAGGTAGCACTAAAGACTCATGTTGGTCAAAGATCTTGAAGAGAAAGCGACTAGTCAATACAGCTGTGTGTTTCTCTCTGGGCATGATGCAGAAGTAGAGAGAGAATGAAACTGAACTATGCCTGGGCGTCTGTCTTGTGACTAAGCCGGGGAGAAGGGAGCGAGCGAGTTGTGCCTGTGTGCCTGGTGGATCATGGAATCTAGCTGGGTAAGGAGGGGTGCAGAAACCAGAAAGTAAATGAGGCACAGTGAAACAGTGGTAGAATCAGTGGACTGTAAGTCCTCAGGGGGTGGAAGAGCCGTTAAAACTGGGGTACTTACAGGGAGTGAGCTGGAAAGATAGGAGATAGTGGTTAGTCCTATCAGCTTTATTAATATTGAGACCACCAAGAAATTAACAGGAGTGCTGGAAAGCGCAACAGTGAATCAGGAGCTTAAACCTTCAAGGAATGAAGAGGAATGAGCTGTCACTAACAGAGACGACAGCAAGAGTGAAGGGTAACTGGGGCGAACATCTGATGGCATGAGCATTAAAGCTGGAAGGGGGATGGGGGAGAGAGAGGGATAATGAAATAGCATTATTGTTAAATGTCTTTTTGCCTCATCAGATTGTCAGCTACTCAAAGGAAAAGAAACTGTGACTTTTCCTTCCCACCACCTAGCACAGTTCTTGGAACAGAGCACACACTTAATACAAACTGTGGTAGAGTGAGAGGAGAGGACAGGAGACATACTCATTTCCAAATCACTATCTGAATTAGTCTTGCTTCCCTATCCCAGATGCCAGTTCACCAGGCTTCCCCAGGGGCCTGGTAATCACTCATCTGATACTGTTCAAAGCCATCATTGGGTCAGTTTTCCCAGTCCCACAACTGCGATATAACCCCATTCTTAAGACTTTCTCTTTTTGGTCAGTTTATCAGGCTACTTTAAACAGTGAAAACGAATGGGACAGGAGTGACAGTCACAGATAACAGCCCTAGTCTCCAAGCTGAAGCTACTTTTAACTAAACCTGGGGCCCTGCAGAGGCTGCTAGGCATCATAGTGCAGGAAGGGAGAAAGGAGGTTTCCAGAAAGGAGAAAGAGAACCCTGAGAAAATGGCATCTGTGGAAAAAGCACACATAATTATGCTAATATAACACCACTAGATTGCTGACAGACTTTCAACAACACCACATACTGAGCACATACTAAGCACTGGTCAATGTGCTAGGCACCAGACAGAATTCACATATATGTGAAAATTGGTTAAAATATGTATCAAGAGGGGCCTTGGAGGGGAAAGGAAGTTGCAAAAGTGCAAATGCATTCTGAGGGTTGTGGTGGGTGAGGCAGCAAGGGGAGACACCTGGGGGAAGAGCTGGGGACATTGCTGACTAACTGAATACACACAGATGATCCCAGGACAGTGCCACTCAACTGACTGACACTGTGCTCAGTTTCCTGGTAAGGGGACCCAGGCCGATGCCTTGGGCTGTCGTACCTTAAAGGCATCTCTGGTTACAGAACCTCATGGCCCATTGGAAAGACCACTAGCTCAGGAGTTAGGAAGGCTGGGGTCTGATTCTGGCCCTTCTCTAACTTGCTGTGCAACTTTATGGAAGCCATTGAACCTTTCTGGGCCTCTGTTTCTTCGTATGTAAAACAAAGGATTAATAGACCATTTCTGGGGCGCCTGGCTGACTCACTTGGCAGAGCATGCAACTCTTGATCTTGGGGTCATAAGTTTGAGCTCCACATTGGGCATGGAGTTTACTTTTATTTTATTTTATTTTTTTTTAAAGATTTTATTTATTTATTTGACATAGAGAGAGACAGACCACAAGTAGGCAGAGAGACAGGCAGAGAGAGAGGGAGAAGCAGGCTCCCCAGGACTCTGAGATCATGACCTGAGCTGAAGGCAGAGGCTTAACCCACTGAGCCACCCAGGCGCACCTGGAGTTTACTTTTAAAAATAAATAAATTAAATCTTAAAAAAAAAAAAACAGAGACCATTTCTAAGAGTCCTGCCCACCTTTCGGTTATCAGGTGTAGGTATCTATGATTTCAACCACATGGAAGGACACACCTGGGAGGCAGAAAGAATGTGGGGATGATTCTTAGTGCCTAGCCCAGTCATGTGGCAACAGCAAGTTCAGGACAAAAGATCAGAGACTGACCTGCAGCACCAGAGTCAGGACACGGCAGCTGACTGCAAACCTCAGCACCTCTTTCCTGGATGGGTCCAGGGGCCACATCCTCTCACCACCGGGAACTCAGGGGTGTTGCTGCTGGGACTGAGCTCCCGCAGGCTTCTATACTCCAAAACCCAAAGAGGAAACATCACACATGGGCCGAAAGTAAATTATCGTTATTTTTTTTTCCACAAAAGTAAATTCTTGAAAGCATTCTTTACAGGAGATTCCCCCTTCAGCATTACATGGCAAACTTAATTGCCCAACTGTCCTGTCCAGATGAGGGAGAAGCATCTTGAAGGCAGATGGGACCACTTGGGTATCACTTGGAAGCACTATATTGTCAGGAAAATTCTACACAGATAGGCATGAAATTAGTAGCTAGGCTCACAGAAAATCTTCAAAAGCCTGTTGGGTACACCTGTGCAGTAACTAAAGACCTGGGTTCAAATCCTGACTTTGTTACTTGCAAGTTCTAATTCAGACCTTCTGAGCCTCAGGTCTTTAGGTATAAAATGGGATCAGACTGTTGTTGGTTTTTTTTGTTTGTTTGTTTTTGTTTTTTCCCCAGACTATTTTCTCTCACAAAATTGTCATGATGGTGAAGGGGATGAAAGTGTGAAGAAGTACCACCAAATCCATGTTGTGGTTGCTATTATTTGGTGTGTGCCCTTTCCCTCTTGCCCAGAATAATAAACCAGATCCCAAACCAGAGTCCCAAAAGTGGGGCGCAGGACTCAACTGGAAGACCATAATGACTACACACTGTAGCCTGGCTCTCTGATGTGTGTTCAGCTGGTCTGTTAAATTAAGTGGAGAAGGAAAAGAAAACCACCACTCAGCAGGGCTTCAGCCAGCTCACATTGCTAAAACAAACTGAGGGGGGAAGACAGAGTCGACTACTAGGGATGGAAAAAACTGTTATTTCCCCCATCTCTTTGTTGGAATGGCAGCAATGTACAAACAACTGAGAAGCCATTCTGAGGCAAGGAATGAACTTCAAGGCTTTTTTTTTTTTTTTTTAAAAACGCAACTCCTTGGGCTAAAAGAAGTAGCAATGGCTCCTACAGAACATTCCAACACTAGTTTGGTAAATCAGAAGTGGGGGCCAGAGCACCAGAGGCAGCTCACTGATGATTTGGGGTGAACTATCCCTAAAGGAAGAAACATTTCAACTGGGAAATTAATAGCGAGGGTTGGAAGACTTTTCTTTCTTACCTGAGTAGTATCTATCAAATCTTTAGCTATCATTCGTTTCTGGAATTCTCTGATGCTCACTAGACTATATGATATGCTCTCATTGCACTCTGCTTCGTCGTCTTTACTGCTGTGACTTATTTACGTGGCTCAGGAGGGCAGGGGCTTTGTCAACTACACCCGCTGGGTCCGGCATTACAAACAGGCATTTCAAGCCTGCGTTTCTCACTGAGTGGAAGGGGCAAGAACAAGATACGGCATCACCAGTTCACTGGCTCGGGATATAAAGTCACTGCTTTAAGTATTCTTCCCGCCACATCTCACGTTAAGAGTATGACCTAAGTCACAGAAGCCACAGGAAAATACAATTTCTCCAGCAAGGGAGCAAGACTGGCCAATAGCAACAGTACACTTTTCTCAGCACAAGGGGGCGCCTGCTGCTCACGCCATCACCAAGCGGCCTGGAGGAAGGGAGGGGCCGTCATCGCCACACCGGTTTGCTCATCAAAATTCAGTTCAAAGGCAAGCTTTTGAAAACCCCAGAGAGCGGCGGTAGTTTGTGAATCTATCCAGCATTTCCAGCATCTGACTCGCGGAATCGAGAGGAATTGTAGAAATCAGTACGGCTAGCCTCACATGGCCGCTGATTCCCCATCCCAGGGTAAATTCACTTTTTTTCCTTCCTTCATTTCCCACCCACATGCAGAAGAAAAGTTGGGGACAGAAAAGCACTTAACCCACCTCTGCCTCTTCACCAGGCTTCCATTCTTCCTTTCCTCTCTCCAGAGTCAAGCTCTAGCCCCAGCGACCACAGGATTCTTGTAACCTACACTTAGCTTATAGGTAAACCAAGTAAAAACAAAATAAAGCCAATGAGTTGTCCCTCTGGGCTAGTTGAAGACCTCGCTTCCCAACAACCCCTTTAGGAAATCACAAACTCTTGAATTGGCAGGACGCTTAGGAGCAACTAGTTTTACTCTATTTTCCTGGGAGATAAATATGCCCAGAGTGGTGACTAATAAAAATCTCCACGGTTCAGACCCTGTGAGGCCAGTATAATTACCATCGCCGTTTTATGGATGTGGAAACTGAGGCTCATTGGGGTCATGTGACACACTCTAGGCTATATTTAAAGCGAGTATCTCCTTTTTTCCTTCTGGAACCTCATGATCTTCCCACCGACCCTCAACCAGGCCAAAGGGGATGTGCTCTTTCAGAGCCATGGTAACAACCCAGGACTCCCAACTCCGAGCCCAATACTTATCCAAAGACAGCGTATGCTCTTACTGGGTATGCTTAGAGAAGGGAGGGCCCTAGCTCAGAAGAAGCTTCTCACGGAGAAGCCTGAATTGGAGCCCTGGACCCTTAGGAGTAGGACAGCGTCCTCTGTACAGTAGGGAAGTCTCCGTGACCCAGGGTCCTCGGGACCAGAGGCATCGCTGGCTGTCGCGAGCCAGGGGCCGCCTTCTGCCAGCCCCAGCCAGGTCCGAAGCCCATCCTAACCCTTTCCTTTCGGACACAGTCCCAGGCGGGTAGTGGGAACCACCTCTCCCCAAAGGGGCCACGGTTCGGGGCTACTCCCGAGGGGGCCGGCGGGGCCCGGCCAGGGCCGGCCTACGGCCGGAAGGCAGGGGAGGGCGGGAGGCTGTAAAGGAAGTGGCGGCACCGGGAGGCCGCTATGGCGGAGGGGCGGGGCTCCCCGCTTGTCGGCGGCCTCCGCCTCATCTCCCTCGGCCTCCGTTTGACTACTTCCCTCCCTCCCCGCCCCCGAGAACTCCAAGGCTCCCGAGCTGGCGCCGGGTCCATAGCCCCGGCCCATCTCGACCTCCCAGGCGGGGCCCGAACCTCAGCTCCTTCATCCGGGACCCCGAGCAGCCTGCGCCTGCGCACCAGCTCCGCCGAGGCGGCCCCGCCCCCCTCCTGCCCGGACTCGGAGCTGCCCCGCCCCTCTCCGCGGCAGCCATCTTGACTCCGGGCGCGCGGGGCGGGGACGCCTTAGCCCCAAGAGTCTGTGCCCTCCGCGGTGGCACCTTCCCGCCTTGGTGACACCTGAAGAGTTCCCGCTTCAGGTCCCCTCCCCCGCCTTCAGTTAGCCCGTCCGTGCTACTGTGGCAGAGTCGGCGTTCTCGCCCGGTTGCAGCCCACAAACATCCACTGAGTTCCCGACGTGTTTGTGCGGAGGAGGCTCTTGGGGCCTCTTCACGGAAGCCAGAGCCGCACTCTCCCTGCTGCCAGGCGTCAACCGCTCAGCACAGGGCCTGGCACACAATAGATGGTCTCTGAATAGAAAGAGGAGCCTTGGGGTTTCTGTGGCCAGCAGTAGCACCCTGCGTCCGGTGTGAGGAAAGTGGGGGGATCCCCCTGCCTTTCCCTTCCTCGAGATAACGGGGACCTCGTGTCCTAATTCGATCCTCAGCCCCACCTCAGGTGGCTAATGAGGACGGTGCCGAGAACGCCCCCCAGGGCTCTTCTTCCTCATTCAAACAGTTGTCCTCGTAGGAAGTGGGGCCAAAAAAGAAGAAGCAACGCACAAGAAGCCAACTCAACAAAAAAGGCTGTTAAGGGAGGAGCAGCCAGTGGGTACCCCTGTAACGGAAACTGTTAGAACAACTTTGCACCCTCCTTCAAGGAAACAGATAATAAATCCTTCTCCGTTGGTGGATTTCTCGTTTCTCAGGATTCCAAAGCCTTCTGTGGTTTCAGTTATCGGCCGTCTAAACGGAGCTGGGGTCTGCGTTAGCTTCTGGCCACAGACCTGGCGAGGGAGGGGTTTATCTTCTGCCACAGCTATTAGTGTGGGTGGGAACAAAGGGATGGTTGCTATCTCTCCAGGAAAGGAAACTTGGCCTCCCATCAGTTCTGTGAGGGCCAGGGAAGGCACTTTTTGATTCTAACTCATTTCAGACTCTGACACCCAAGTCGTCCTAAGATACTGTTGTGTGTGAGGTGGATATAGAAGAAATCACATATCAGTCCTGAGGTGAAGAAGGGAAAAAAATGGAGAAGACTCTTCCGCAGTTTTTTTCACTGACACACACTTGTTCTCTGCTCCAAAGGCCTGTCAGTGAATCGGCAAGGCTGTGGTGCACACTCGTGACTGGGGCCTGAGGTTGTGGCTTGAATCTCTAGAACTCCATGAGGCTCCCAGCAGTACTCTGTTTGCAAGACAAAACCGAGCAATGAACTGTACTTGCTTTGTGAATTCACAAGGGAAAAAGACAGGCATTCTTAAGGGTTTCTCCATCCACACCAAATTCCCTCAAAAATCTGTCTGTAAAAAAAGACAGGAGTCTCTTGTGACAAGTCAGAATGTTTTCTAACAGCTCAACTGTCACCCGTTAGAGGTAAAACTTTGTCCAGATCTTCAGCTCTACTTCCCAGCAATTTCTCCTTCCTTTCCTTCTCTGCTACCTCCTCCCCCTTCCTCTCTGTTTCCTGTTTTATTTTCTAGCTCTTGCTCTGACAGGAAAACAAGAAAGCTGAACCTTGTGCTCTCAAAGCCCTGGCTTGTCAGAATGGAGGAAGACTAGGTGGGATGGGAGGGGGTTCTAGAAGGGTCTCCAAGGCCGTGGGTAAGTAATTGAGGAGGCAACTCTCTCCAGTCTGCTTTTGGAGTCTGCATCTAAAATGGAGCCTGCATCCATTTACACAGGGAGCCAGCCGAGCAACCAGCACTGTGGGAGAGCCAGGGGGACAGAGACATATCCAAGGGTTCCAGAAAGACTCTCTACCACCCAGTCACTTCCACGAAGAAGCAAATATCCCATACCACCAACAAATGATTTCATAATACAAATCCCTGACCTAAACAATACAAACAGTGCATCACTGTTTCTGGAATCCTAGAAGGTAAGAGAGTTACAGCATTCTGTGTCTCAGACTTGCCTGGCTCTGCTCTTGCTGCTTCCTCTGCTTGAAATGCCTTACTGCCAGACCACCCTTTGGCCAGGCCGCTACCTTCAGGTCTCAGCTGAAAGGTGGCCTCCTCAGAGAAGCTCTCTCCCACTACCGAGCCACAACCAGCCCCCTGTACTATCCCATCACCCTGTTCTGTTATCTTCCTAGCACCACTCACCACCTGATTGTCCTATGAATTTTACTGCTCTCATTGTCTGGTTCCCTCTTACGGAATATAAGCTTGAGAGAGCGGGGGCCACATTCACCGAAGTATTACCAGCACTTACAACAGAGCTTTGCACGTTGTGTGTACTCAGTAAAGATCTGGTTTATAAACCAGTTTGTTTAACCTGATACCTATATTTTATGGATGTGGGAACTAGGCTCAGAAAAGGGGGAAGTGGCCAGCCTGAAATTACACAGCTGGTGGCCAAGGCAAGACTTGCATTCAGATCTCCAGGCTGGCTTTTCTTCCTGCCACTCCACACTATTTTAAACTTTCTTGGGTTTACTTCTTTCCCTCTCGTCCTTTTGTTCCACACAACTAAGAATCTGTACAGGCTATGCCAAGAACCCTGCATAGGGCACACCGCATCTTAACAGCTCCTAACTACACTTTCCTCTAATTAATTCCTATCTTACCTATTCGATTTAGTGCACAAAATTGGAGTTCCTACCATGTGACAGGGGATCAGGATGTAGCTCTGAGCAAGACAGACACAGTCCTTGTCCTCATGGAGATGGTAGTAATATCTACCTCATGGATTCTCTAGTGCTTGGCCCAAAGTGCTCGATGAAGACAGGCTGCTGTAATTCCCCTGAATGAATAGGGGGAAAAGCGGTGTTCCCACTGGAGGTGTGAAGAAGGAAGTTCGGCAGTTCTCATGGAGCCCTCACCATGCTGGGGCAACCTGACAACTCATTTCTTTCTGTAGCTGCCTTGCCTGGCTCCTGTACCATATCTGAAGATGCCCTTGGCCCCAGACTGGGCAGAGGAACAGACCCGTGTATCCCTTCTCAGTAATTCAGTTTCACACACTAGACTTTCCACAGCCCCAGTCCCATGGGAATGATAACATAGCTGACCCTGATCTTGGCTTTGAGGCCATGCCATTATGGGACAAAAGTGACCTCACTGGCCTCTGATTCTGTCACTGCCAACTTAGCAGGCAGGCAGGGGCTAATAACCTATGATGACAGGCAGCTGTGCCTTCCCAGAACTTTATCCTCTGTCTTTTCTCAGTGGGCATTCACTGGCAGTTTCCAAGGGTGCTGGGTGACATTTATATCCATCCTAAAATCTGGGGTGGCACCAATCAGGTTTTGGATGCTCTTTTTGGCCTCTGTTGTATCATTTGAAGATGTCCGTCCACAGCGGGACAAAGACCCCGCTTGGCCTATCAACTGCAGGAGCCAAACACTGATCTTTTAAAGGCCATGGACACTAAATATTTTTCACCCTTCCGTCAGTGTTTGCCTTTCAGTAGTTAGAAAACCTTGACCCCACTGAGAGGCCTAGTGGGAAAGGCCTTAGCCACTTGGGGGTGGCAGTGGCTGCACGGCAAAAGAGCCAATGAGGTTGTGAGTATTGTTTGGGCCAGACTTGGCAGCTCTCCAGCTATGAAAGAAGGTTAAGGTCATTTGGGGGGTGGGGAGGGAGGAGCCTGGGAAAGAACTACTGGCCACACCCCTGGGTTCTCTACTGGCTAGGTTCTATTTACTTCTCAAAAGCAAATTACTCACAGCTCAGTGGCTAGCTGTTCTCTCAGTCTGTGGTAACTCCAGTCAGAAACTGGAGACCAGGCTAGGCTCCCCCTGCATTGCAGGGGAGCAGATGAAAGGAACCCAGGAAACCAAACTCCTAGGTAATGCTCCACACATAGCCCAGAAATGCACTTTCTAGACTAGAAATGGAGCTCAAGAGGCCCAGTACAAAAATAGTCATTAGCAACACAGCTCACCAAAATATAGATATGAAAAGTTTCCCATGTGGTTTTTTTCCCAGAAGGGTCCTAGGAAGGTGTCTTGGTTGACGAAAGTTAGCCATCGTCTCTACCTCCCCCTCAATCAATAGAGGAATACTGATTCCTGTCCCTGACCCAAATATTAACAACTGCACTTTAAAAGCACTTAGCTTGATGAACGCTTGATTGAAATTCTTGGGACAATTTTTACCTCATGCTGACTATGACAAAAATCAATCTTGCCTGTTGAGCTCTGCGGCTAGATTCAGTTACTCCTGCCTGTCCTCTGACCCAGGAAGGAGGGCTTAGGTTGTGGAACCTCGCTTGGTGCTTGAGCTCAAACCAGCTGCTTTCCTCGACTGTAAAATGGGAGCCAGAATACTGAGTCCCAGGCACCGTCCTCGATCCCTTGCAGGATGATGTGATGAACAAAATCTGGTACACAAGTAGGTACTCACTAGAAAACTTGTTACAGGTTTCACTTCGAAGGGTCCACAACAACGTCATTTTCTGTTACTGCTCGTGGTCTCTTCATTGTTTCCCTAAGGAAGGAGATGAACAGAGAAGCTGTATATTGCAACATTAGCCTTATAAAAGTAACCACATCTGGCCAACATCTACAATTTCACTCAACAACTATTTAAGTGGTCACCCTGTGTCATAGGACCCGGATGTAGCAGTGAACAAAATAATAATGCTCTCAGCTCACATTATAGTGGGAGACAACAGGTGAGTATGATATACGGTTGACCCTTGAACAACAGAGGGTTTGAACCGCGTGGGTCCACTTACACAGATTTTTTTTTTTGGATAAGTGCAGTACTATAAATGTATTCTCTCCTATCATTTTCTCCCTCTTCCTTGACTGTAGGCATACTGTCTATAATACATATAACTTACAAAATATGTGTTAATCCATTGTTAATGTATCAGTAAGGCTTTCAGTCAACAGTAGGCTGTTAGTGTTCTGTTTTGGGGAGTTAAATTATACATGGATTTCTGGGGGAGGGAGCACCTGGCTGGCTCAGTCAGGATGACTCTTGATCTCGGGGTCGTATTTTCAAGCCCCAGGTTGTGGATAAAGATTACTTAAAAAACAAAAAGTAAAAATAAAGACAACATTTGTAAAATTTGAAAAAAAAAAGTATAAGAGTATTTTTTTTTAAAGATTTTATTTATTTATTTGACAGACAGAGATTACAAGTAGGCAGAGAGGCAGGCAGAGAGAGAGAGGAGGAAGCAGGCTCCCCGCTGAGCAGAGAGCCTGATGTGGGGCTCGATCCCAGGACCCTGGGATCATGACCTGAGCTGAAGGCAGAGGCTTTAACCCACTGAGCCACCCAGGCGCCCCTATAAGAGTATTTTTGCCCAGGGAGGGCGTTGGCACCCCTAGCCTCCTCACTGTTCAACTGTCCAACAGGCTGGATGTAACAAGGGCTACAAAGAAGAAGGCAGAGAGGGAAAGAAGGCAGGGAGGCAGAGATCGCTATTTTAAATAGGGCGGATAGGGAAGGGTTCACCGACACAGTATTTGAGCAAAGACCTGAAAAAGAGGACTTCAGCCAGAGTTATCTGGTCAAAGAGTATTCTGGACAGAGGGGATGGTAGAGCAAAGGCTCTAAGGCAGAAACGTCCCTATGTGGGGGAGTGAGCAATGGGGAAGAGGAAAGGGGCCCAGAGGGCTAACAGCAAGCCAGACAACCAAGGGCCTTGCAGGTCATTCTGAGGATCTGGACTTTACTCAGAGAAGACTGAAGGATTTTGATTGTAGGTTTTATTTTTTTTTATTTTTTTTTTTAAAGATTTTTTTTTTTTAAGATTTTATTTATTTGACAGAGAGAGATCACAAGTAGACAGAGAGGCAGGCAGAGAGAGAGAGAGAGAGAGAGGGAAGCAGGCTCCCTGCTGAGCAGAGAGCCCGATGCGGGCCTCGATCCCAGGACCCTGAGATCATGACCTGAGCCGAAGGCAGCGGCTCAACCCACTGAGCCACCCAGGCGCCCTGATTGTAGGTTTTAAAGGGAGTGTTCTAGTTGCTATGTCAAGAATAGGTTCAAACAGGGGCGCCTGGGTGGCTCAGTGGGTTAAGCCGCTGCCTTCGGCTCAGGTCATGATCTCAGGGTCCTGGGATCGAGCCCCGCATTGGGCTCTCTGCTCAGCAGGGAGCCTGCTTCCTCCTCTCTCTCTGCCTGCCTCTCTGCCTGCTTGTGATCTCTGTCTGTCAAATAAACAAATAAAATCTTTAAAAAAGGGGTGCCTGGGTGGCTCAGCGGGTTAAGCCGCTGCCTTCGGCTCAGGTCATGATCTCAGGGTCCTCGGATCGAGCCCCGCATCGGGCTCTCTGCTCAGAAGCCTGCTTCTTCCTCTCTCTCTGCCTGCCTCTCTGCCTACTTGTGATCTCTCTCTGTCAAATGAATAAATAAAATCTTTAAAAAAAAAAAATCTTAAAAAAAAAAAAAAGAATAGGTTCAACCAGGCAAAGAAAGCAGAAACAAGGAGGTCAGTTCGGAGGAGATTGCAAGAATTTTACAATAGGGTAGTGTCTTGAACTATAGTGGTAGTGTCTCGACTGAGGGCTCTTTTTGGGAGAGTGCAAACAGACTGGGTTTGGAAATGAAAGTAGTTTTGTTTTGTTTTGCCAAGCAATGGAGTTGCTGTTTATTGGGCAAAGTATGGGAAAAGCAGGTTTCTAGGGGAAGATAGGGCTTTTTAGCTCAGGGGTGTTCAAATTAAACTTTCACACAGTTTAAGTTGGAGGCTGCCTTGAGATAAATGCTCGTCTTACCGTTAAAAATTTTCTCGGGGCACCTGGTTGGCTCAGTGGGTTAAGCCTCTGCCTTCGGCTCAGGTCATGATCCCAGGATCCTGGGATCAAGCCCTGCATCGGGATCTCTGTTCTGCAGGGAGCCTGCTTCCCTCTCTGCCTGCCTCTCTGCCTACTTGTGATCTCTGTCAAATAAATAAAACCTTTAAAAAAATTTTTTTTTCCTCAGGAAAGCAGATATCCTCCCCCTTAGTCAACTATTTCCAAAAAAACCCCACTTTTTTTTCTAGAGTATCATCAATTTCTTTGGCTACTTACACCCATTTTATTTCAAGGGGCTAAGGTGCCTTTTATGAGTAGAACTACCTATTGCAGGTGAAATCATCACAGCCACTTTCTTTGATTTACTTACACTGTGGAAGGTAGAGCGGAACATGGTGCGGAAACGACAGGGTCCAGGATGCCACCATTTAGGAAGAGAGCACACCAAGAGAGATTTCCAAGAACAGGACCAGCCATCCCCTCCCCACTCTACCCCCAATCCCCCTGCCAAAGGTCAAGCTGTTAACTGGTTTGAAAACAGTAAAAAGCCTCACAAACGTCTTACCAAGATTTAATGTACATTTATTCTTAACACGTGGAACATATAGTATAAAGATTTCATACTGAATAAATGATATTCATTAAGCCAAAAAAGGAAAAAAGGAGGAATTTACATCAAGTTTTAGCTACATTGTTTGAAATACAAATATGCAGATTTTATCACTGAAAAAATCTCAATTGTGTTTCTTCATCAGGGAACTTCAACTGAACCTAGAACTTTTTCACACCTCGATTAGAAAGAAAACAAAACAAAACAAAAAACCCAGAAAAAAATAAACTATAAGTTGATTGGCTGCTGAGACAGCAAGGACTTTTTACAGAGACCTGTACAGCATCGCGCCAAGAGGGGCGATGTCTGGCAAGAGATTAAATAGCTGTGTCTCGCTTTGTGCAGGTCACCAACTTGTTAACTCGTCATACTATAAAGGGGCAGCTGGGAGGGGGACCAAACTGTGGGGATCCAAGGGTATGTGCAATGTACAACGTCATATATATACACACGTGGCAGCGCAGCCGCTGCGGCTAAAGGTTAAAACCAGTTCTAAGAGGTGATCTCAGGGCTATTCATACAATCAAGGAGGAGAGAAAGAGGTCAGGGTGTTGTAGGTTCACACATGATACTTTGGGGGAAAAGCCTTTTTTTTTTTTCTCCTCAACATTTAACTAAAAACATTTTTAAAAACTACAGCTTGCTGCTGACCCAGCGCTTCTCTTGTTTCCATGTGAGACATTATTATTACAGTATGTTTACAGTATCAGGTGTACAGTACAGTACATGGAAGGGTCTACACTCTACTGCACAGGCCTCTCCAGTGAACAGGGTCTGTCCACAGCTGCGAACTTCTCGGCTCCTGCAAGATTGTGAATGTACAACAATAAACCACACACAGTTCAGCAGTCACCTTTTTTGTCCTTCAGAGGTTTTTTTTTTTTGTATTTTTTCCTTTTTTTTTTTTTACCATTAAAAACAGTTATGAAATGTGGCATCCCGTTGATGCAAGGGCCGGGAAAGCCATTTTTATTTTATTTTTTTTTTTTCCCCAAACTCACTGTAAACGACAGTAACTTTGGTTAAAATAAAAAAGTCTTCTATGTAGGCAGAGCTTTGTCTTTTCAAACAGGGTGGGGTCCTGAGGGGGGTAAGGTGAGGACAAGGAACAGAAAGGTGTGAGGTGGGGGGTGAGGGGTATAGAGAGGAGGAGGAAAGAGAAACAGGAGAGACTTTTTACCCAAGGGAGAAGCTGGACAGCACAGGGTAAACTGGATTCTGAGGTGGTTTTGCATAAATAAAGGGCAACAGTCAGTTTCTAAGTTCTCCACACACGCACACACACACAGGGAGGGAGGTGTCCCACGGCTGTCATGACTGGCCAATCAGAAACAGTACATCACAAATGACTTGTGAAACCAAGGAGTTCATCAGCGGCGATACCGAGATGTCCAACAGCCGTGACTCGTACAGCGTGAACTCTGAGTGGTTCTCGTCCACCTTGGCCAGGGCCAGCAGTGCGCGGGCAGCCCGCCGCATCATGTCCACACTCGTCGGCTCAAAGGGTGGGTTCTGCATGTGGAGCAGGCTGGCCTGGCTCTGCTGGAACTGTGTGGCAGCGAGGCTGTCCTCCAGGAAGCCGAGGAGGTTGCCGATGCTGCCCTTCTGCACGGCGATGGCGCGGGCTGCCAGGCTGTCGCCCTGAGCCAGGTTGGCCAGCAGCACCACGGCCATCTCCCGGCACACTGGGTTCTTTCGGTCACTGAGGAAGCGCACCATGGTGCTATACAACTTCTCCAGGCGGCTGAAGGGGGGTGTGGCCAGGATCAGGTCCACATTGTTGTCCTGGATGCTGAGTTTGCTAAGGGTTTCCAAGACCAGTCTCTGGGGGGAGAGGACGGCGTTGGGGCCCAGGGTGGAGAAGGGGTCCTGGGCTTCAGCGGAAGGGCAGACGGCCCAGTGCAGGAGTCCGTCCAGGACAGGCAGGCAAATGCTCTCAGGGTATGGGGAGAGGTCCAACTGGCCCGAGATGTTGGCGAGCGTGACCAAGGTGTTTTCCCGGAGCATCTCCAAGCAGTCCCACCACCACTCCACTTTGTTGCAGCTCACCCCTTGGTCCTGCTCCTCCTCCTTCTCGTAAGTCAGTGGTGCCTGCTTCCGCTCTGGGTGCTTATGGTGTAGGAGGATCAGCTTGCCCAGGATCAGCAGCAGCCCTGGGTGTTTGGACATCTCAAAGTCGTTGCCGGGCACAAACGACAGGCTTCGGATGGTATTGGAGACACAGACACAGCGCTTGGCGAGGGAATCCTGCCAGTCCAGAAGGGTACACAGTGGGGTCTCATCTTTACTGTGGGGTTCGTCCTCTAGGATCTTGATGTTTCGGTGGCTCTGTGCCGGGCTGATGCCGAATGGAAACTTGCTGCTCTCCTTGGTGGCCTCTGCACTCTTAGCTCCCTCCTCGGCCAATGTGCTAGACCGGGTGGACAACATGTCATCCATTGTTGCTGTGATCCGTTTCTCTGGAGGGCCATCAGGTGGGGGGCCCTCCTGTTCTGTTGTCCCTGGCGTACCCTCTGCTGCCGTGACCTGTTTCCGGGTGACTGGTGGGCAGGGCACATGAGGCCGGGTCGGCAACAGCTCTGTCTTGCTCTCAAAGTGGGTCTGGATATGCTCAGTGGTATCCCCCCCACCAATCCGCCAGTGCAGCAGGCCACTGTCAAACTCCTGCACGCGCCCAAGCTTATCTGAGCAGTCCACCACAAACGGGTCATTCTTCTGCACGATCTTTACTGGAAGCTTGTCAAACTTACTAATCAGTTTCTCCTCACTACTCTCTGAGGCTGCCTTGTCCTTGCCCGAAAAGGCCATCTCCTCGTCATTTTCCACTACTTCCTCCTCTTCTTCCTCCTCTAGTTTAGGACCTAGAAGGTCTTCCTCCTCCTCCCCCTCCACGGGGGCTGGACTAGATGCCTTGCTGAGTCTCCCAGGGTCCAGTAGTGTTCTCTGTCCTGGGTCACCCACCTCATACTCCTTTAAAATGCCAAAGATCTCGATCAGGCAACGTCGGAAATATTCCACAAGGAGCTCTAGCAAACCTGGGAGCTAGAAGAGAAAAACAGGAAATAAATGGAGAAAAGTGGGGCCAAAGGAGAGAATCCATGACCTGAGAGGCCTCTCTTGGTCTTCTACCTAATCTCCCCCTCTTTCCTTGTACGTCAGACAACCGTATCCCTTCAAGAGATGGAGTTCCTCCTTTCCCAAAGGCTCTCCACAGAGCAAGTCATTCAATCTTTCCTGTGCCCAGCACACAGTTCTTCCTTCTGTTTGGCCGACCTTCTTGTAAGCCTGCCTCCAGCAGGACGGACATGTTGACCAATAGCTCTGCACCTCACCATCTCTTGGCCTCCTCTTCCTAGTCAATCCCTGCTTTTCCTCACCAGGCCCAGCTTCCTACCTGCTGGTCATTGCCAATGTCCCTCTTAGGACACTCTCTAAACTCCACTGCCAAGTACAACCCAAGGCTTCAAGACGAGCTGAGAAGGGGTAAGCAGTGTGGACAGATGTTCACCTATTCTCTTCTCTAAGCTCCCCAACGTTCCAGGAGGCTGGACCTCCACGAATCAATTAGGCAACATAGTGAGTGGGATGAGGTTCAGTCCTCCAAACATGGGACCAAGCTGGTGCTAGGCGGACCCAAGTTCCAGCTTGGATCCTGTATAGGCCATCTACCTCTAGAAGAAAACACTGAATCTCCAGTCAGATTCATCTCTGGCTGAAGAGAGTAAAGCAGAATGGAAAAAATAAGGGCTTTAGAATTAGAAAGATCTAGGTTTGCATTCTAGCTTTTCCAGGAACTAGCCATGTTACTTAAACTCTGCAACTTGTACTACTTCTATCTTTCCATTGAACATTAGGGCAATTCCTACACTTGACACGGTTGTTCTGAGGTCTAAATGGAATATTCCAAATGCCTGGCATATGGAAACTGTTCAGTCAATAGCTGATCCTTCACCTTCTCATGGCAATTTTATGAAATGGACATAAAGTCAGGCTTTGGAATTGGAAAGACCACTGACAGCGGTATGAACTTAGGCAAAGGTAAGACTCTGAGCCTCTTTACTCATCTCTAAGAGGCCATATTGTCTCGGAAGGCTGTTGTGAGGATGACATGAAAGAAAATACGGAGGACCTAGCACAAAGCAGCGTCACCAGAAACGGTTAACTCTTCAATGCCCCCTAGTCAGCTCAATAGACAGGTTGGTAGGTACTAAGGATGATCAAAAGAGTGGGACGGCGTAGCAGAAACTCTTCCCGGCTGTTGGGAAAACTCAAGGCGCACATCCTGTGGAGAGACGACCTGGAGAATCGCTTCTGCAAGAGTGTAGTTAAGATACTGCCACCATCACCGCCCACAAGCAGACTTCACTCCACTTCCCCTTTACACATCAGAAGAATGGGGTCGATAAGGACCTCAGACGTATGCAGCAGATGAAGATAGGGCAGAAGAAACTGCATGGCTCACTAATAAACACCACAGGTTTTTCTTGGTAGTCTTGAAAGTTGGTGTCTTCACTCACATCAACAATCTGCATTTCGTACCAGTACCAAAAGTTTCTCCCCAATTCCCTTTGAAGTCAATCCTGATACCTTACACAAATTATTATTGTTCTCAGTGTTCTGGGCCCATGGCCAGTGGCAAAGTACTGGCATGGAATCAAAGCACTGGCACGGAAGATACCAGAGAGTGAGCGAGAGAGGGGAGACCATGTTGGCTGGGGCTGGCTTAACTCCCCATATCACTCAGTGCAGTCTACTTCAAGAAGATCCCAGGCCCTCCCATTCCGTCCATCTTTCCCAGGCACCTGTACTCACCTGACTGAGGTTGAAGGTCATGATGCTGTTGTCATCGTACAGCAGGATGTTAATGGTGTCTAATGCCCACGTGCTCTCGGCCAGAAGCCCAGACTTGAGGGACATCATTACCCGCCATGCCTCCGGGGTTCCTGAAATAAACCTCCATGTCGCCCATCTACCAAGCCCAGGTTGGCTGGATGCTCCCCCAGGGCTGGCCCATCAGTCCGGCTACTCTGAAGGTTAACACATGGCGGAAGGCAGCTCCTAGCTAGGAAAAGACACACATCTGCTTCTAGGCCCCCTTCTAGGACATCACTGCGTGGAGCCTGCCTTTTGGTAAAGCCTGAATGAAATAAGCCTTTTTCCTTATCCAAAGTTCTCTGGCTCTATTTTAGACAACACTGTACTGGAATCTTATCCCACCCAGAATATTAGGATTGGAGACAGAAAAACAGACAAGATTTTTAGGGGCGGATGAAGCAACCTGATCAGGGAGGTCTCCTTACCGATGTCTTTCATTGTGAGCCGCCTCCTCTGCTTCAACACAGGCTGTGTGGCTTCGACAGAGCCAGGTGGGAAGGTGATGTCCCGCCGGATCATGGGTGGCTGCACGGGGGCGGGTGCTATGTGCGACGCAGGTACTGGGGGACCTGCCTTTTGCATCTTCATCCCAGAGTGCAGGAATGGAGACTTGCTAGGAGAGGTGCGATTCTCCATTGGCCGGGGCAGGGGAGCGGGGCTGGATACCTGAGGAATGTGATTCTGCATGCTTGGCGGGGGCTGGTAGTTGGATGGAGGGGGCCTTGTCATGGGGGGCACGGGAGCAGAGGGACCATATGGAGGCTGACGCGTGCCATGGGAAGGCCACGGGCCTTCATGGTTGGCCCTCTGATCCGTATGCAGCATTTCATCTGTTCGGTTCACGCCATGATAGGCGGGGCCCTGGGGGGCAGAGCCAGTGCTCTGCCTGTTGGTGTAATTGTAGGTCATGTCATTACGCCCCTGCCACATGGTGCCTTGCTGAGCGACCTCAGCCGATGCTTGGATGGGGCCACCCATCATCTGCGGTGGCATGTTCTGCTGGGCATTGGAGCCGGGGGGTGCAGAGACACGGTCTCGGCCAAACTGGAATGGAAACTGGTTCTGGGGGCCACCCGCTGGTCGGCGCTCAGTAGCAGCGGCAGCAGTGGCAGGATAGGTGTTGCCATACTGGTTGTACACATCTTGCTGAGGGGAAGGCTGGGCAGCTTGCTGCTGGCTGGCAGGCTGGGGCTGGGCCGGGGGCAACTGCTGCTGCTGGGGCTGCCCCTGCCCCGTGCTGTATGGCACGCTGTACATCTCCCCTTCGTGCCGCTTGGCGGGAGGGCCGTACGTGCCATCCATTGGCCGTTTGTAATTCTAAGACAGGGACAAGCAGAGGGGAAGTTAGTATTCTGTGCACAGGGACCCAAGTCCCACAGCTGCCAAGACGGCCACAGCAGACCCTCATCGGGCTTGCTTCTGCGCCTCCAGAAGAGGACACGGACTCCAAAAGACGAAAGGAATCACCTTTACAAATGATCTTTTGAAGCTGTTTCTGAAAGCAAGAATCAGTCCCTATTTCCCCCTGGTTCTCCCTCGCTCTAGGTAGAAAAACGTAGAAAAGTTCAAAAACCAAAACACGGTTGGTTTCTGGCTCTTTTGGGGAACTGGAGAGACTGGAATGGAATCTAAACAGGGATGAGATGGAGGGCTTGGCTCTTCAGCAGAACCATGTGGGTGGGAGAAAACCGAAGTATCTAGAGCAAGCCCTTCTTACACTTTTCAACTTAGGCCTCGAACTGGCTCCTAAGGGGAACCTGTGTGTCAGTGCGCCCTGCTGTCCTCACCTGCTGCTGCTGCTGATACATGGTGGTCTGCTGGCTGGGGAAGGGGCTGCCGGAAGGGGTGCCTTGAGTGGAGAACTGATTGCCATAGGAATCATGTCTGTAGGAGGGAGAGAATCAGAGGATCAGGGTGGGAAATGGCAAAGCCTGAGCCACAGAGACACTGACACCAGCCTTCCCTCACCGTTGCTGCTGCTGCTGCTGCTGCTGCGGGGGGTAGCGGCTGGGAGAATACATCCCCGAGTCTGGGTTGGAAGGCATGAGATTCGGCTGTGGGGCTCCAGTGCCCATGTTTCCCTCGGGTCCTATTCCAGGCTCCGTCCTAAACACAATTGGAGAAGTGGACTGAGTCCACAACAGCTGTGGGGTGCTGGGGTGGGACAGGAGCAGGGGTCATGCTCACCTCACTCTGTCATAAGGACCTCCATAGGGATAGTGCTGTCGCGGTCCCATCGCCACATTTCCCAGCCCAGGGCCGGCAGCTCGGCTGTAGGGGTCTCCCATTCCGCCATTGGGGCCCTGCCCTGAGGACATGAAGGGATCGCTCCCTGGCGCTGCACGTAGAAAGGAAAGCAGTGAGCAAACTGGTAAGCCAGCAAGCCTAGCAACACACACCTTGCCTGCCCCGAAGACCAAGCCCTCTTCAGGGCTTCGGCTTGTTCCTACGGTTTCCCTGACAGGTTGAGAAGAGATCTAAAGAGGCTCCAATCAGCAAAGAGCTCCTACTTGTTGAGGTGTGATGAGGTGTGGCCAGGGAGAGGGAGACAAGGAAGGAGGTAAGGACGAAGAGTGGCACTTAGGTCTGGAAAGCCCGTATCTCCAAGAATGGCTTGACAAGAACAACCCTGAACCGCTCAAGATATCCCCCCATTTCCCTGGCTCTGTCCTCAAGCAGTTGGTCACCTTTCCTCATGCCGCCATAAGGATCCTTATTTGGCTCGTAGGACATGCGCCCCATCATGTCAGAGGTATTCATACTGGGCTGGTACCCAGGATTTGGAGTCATGGAATTCCGCTTCTGGAATGTGGGGTCACTTCCATCAGGAAAGGCATCCTGGATCCCGACCGAATTGCTCCTGCTCCAGAGTGAGGAAAGCCAATTAAACCCCAAATAAAGCAATTCCTCCGGTAAGCAGGGCGCGTGAGAGTCCTTGGCTGGGCGGGCAGAGCAGGGACGCCTCGGGCTGCACAGAAGCTCCTGCAGTTCCGCCCAGGTCCTCCCCAAGCCCCTTGCCCCTGCTCCTGGCCTTACCTCATGCCTGGCAAGGGCGGGATCTGACTGTGTGGTGTGGATGCTGGAGTTGGTGGCTTCAGGTCTCCTCCTTCTGCCATGGAACTGCTAGTTGACTGAGGTGTCTGTGGCCCCTGCATAGACCCAGATCCCGCTGTGGATAGAGATGTGGGGTGAGCTGGCAAGTCTTTAACTCTCACAGAAATACACAAATGCCCTGGGGTCTCCTTCGAAAGGATCGTTATAAGGCTAAAGCTGGGCTTCTTTAAAGTTTGAATCGCCCTTCTCAGCAGGGGATATGTAAGGCCAGTAATAAAGAAGGGAATTTGAGTTTTCTTTTCCTTTTTTTTTTTTTTTTTTTTTTTACAAAGGCTCCGTGCCCACTGTGGATTCTGATGTGGGGTTTAAACTCATGACTCTGATCAAGACCTCAGCTGAGGGCAAGAGTCGGATGCTTAACTGACTGAGCCACCCAGGTGCCCCGGGGAATCGAGAGGTTTCTGTTGCTCCTTGCTACTGTTCACATCTGGAGACGAGGAGTAGCGTGGAGATGCCATCACCATGCTAGGGATTTCCTTGAGTCTCTGCCAGCTTCCCTGACTACTTTTCTTTACTTCCCCAAGGACCATGTCTAACCTACTAAACCCTATAATGCTGGTGTACAAGTTGCCTGTCAGAGCCCCTGGAATCCTAGGTAGGAAGGCTCCATCTTGTCCCAGACCTGCAGTGTACTTTAGGAACCTAGGAGCTCCCACTCAACAAACATCTAGCACAGTATCACCTCTCAGGTTTCAATGTTCCTCCAAGCTGATGCGAGCAGAACTACCAGTAATTAATGTTTCCATGAGTTACCATTCCCAGCAGCAGATATCCCACTGCTTAGGCCTCCCCAGCTGATGAGTCATCTCAGGCACTCATTACACCCTCAGAGGTCAACACCAGGGCACATGTGTTTACACCCACCTTCTAGGAGCCCTGGCCTTCTTCCCTCCCCATGCTTGCTCAGGCCCCAGCCTCCTCTCAGAAAGGAGGGTGGGCAGAGGCACTCCCATCAGTGAGTTCCATTCATATCCCCTCCCCAACCCCTCCTTCCCATTCATTAGCATCTCCGATCCCTGGGGAATTCAGGGCTCTAGTCTCAGCTGCATTCTAAGGCGCTGACATCAGTAGGCCAAAGCTCCCAGATGGCCCTGCCTCACTGTGATTTGTCAGACTTCCCCACTCCTCTGGTGTCCCTCCTACTCGCTAGTTTACAAACATTTGGCAAGAAGCCAGGTGCACAACGAAAATTAAAACTTAAGGGCTGCTACAGACTACCTCTCAAGGGAGTCGCCACTGGCCGCTGCTCTTTAGTTCGATCACTGCGGTAAGGCCTGGGGTAGGGCCAGGCACTGCTGCATAAAGGAGCCTGGACCCTTGAATGCTATCCGTGAAGGGCGAGCCTTAGTGGGCTGCGCACCCAATCCTTACCAGGAGAGGGAGGCTGGATCTTGGGCTGGGACTTCTTGGAATCAGCAGCTGCAAAGATGTCTGGGGGAGGGTCTTCTCCCCGTTCAATCTTGCACTCAAAGGCATAGAGACACTGGATGTACTGCTTTTTCAAGGAGCTGGCAGCACTGCTTGAGGTGCCCACGTTGAGGTTGGTCGCAAGTTCCCGCCATTTTTTGTTCTTGTTGACCTGTACAACCAACCAGAAGAGTCGAGGGCCATCTTCCACCTGGTCTTCCTACTCACAAGCCCCAAACCCTGTCAGGCTACGAGGCAGTCATCTCTCATGGAATCGCAGTTAACCAACCAAAGTTAAGCCCCCTTGGTGCAGAGTCCACAAAAAATGTTAAATCCATGGCTAGCTTCCCTCTACCCTCAGCAGGCTCTATCCACAGATCATAGCAACTAGCAGACAGTGCTTATTCAAAAAAGGGCAGATTTCACATCACTATTAATGGGAGAGAACAGAATTCAGAAGGTATGATGCTTAACACAAGTACAGTACTGAAAAGGGCTGTGCAAGTCACCATCAGATCCAAACCCCTTCAAAGGCAACAATAAAAATCAACATTTTCCAAAATGGAGGCATGGCAGTATCAGCTACCACTCTGCTTGACTTACTTCATCAAACTGGAAGTTTTCATATCTGGGTTGTTTTCTCGTTGTGGGGCTCTTTGCAAATTTTACATTCTTGTGCCTCTGCTGTTCCGCTTCTCAGTGACATGTCACAAACTACAAGCTCCCTTTCCTCACCAGTCACTGTCCTGGTTGTCCAGGAGACCCTTCAGGCCCTCTAACTTCTCTGTGCCCTCTGTGCCTCCCTCTCCTGGCCAGTCTACACTTGTCTCCTTTCCTAAGCTTCAGGACACACTGACCAAGACCATTCCCCAATCCCTACAATTAGATGGTCTTGCTGCTCTAGCCAGGCAGGTTTCCTTCTTCATGTATTCTTATGCTTACTCATCCACCTCAAAGGCTGGGAACACCAGCTTTCTAGTCCCAGACCACATAGGAAGCTCAACATGCTGTGGTCTGTCTGCTGACCTGGTACCTACGATACTAGAGAGAAGAGTGAGAAGGAAGAAAAGAGAGGGACAACCTAGATGATGGGGAGGTGACCAGGAATACTTCCAGAGCAGGCTACCATCTGAGCTGAAGCCTGAAGGTCGGAGATGGTGCTGGCCAGGTATATTCCAGACTCTCCTATATCTGTGCCATGCAGGCCGGTCAACTGGATGACCCCCTCCTCTACCTACACCCTACTAAGCCTTCATAAGAGGCTCAGGACTCATCTCCTGCCTTCTTGGAAGCTTCAAAAACTAACTCTCTCCTCTGAACTCACACTGTCTTTAGCATTCAATTACATCCTAGCCCCTAAAAGGATGGCATCCTTTCGCCAACCGGAAGACAGGCACAGGCTTCGGGATTCCCTCTGGACCGCATCCTAGGTCCGGTGAATCCAGAAGCCCATCCAATTGAAAGTATGCCGAACCTAACCCGACGCCCCCTCCCTTTCTCTACAGGCAGGAGAAGCCCGTTTTGGAGAACTCAATACCGGGGAGAATGACAGGAATAAGCCCAGGGTCACCTCAGAAGCCTGCTGTGGCTTTGCTTCCCACGCCAGTTATGTGGCGGTGTGCACGTGTCTTGTTTTGTTTTGTTTTCCTTTGTGGGGGAGGGGAATAAAGCCTGAAGGGAGAAGGAATTCATAACTGACTGTTGGTTGGCTTCATTCCAATCACTTTCTTTTCTGCTGGTGACAGCTGTTTTCCTCTTCTGATTTAGAAGGTTTGGAATACGTCTCTCCCCGCCACGCCTCCCCCTGAGCTCAGCCACAAACTCAGATCCAACAGCAGGCTCCTGATCTGATGACTACAGAACACACATAGGAGGAAAGTTTGCAAAGCACAGCACTGCCTCAACTCTTTGCCTCCTGGGCTGAGTGTGAAGCAAAGCTCTAAGGCCTCAGAGCAGGGGCAAGGCTCAGGGAGGGATTCAGTTCAGAGGTTTTTAGCACAGACTAATGCATTCACGTCGGTATGCCATATGGAGCACCTAAACACAATTGCCCCACCTACTTCATCCCTCATAAGCTATTTCTATCAAATAGCTCCTGAAATCCCATCTTCACTGGGATTGGAAGGAAAGGGTCAGCAACTACTCTGGCTATGCCCATACCATCTTACAGACCAATTTACATGGCAGACATCTTGCTGCAAGCTTTGAGTGTTAGTTCTAGCTTCTGATGGTCTAGCAGGAGACACACTCTCCCTACTCTACAAGTAAGAAGGTTAGGGCTCAGAGTGGTCATACACCTTGATTAAGGTCACATGAGTTGTTAAGTGGCTAAGAAAGAATTCAAAACCAGACCCGTCTTTCCAAACCATGTCCTTGCTTACTATGCCAAACTGCCTCCCGCATTTTCCCTATCTTTGCGCCCCAGTGAGACCCTAGACATATGGTAAACTCAATGCTAATACATCATACTACCCAGGCAGGTCTCAGCCTTCTGTCTTTATCTTATCTTCTAGAAGCCCTGTGCTTCCAGTCTGTCAGTATGTGCCTCAGAGAGCAGGAGACGGTGATGTCCCTGTGGGAGGCTTGGCACCAGGTGAAGCCACTGAGTACCTAGAGAGAGGCTTGTTGAAACCACAGAGGAAGCCAAGTGCTAGGCACTCACCTGAGTCAATCCACCAATCTCCTTCACAGACACATAGAGGCGATAGAGGTCCAGAGGTTTCCTACCCACAGCAGGCAGATTTGTCATGCCCATGGCCTTCTCCTCCGTGAAGGCCAGATAACGGTCCACCCACATCTTCCTCTCAGGCTCACCACCCAGCTCATACAACTTGGTGATCTTCTCATTGGTTGTAGTAGAAGAACTGGATTTCTGGAAGGGGCAGGTCAAGATTCATAGGAACCGGTCAGATTCAAAGCCTATGCTAAGGGTGGTCTCAGAAGTCCTTTGATTAGGGCAGTGGTAAAGCTTCTTATTCTGGGGCAGTCACTAACATGTACCTTGCCTTTTGCAAGGTCAAAAGACCAAATGGGAGCTAGAAATTCTTCCTGTAAAGGAAGGAAGCTAACATTGCCTATGTATTATGAACTGGGTGCCATGCTAGATGCCTTTATATATTAAGCATTATTAATTATCCTCCTCTTGAAAGATAAGGAAGCAGGCACAAGGAGCCCGTTCCTAAAGCTCACTGCTCTTAAGTAGCAGAGCTAAGTGTCAAACCCTTATACACCTGACAACAGTGTCACTATACTACCCCCGTGCTATTACCCAGGAGCCTGGGCATGCTGTCAGAGACTGTTTAAGAGAGAACTCAAGAAATTCAAAACGTGATTTCGAGACAATGGGATGGACTCAAATGACAAGAAATTTCCTCCTGTCAAGAAAGGAAGGGTCTTCCTAACCTGCCTGAAAGGCTCTGGATGTTAATTGTCCTGTCCCAGACAGGAGGATGGCTACGAGGGCCTGAGAGCCAGAGGTAAGGGTCCACAGAATGTGGAAGCTGTACATTTTTATTTCCCCTGCTTTACGAGATAGGGAAAATGGGGTATGACAAAGGGCAGAAATGTCTCGAACACTGAGCAGGTCCCCAGACTGCCATACAACCCAACAGACAGCACACTCAGGACCATCCTACTGGGAGGCCAGCAAGGACCCAAACCCCCACCTGCCTCATCCTCCTCTTTATAGAACACAGGGCACCAACCATTCCTGCTGCTCGGAGGAAGGTCCAGGAAGAGAAGAGCAACTAGTTGCCCATGGCACACACCACCTACCAATGCATGAGGACAGGGTGCACAGTTTCCCAAAGGGCAATACAGAGAATTCTACACTGCAGGCCTGGCATTTCCTCTATCACACGACAGCTGTGAGAACATTGTGTTATTTCTATCAGGACCCTTTAGGCTAACTGAAATCTAATTCAATGAGCTATTAGTCTGGGACCCTCCCTTCATGATTAGAAGAGGCAAGAGCAGACTTTTCTGAGATCTAATCCATGTCATAAAAGGCTAGAGTCTAGTCACCTTCTTTTCTTTTTCCTTCCTATCCCTGGAGAGGATAGGACAGAGAGGTGAGAGGAGTCAGGATATAAATCATTACCTTGGATTTGGATTCTGTCTTGGGTGTCCCATCTGCCTTATTGTTCATTTTGGTGGCTGGAGTTAACTTGACATCCCCAAGGCCCATCATCTCTGGGCTGGCTGCCATCCCTATAAAAAAGAAAAAAGATCACAAGTCCAGTACATTTGACATGAAGATCATTCTAGAAGAAATTCCTGGGTGAGCAAAGGCTTGGACTTACCTGCTGAATTGTTGGCCATGGTCCCACCCATGGGATACGGGGGTCCCTGAGGGTTGATCATGCCAGCCATACTATTAATCCCTTGTCCGTAGGGAGGTCCAGTTCCCATCATGCCCCCCTGATTCATATTGGGGTAGCCTGGTGGCCTGAGGAAGAAGATGGAAAGTGAGAGACAAGAGTTAGAGACACTGAGCTTTCAGATTTGGACCTGAGCTAAATAGAGTTTGTGAGCCAAGATCATCTAGAAAGGCTTAAAAGGAAAAAGTTTATGGGTTTCCTAAACCACAACCATGTACCACCTGACCTAGACATTCCTATCTACTACCTCCCATGAAAGGTTCTAAGATGGTTCAGGCTACAAACAGAAAACCATAGCTCAATTTTAAAGGATACAATCCTTGAAGAAGGGACCCCTACTGTGTCTCTTAAGTACCACCTTCCTCCAGGCACTTCCAGTGTCAAATGTGTTTCCATTAAGGGCCCTCTCTACGGCAAAAGGCCTAGATTTTACCACTTTGTCATGTCAAATCCCAACCAATCCGGACCCCTCACGGCATAGCACCTGGACGTGCTTTCTTGATGGACCTACTGCTCTATGCTTCCAACATTCTGAAGTACTACCAAACCCATCTCTTTACCACTAATTACCCTATTCTACCTTAGTTCATCAGCATTCCAGTAAGACAAGAGTCACTGTAAGAACTGTAGCCACCAACAATGGGGTACACAGACAGAGCCTTCAAAAGCCAATGGAATCATATTCACTGAAGTGAACAGCCACCAAAGTGAGTGTCCAAGGAAGACTGGATGAATCTTCAAAGTCATTAAACCAAATCACATGAGCTCTCTGCACTTTAGTACCAGATTCAAACACAAAGAACCACAAAGAACAGTAGAGAAATGGCAAACCACAACCCTACCATCCTCCATTTCTCACACTACAGATCCAAGTCATGTGTATCATTAAAATCCCTTGCGAAACCAAAAAAACTAGATTGACAGAAGAAATAGAGAAGCTCTGAAAACTTATTTTACTCATCAAAATAAGCTATGCTTTATAAAGTTATTTACATACAATGTCTGGTCATGTGAAATTTGGTATCAACTGAAGATGCTTAAGAATCAGCACTTTTGCTGGTTTTCTTTCCACTGCAAGGAAACCCAGTTTTCTAAAGAGCTCTCAATAAAAGACATATTTACCAAGATGGCATGGTTCAGATCCAGAAGCATCTCAACAACCCAAATAACTTTGAAGTTTATTTCCTTCTGCTGACACCCTCTTCACTTCCTAGGCCTTACCTGTTTTGGATAGAGTTGGCAGCAACATGCATGGCAACAGCAGTTTCTTGAGTTTTCCGGTTCATGCCCCCTGGTGGGGGACACATCCCTGACCCAACCTGAGGTGGCATATTGGCCATGTTAGGACCATAAGGCCGGTTGCCCATGGAGGCATGACTTATTCTCCCTGGAGGGAGTGTGCCATAAGGTGGGATGCCAGGTTGCCCATGCATCTGACCTCCAGCACCCATAGGGTTCATGCTTCCGGCCATGCCTGCACTGGGGTAGTTAGCATTGGGCAAGGCGTTATAGTTTGGCTGCCTGGGGTAGCCTCCTGGGAAGGAAAGAAGAAGAGAAGACACAGAGACTGGTTAGTGATTCACTAGCAATTCCTTAATCTTGCTCAGCTCTAAAACTCCAAAGATAATAAATGAGAGGAATCACTCGCTATTTGATTTGATAAAAGACCAACTTCATTGCAGCCTTCACCCCATTTGAAAAAAAAGGGGGGGGTGGAGAGGCAAGGAACACAGAAAGGCAGGCCTCAGTTGTCCTCTCATCCTCAAGCCAGCGCAGCATAGAGCAAGGCTGGCTGGCAGGCAAGAGTGGCTTTGCTGCTACCCCGGCCCCTCACCTCCCAGAACTCCTTCCTTTCTACATAGGTAATCCGCCATCTCTCCTATGCTCTGCTGAGACATTCAGCTTTAGATCTGTCCAGGGCTCATTTTGAGCAAAGATACATTCTATTAGGACTAATTTACTTTAATGGCCATTAAGTGTCTGCCCAGTCTTGGGCAAAACGCCTTCTCCCCATTTTACAGAAAGAAAGAGAGGCTCAGGGATATTCAGGGACTTTCCCAGGGTGATAGTCCTGCCTTATTTTAGGGCCTGGCTTTGGTGGATTTAAGGCAAAGGGCAGTCCTACTCTTAAAACCCAGAGACCAGTGTATGTATACACCTCTGTGTACTCCTGACTGGGTAGCATACTCACCCTGTGGGCCATACTGACTCCCCTGGGGACCGTAGCTCCCCATGGAGTTCTGCTGGTAGGAGCCCATGCCTGTGTGCATCTGTCCACCTGAAGGCTGACGCGGAGATAAGGCCGAGCCGGGCTGAGGGGAACTGTATTGGGGCATCTGGGGGTTCCTCTGCATGTAACCTATTTGTGGGGAGTGTCCATATATTATTACCTCAGTACAATGAGAACAAATGTTGTCCCTTATCATAGGACCTCACCATCTACATTTTCTTTAGCAACTACTTGCACAAAGTCTGTATCTTATTTGCTATATAATTATGTGCTCTCTTAGGCACCCTTCAAAGTGACATAGCCATTAACCAGGGCATGGCAACTGTTTCTACTAAATGCGGGTCTGAAAGACAAACAATACTGACAACAAAATGGGACAGCATTTAAAGAGTAAAGATTTGATGTCGGGTCTTCAGTATTTGCTGACCAAATTAGATACCGTGTAGGGAGGAATTCAACAGAACACAAACAATGAAAAACACAATACTGGAGCCACCAGGGTGGTCAAGCCCTTTCTAACTTCACGATTTACTGCTGGGACTGTCCTAAGCTTCCTTGTCATACAGTTCTCCAAAAACTATTGCACAGGATAACCAAATAGCTCCCTTAAACTTCCACACCTCCCTGAAAGCCCAAGGTCTTACCTCGATCTTGGGCAATGCTCGATTGGTTCATGGAAGGATGCATGATGCTGTCCGACTGGCCACTGGGTGGCCGAGGTGGCATCTGGTTACCTGCTCCAAACACAGAAAGGAGCCAATCATGGATAAGCCTGCAAATTCTAGCTAGGAGATCATTTCAGAGCTGAAAATGGCTCCTGGCAAGGCTAAATCTCCCAATACCACATACACAGAAGGACCCCACCAAGGGGGTCCCACCTCTCTTCTTCGAATGCTGAAGGGAAACTTCGTAGACATGAACCAGAGATGTTCTTTGTGGCAGGGGAAGGCTGGGGCCCTGCAATCACTGGGGGCCAGTCCCTTTACCCTCTCCCTGAAGTCCAGCACTTGAAGGTACCTGGCACTGCAGCAGGCGAGAGCGGTCCTGAGCGAGACTGAGCAACACTGGCGGGGGAGCCAACAGGGGATGGGGAGGGGCCTCGGATGCCAGGCAGGTGAGGGGAGGTATGAGGAGAGAAAGGAGACTGAGCTGGATTACTCTGCTCTCCTTGGCTGCTGGAAATCCCTGATGTGCTCACTCCAGGGCTCAGAGCTCCTTCTGTCCCCATTGGGAGATCGTCTATTGAACCAGACAGATCCTGAAACACACACAAGGATATGGATTAGCGATGTTAGGCAGAAAGACTCTTCCTTCAACAGTTGTACTACACAATTAATACTTTCCCTAGACAACCAAGAGCAAACACACTGCACAAGTTATGTAGTCACGATACTAAAGCTTACAGATGGCAAACTATGCAGAGTCAGATAGAAAATATCTTAGACTCTGAGCCTTTAGTCTTTGTCACAACTATTCAACTCTGCCACCATAGTGCAAAAGCAGTCACAGATAATACATCAAAAAATTCGTGGACTGTGTTCTAATAAAACTTTATTCATAAAAACAAGTAACTAGGGGCACCTGGGTGGCTCAGTGGGTTAAGTCTCTGCCTCTGGCCCGGGTCATGATCTCAGGGTCCTGAGATTGAGCCCCACATGGGGCTCTCTGCTTAGCAGGGAGCCTGCTTCCTCCTCTCTCTCTGCCTGCCTCTCTGCCTACTTGTGATCTCTCTGTGTCAAATAAATAAAATCTTTAAAAAAAAAACTAAAAACAAAACAAAATAAGTAACTAGCCCATAAGCTGTAGTTTGCTGACCCATGGTCTATCTACCAGAGCAGATCATCCAGCACTTTGATCTTCTTTCTTGTCCCCAACATCTATAGTCATAAGAAAGCTGCTCTTTCAGTAAGGCTTTAGTTCTTTCCGATGGGGAAACTTAACAAAACACTACCAGGATGGCACCAGGAGCTAGCTACAGGAGAGTGTTAAACAAGTCTGGGCAATGTTCATGGATCCCCTCTCCATCAGATTCTTAAAACCTACATTTACCAAGGACACACTTGCTCCAAGTTACCACACTGTAAACATAAAGGGTAGGATGTGGGAAAGGGATATATTGCATAGGAAAGGTAATTCCTTAACTGCCAAGGAGATTTGGAACTATATTCCCAACAACTGGCCCACAACAGGGATGAACAAATGCTTACCAACTGAACAAATCAGTTTTCCTCCTAGCTTTTTCAGTGATAACTTGATGTTTATTGGGGGGCTTTGCTTACCTTGAATTCATCAGTGAAGAGTTCACTCTAGGTCAGTAAACTCCCAAGATTAGCAACCAGGAGCTCAACTGAGAAATGTTCACTACAGGAAATGCACACCCAGACCCAACCTCATTCTCTAGCAATATCACTGGTTCAACACCACACATTAACTTCAGGCTGGGAACTACCGTATGCTGAACAAAGGATGAGAGTTTTAGGTAGGCGCCCAGATCTGGGAAACACCTAATGGTGAAATGGTTAAAAAAGTTCTCTTAAAGAAATACACCTGAAGAGAAAGGAGATCCGAAATGGCCCGAGTTAAGTCCATTCTTATTCCTACAACAAGCTCAGCCTAAAAAGATTAGTTCAAGATGACACTCATCCTGGAGTCTGACAGTAACATTGAAGGCCAGAGGGTATCTCTTGGGCTCTCCCCCCATGTATCAGGTTGGTATCAGGTTGGCTGGACTTCCTGCAAACCATCTGGTTACTTCACTAAGCTGGGAACATTTCTGCTGAGTTCTATGGGAATAAATCTTGCCCTGAAAGCAAGGCAGGCAGGTAAGTATGCATTTGTGTCTGTGTCCAGGTCTCCAGTGTTAGCTCAGAAGTCAGAAAATGCTAGCTTTCCTATAAGAAGCAGACCTAGCACACCATAGCATGCTTTAAATACTCAGTGAGAATTAGTCCCAGCATGGACAAGAAGGCTGTCCTGTAGGTAACACCAGAGGGTGTCTTTCCTTGCGAAGGACTGAAGTACCTGGAGCTCTGAGAAGCCCTGGGTTCATCCCGAGGAGGGAGGATTCCACTCTCATGTGGAGGGCTAAGCTATACCAGGGACATCTGGTTTCTGATACAAGGAGAATAAACTCAAAGAGGCAGCAAGAAGACAAGAGAAGCCAGTGGTGTAGAGCTTGAAAGCCACTTGTTAGGCCTGGATCAGTAACAGAAACCAAAGCTCAATGCTCTTGTTCAGGGACCAATAGGTTCCATCAGCATTCCTTCCCCCAGTACCCATTCCTTACTGGTCTGCCAGCTCCCGGTGATATGAACTACTTGCTTACAGAGAAAAGAAATCAGTGTGTTTTGAAGCAGAATAGGAATCAAAGGTCCATCCATAAGGACTTGGCCCTATTCAAATGGCTTTGGAAAATTAAGTGTTTTGAACACCTTTGTTTTTATTTATTTATTTACTTATGGGGGGGGGGAGAGAACACGAGCGTGCCCCTGCTTGCACATGTAAGTGTGGGGGGTGGGGGGCGAGGGAGGGGGAAAGAGAATCCTCAAGCAGACTTGCCGTGGAGGGCAGAGCCCATGCAGGACTCAATCCCAGGACCCTGAGATCAGACCTGAGCCAAAACCAAGAGTCAGATGGTCAACTGAGCCACCCAGGTACCCCTGAATATTTCTGTTTCTAATTAAACAAAATAGGAATATTCTCATGGCAAAAACAGTTCAGACAGTATAGGTAAAGCCAAAGTTCCCCTCTGTTCAACTTGGTATACACCCTTGGAAATCTTCCGAGGAACTGAAGAGGGCGGGATGGGGGGCACCCAACAGCCCACCAAGCACTGCTATGGGTCGGGACAGGGCCTATGGACGGCTGCTTCGGCCACACTTCTGTTAAAAACCAGGTTCTCCACAGATCCACAAGTGAACGTGCTAGTCCGGCTGAGAGGTCCCAGGAGCATGAAGAAAACACTGGCAGCCACTGGGACTGGGCTCTCAGGACCCTCGGGGTCTCTGCAGCAGCAGCGCGGTGGCCTCCCTCACAGAGGCACTCTGAGGAGCGCCGTCAGTTTTGGTAAAGTGCCCTGAGCTCCTTGGAGAAAAAGTGTTAAATAAACCACTGTCAACAGCAGCCCCACGTGAGCAGGGATGCCTGGGCACAGAGTAATAGTGGGGAAGGAAGCAGCGTTAATCTTCTTATCTCTCTGATTTGGTTGGTTTGAGGCCAATCTCTCAAACTGTCATTTTCAGCAGATGGCAACTGGTCAGCATGAGGGTAGTTGATTTAAAAGTTTTTTTGGGTTTTTTTTTTTTTGGGGGGGGGTGCTGGGTGGCTCAGTTGTTAAGCATCTGCCTTTGGCTCAGGTCATGATCCTGGGGTCCTGGGAGGAACCCCACATCGGGCTTCCTGGTGGGCAGAAAGCCTGCTTCTTCCTCTCCCACTCCCCCTACCTGTGTTCTCTCCCTCGCTGTCTCTCTGTCAAATAAATAAATGAAATCTTAAAAAAAAAAAAAAAAAAAAAAAGAGAGAGAGAGATTTTATTTATTTACTTGTGGGGAGAGAGCTAGGAAGAACTAGAGAGAACACAAGCAGGGGAGGAGGGGCAGAGGGAAAGGGAGAAGTAGGCTCCCCACTGAGCAAGGAGCCTGATGTGGGACTCGAGCCCAGGACCCTGAGATCATGACCTGAGCCAAAGGCAGTCACTTAACCAAATGAGCCACCCAGGCGCCTGTGTGGTTTTTTTGTTTGTTTGTTTGTTTGTTTGTTTTTAAGAATCAGAATGTTAGCATAGAAAGGGACAAATCATTTGCCATTTACCATTTGAGCATGTATAATGTGCCAGGCACTTTATGGAGTTCCTTAATTTTCTACTATTCTTGGAAGCAGGTACTACCTCCACTGACACGCTCAAGATGCGCACACTGATGCTCAGAGGGATTGGGTTACATGCCCAAGTCACCCAACAAGTGAGCATCAGAAACTAGATTTTGAACTCAGGTCTGGTGAACCCCAAAGCCTATGTTCTCTCTCTCTCCATTATGCTGTGATACTATCCGGACTAAAAAAAAAAATACCACACCTTTGAGTTAGGAGACCAAGGCCTGGTTCTTGGTACTTATCAGTTATGGCCTTGGACAAGCTGGCAACAAGCTGGGCCTGGTTTTCTCAGTTACACAATAGGGGGACTGGACAAATCTGAGTTTGTGGTAACCCTGGGCCATATGCATGAAACTCCACTGGCACCATATGGTTGGGGCCATATGGAATATGCAGTACCAGCAGTTAACAGCCTGGAATGAGAGATATGACAACACATAAGCAGTGTAAGATGTAAGACATATCAATCAGTCCCAGTAGCTTAATCACAGTAAATGTCTTGAGAAATGGCAGGGCCTGGTGGGGAGGAAGACTCCAAAGTAAGTGTCTCCCCTCTACACGAACAGATATTGCTCTGAACTCCATGTCCTTTTATTACCTGGGACACACCTCTGCTTTCTACCCCACAAAAAGCCAGTTTTTCAGGTCTTTTGTTCCACAAAAAGCCGGATGGCTGGTTGTTGAGTCAGACCTCAGTGTGCTGAACAAGTCTGACCTTCCACAACACACCTATCACACAAAGTTCAATCAGCCCAAGCCCCTACTCTCCCTGGCAGGGGCTACTTTTGCATTTCAAAACTCAGGGTGCCTTGGTTCTTCCTAAAAGGCCCACCTAACAGGTATCTTCCAGGAGGTCTATTGAAAGAACTGTAGCAATGCCCCTTAAGAGGAAAGATCTCTATTCCCAGGTTTGCTCTCTTCCAAGCATAATCCTGCTGAGAGATGGGAGGTGAGATCAGCCCACTCAGTGCCCTGCCAGCTCCAAGGAAGCAGCAGGGCCAGGGAGAATTTCCTCACGTGTTTCCAACGTGTTTCATGCATTTTATTGCTCATCTACCATGCAGATCAAAAGCGCTGGAGCAAGTCCAACTATTTCACACAGAATCTCACACTCCAGGCTGGCTACAGCCCCGAAAGCCTTCGTTTCTTCACTTGAAATACTGCCCAATGTTATTTTGGGATGTGACCTGATAGAGGAAGCCCATAGGGACTCCATGACGATAACCGTTCCAGCTGTGATTGGTTGCCCAGCCCCAGCAAGTGCCAGCATGGGTTTGTCAGGCTCTGCTGACAAACAGAACTCGGCAGCTAACACCTTCTCTTCACACCACAACAAAACCATGCCTGAAATCACACAGTCCATACCTCGTTGAGGGGAGGGAGGCTGGGGGAGGCCTGCTAGTGCTCTCACAGGAAGGGCTGCAAGTTCTAACATGAATTGGCTGCCTGATGAAGTACATTTTCAAGCAGGAAGATACCAGATCAGGGTTAGAGGAAGGGGGTTTAAACAGTCTCCTGACAGAGCCTGAGGATGACATCAGTTCATTCTGTCGAGCAGATTAAATAACATCAACAGGCAGGTCTAAAGAACAGGCTCATGAAAATGCTCAATTCAGGGTTTTCTTGTAAATTTGGATGAGTCCTCAAGAAATGGAGCTTTTGTTAACCCCCAGATGGAGTTCTTGTCCTCTTTCAGTTGAGAAGAGCTTCTGCCAAGTTGTGCTGACTACTGGCGGGGAAACCACCCACCAAGAGAACCAGGTAAATCCTACATATATACTTTTTTTTTTTTTAAAGATTATTTTATTTATTTATTTGACACAGAGATCACAAATAGGCAGAGAGGTAGGCAGAGAGAGGGGGAGGCAGGCTCCCCGCTGAGCAGACAGCGTGATGCAGGGCT
The DNA here is from genome assembly GCF_902655055.1 of Lutra lutra. Taxonomy (NCBI): domain Eukaryota; kingdom Metazoa; phylum Chordata; class Mammalia; order Carnivora; family Mustelidae; genus Lutra; species Lutra lutra. Next base: position 177,971,714 of record NC_062281.1, read on the forward strand.
TGATCCCAGGACTCCAAGACCATGACCCGAGCTGAAGGCAGAGGCTCAACCCACTGAACCACCCAGACGACCCCCTACATATATACTAATAGGGGTGTGTGTGTGTTTGTGTTGGGAACCTTGCAATTCAGCCATACTCATTTAAATGATTTTTCCTAGAATGAAAGAAGCCCCAAGGCACAGCCTGAGATGACCAATCTGGATCTGCGCTGGCACTTCTCAGGTGCTCTCCCGCTGTGCACCTAACAGATCCATGGCCGCAGCAGGATGCTGCTCCCATGCGGGGGAGTGGGAGGAAATCCTGAAGAACACAGAAAAGGTTGGGAGACCTGACCCTTGAAGAAAGGCAGACAGCACTTCTGTCTGGAAAGGGGAGAAACTTCAAGTTTCTCAACTTCAAGTACAGCAAACACAAGGCAAATAAGTTTTGGAGGGACCTTGTTCTTCATAGAGACTTCCTTAAGCAACTTGTCAAGTGTCAGGGTTGAGAAGAAGCTACCTCTACCAAATACTTCTAAGAAATATTTAGTACAATAAAGCTTCATTTGTAGGTTCTCTTTCCCTCAGTCTTTGCTAAATGAAAGAAAGGGTAACCTGACCTCCCCGACTGGCAGGGACTCCAGAGTTATAGCACTCTGATGAGTGGTCACGGCCCGAGAGGTGAGCTGCCATCTCTGCCCAGGGAGCGGGCTAGCTGGTACTGGTGAAATGGCAAGAATGAATTAATACACAGCATAGGCTGCCTCTTACTACTGGTGGTACTTTCGAGTCAGGTGCTAAGCAGGTGGTTGAGAAGGGGAAAGGAAAGACACAGAACCTGGCACCATCTTTCTAGCTTAGGACCAAACATCATCTCCTGCTTGAACTACACCCACCGTGCAGAACAGCAGAAACTGCTCTGGGAAAGAAAGGCTAAGAGAACTTGATTTCTTAACTTCTACCCCAAGTTTCCAAAAACGTATCACCATACTCCCTCTTCTCTTTTTCAACAATAGGCTATTATTTTGGGGGGATTAATGGGTCATTTCTTCCTGGTACCTTCTGGCTGCCTGATGGGGGATGCACAGTAAAGAAAGGTAGAACTCTTCTGGTCTCCAGAATGCTTTTCATGGGCCGACCTCCAAGAGGAAATCCCCTAAATCTACACATCAGAATTCATAAATAAAACTCAGGGAGACCAAATCTCTAAATCCAAAGGATGCTGGAAAGAGGAATAAAGGAAGTCTCTTCGTATCTCCCTCTTGAAGGGAAGCAGAGCGGAACACAAATGTGTCACTCTCGTGTGCTTAGCCCTCAGGTATATGGCTGGCTCACAATTCTTACAACCATTTTCTAGATGCAGGTTTCTTCCCTGTTTTACCAAAGCCAAGAGCTCAGAAGTTAAACGATGGTGCCTGAGGACAGAGAGCTGTTACACAGAACTCGAGTTCAAACCCACGTTGCTCTGAATCCAGAGCCTGCTGTAAGGTGGAAGCTTGCCGCTATCAGAAGCAAGGTTCCGTGCTCCGAAGTCTGGCCACAACCTGTGTCTGGACATACTGAGTGACTACTGCCACGGCTCTAACAAGTTAACCTCACTAGGCCTTGCTTGGTTCCTCTATAGAAATAAAGACCAGAACTAGATAATTTAACTCTACTAGACTACAATGCTACATACGCTCCTCTTGCCTAGTCACTTTTCCTATAAATCGTTCTTACTTTCTAACCCTTCTTTCATGGTTTATTTCAAGTCAGCCCTTTCACTGGCTACAGTAAATGGTTTAGTACATTTTCTCACCTGTGGGCCCTCAGAAGGGTACTTAATGTACATGGAATAGGGGGAAGGGGGAAGTGACTTAGAATCTAGGGAGACCCTCAGGAAGCTAAGTCCCATGTAGGTTGTTACCTGCTGATATTCCTACTGAATGTGCTCTACCCCTATTATCGGGCGCAGGGGTGTGGCCCAAAGAGAGAAGTCAAAACATCCGTGGCCTCTAGATGGCCTCATCTCAGGCAATTTCAAATCCTCACCCAGCCCTGCTGTCACCCTTCCCAACTGCAGGACAATTAGGCCTTGTTTAGAGGGCCCATTCCCCAAACAAGCTTCAAACCCCTGTCCATAGCTGTGATCCACTGGGTGTGGGGGTCAGGGGAGGCACCAGAACTCTCCTCTAACACAGAAGGGTGGCCCATTTCCCAGTCACTGAAAAGAACTGGGTGGGAAGGCCAACTACTTGAAGTCAAGCTACAGGTGCTGTAAGACTAAAATCATTTTTGCCTTGGAGACAAGAAAAGCTTTGGGGGGAAAAAGCCTCCACGGTCAGCACAACCTTCCTGGCCCTTCACCCCTCACCCAGGAGTGATGCTCAGAGTCCCTCCAAGGGGCTCCTCCTGGACCCACTGTTGCAGGACTGATGGCACTGTGCTGAATACGCCTGTGAGACCACAGCAGGACCTCCTATATTATTAGAGACCAGAAAAATGCCAGGCACACAAAAGACAACCTGTTTGAGAAGTTACTCAATGAATAATCTACTCAAAAGCATCCTCTGTAGACCTAATCTCTATCAGTCTTCTCTTTTTCCTTTAACCTTGATACCCCCCACCATAATCCCATACCTGAGCTCTAGACCTCCACATGGAGGAAGAGACTCTTGGGTGCTGACATCAAGGGAATAAACTCTCCTGTCAAAAACTGTCAAGTACAAGCCCGAGTAGGCCCTGGCCACTTGGGTAAGAGCAGCTGATTGAACTGCAGTGCAGGGAAGGAACGTCTGGAAAGGAAGCTGTGGGGAGGCGGGGCTCTGTGTCACTGGAGAAATTTCAATCTAATTACAAAAATACAAGAACCCGCTGTTCTAATCCACCTCAGCAAAATCTCTTGAGGTAGGTCTGCCCCTTTGGGTAGGGGCCGAGGGCGTTTCTGAGGTGAGAAAGGGGAGAAGAAAGACTGTGGGGCTGCCTGCACTCCTGCGGTGGGAGCCCCTGCACACAGCAGCTTGGCCACTGCCGCAGCCATTGATTTTCCAGGGGTCGATATTCTGCTCCCACAGATCTGCTCGGCTAGAGGTTTAATCACATTGAGTGCTTCTGCTCAACATCACCCCTGCGCTTCCCCCTCCCCAAACCAATAAAACAAACACCAAACACAAGCAGAGTTGGCAATGGGTAGACGTCTCTGGCCACAGCTGACCTCCAACCTCAGAAAATCCTAAATACCAGCTCCGAGGGAGCCAAAGCTACATGTGCAGTCCACACGAAGCTTCAGGGACAGACCCACAGGTGCCAGAGAACCTTTTAACCCTTGGAACAACACTCCCATACAGATCCTTCTAAGAATTCTGAGATTTTACATTAAAAACTCCCAGTTTCCCAACTCCTGAAAAAAATAGATCCTAGAACTCCCCACAGTGTAGCAATCATTGAAACCTTGTTTTCCAATTTTGTCACAGTCTCCACCAGGCCTGTAAAATACCATGTTACCGATCTGACCAACCTTGGACACACACCCCTCCTCTGCAAAGGCTTCTCACTCGGGTAAGGAGAGAATGTCTTATCTAGTCAGAAACAACCTCTTGGCCAAAAACATACAGTGTCTTAAGGGTAACTAACTAACAGACTCAAATCTGGGAAAAAAAAAAAAAAAAACCCAACCCTGAAACTGGGTCAGAGCTGGGCCTGAGTTAGAGCAGTCAAGAACAGTGCATATTTATGGAAAGGGGCTGTTCTAATCCCAGCAGGAAACAAGCACTGTAAAGCTCGAGAAAGCAAAGAAGTTAGGAACTCCCTACTTTCCCCAAGTTAAGCATTTCCTGTTAGGAAAGTCAACCACATAGACCTTGTTCCACCAAGATCATCAGCTGAAATCCTAAAACTTGAGCAAGGAAGGCAAGGGGAGGGGTCGAGGAAAGGGAAGAGGAAAGAAACACAGAAAAGAAGGCAGAGTTCTAGATATGAGAAGTGTAAGGGAGAGGGAATGTGTGGCATTAGGCTTCCACCTCACCTAGCTACCCCTCAGCAACCAGAAAGCAAGCAAGGATGCAACGTGCGTAACTAGCGAAGGCAAGGTTGGCACTGTGCTGAGCACAGCTTAGACCAAGGTCCAGGGAGCTCAACAGCCTAAATATGTATTTGCCAGTGGTCCTCCCTACCACAGCCTACTGGTCTAGATAAAATCCAAAGATTTGGGGGAAGGTATGCAACAAACAGATCTGAGAGTAGGGACTAAATAGCATCTTAAACCAGAACAGACAACCATCAACCCCAAAGGCCTTAAAACCAGAAGAACAACTCTGAACATAGGGAAAGACACAGTAAAGTTCTAAAAGTAGATGAGGGGAAAATGACCAAATATTCTTGATAACAGTTCCTCTGAATACTGACCGATTCAGTTTATTTGGAACTTGATTTTTCTCCTACCTTCCCCCGAATGTCAGGGAATTACCTTCACTTATCTCCGTAAACAATATTTAATATTCCTCCCACATCAAAGCTGGCCTTAAAGGGACAGGTTTGCCGACTTTCAGCTTGAGCCTTCAACTCTTAGTTTCCACTTTCAACAAGGCATGGCTTCTTAGCTTCCTTGGGAAAGGTCAAATGGGAAGCAAGCTAGCCGCTGGAAGGTGAGCTCCACCCAATGGCAATCAGAGACTATGTCACAATACCAGCCAATTCCGTGCTGACACCAAGTGGGGAAGATGGAAGAGCTTCGGGCTGTGGAAGTGGATGGCGCAAGAAAACAAGCCCAAGTCCCCAAAGACTGACTGCCAAATATATTAAAAACATGGAAAAAAGGCAACAGAACTAGCTCTATGCTTGATTTGTCAGGTATGTTAACAAAGCTCCATACCCCGAGGTCCTCCCCTCTGGACCCAGTTTGGTGGAACAGTTTCTCACTCTGGTGCAGGCGGGTCCTAGTGGTTCTGAAGGACAGCATATGTAGGAGGGCGTGGTTTATTTCTTGTTCAAAAAGCCCAAACACCCCTTTAGCCCTCAGGACAGATGAGACACAGCTTGGCAATCACACATCTGGGAGGCCCCGTTTTATTATTTTGTTGGGTCTTTTTGGAGAAGGACAATGGCAGAAGCTGGGCATGCACTTCACTGAGGTAATCTCCCAAAGAGCGTGCAGAAGGTTTGAAAGCACCAACGGGTGCTCCTGGGTGGCTTGGTTGGTTAAGTGTCTGCCTTCAGCTCAGGTCGTGATCCCCGGGGTCCTGGGACTGAGCTGCACATCGGACCCCCTGCTCAGCGAGGAGTCTGCTTCTCCCTCCCCTCTTCTCCTGCTCATGCTCACTCGCTCTCAAATAAATAAAATCTTAAAAAGAAAAGAAAAAAAAAGCACCAATAGGAGAGAAAGGGAAGTGGGGTGGGGGGTGGAAGAAAGCCATGATCACCAAGGCAACGGAGTTCATCCATATGCTGACTCAGGAATTGCAGGAAATTCTGGTTTTTGACGTTTCTTCCTTCCAAAGTATTTCCTACATCTTCCTGGAAAGTAGACCTAAATCCAGAAACTATAGTATCACACTACCTTTGCCTAAAAATCTCAGCCCCACATCTCTATATACCTCTTCTTCCTCTCCAAAGCGAATATGGCATTCTTCTTTCTCATAAAGGAGCTTTTCCCTGATCCTTTATAGGAGTTGGTCCTAATAGTAAAAGCACTGGGCTGGAAGTCCAGAAATGGAATGTTTTCATTTACTGAATGACCTTGGACAAGTCCTTTACCCTTTCTGGGTCTTAGGTTCCTCATATGTAAGGTTAGGGAGTAAGAGGAAGGGGTGTCATGTTTGTGTTAGTGTAGTGAACTTTCTGTGGACCAGCTCATGCTGTCTCCATTCTACTCTTTTTTTTTTTTTTTAAGATTTTATTTATTTATTTGATAGGAAGAGAGATCACAAGTAGGCAGAGAGGCAGGCAGAGAGGCAGGCAGAGAGAGAGGGGGGAAGAAGGCTCCCCCCTGAGCAGAGAGCCCAATGTAGGGGCTCGATCCCAGGACCCTAAGATCATGACCTGGGCTGAAGGCAGAGGCTTTTTTTTTTTTTTTTTTTTAATTTTATTTATTCATTTGACAGACAGAGATCACAAGTAGGCAGAGAGACAGGCTGAGAGAGAGAGGGGAAACAGGCTCCATGCTGAGAAGAGAGCGTGATTCGGTGCTTGATCCCAAGACCCTGGGATCACGATCTGAGCCGAAGGCAGAGGCTTTAACCCACTGAGCCACCCAGGCACTCCCATTCTACTCTTTTCTTAATTGCAGGGGTTAAAAAGCTAAAAATCATGTTTCCCAAAACCCCTTGTGAATGGGTTTAGATGTAATTCAGGTTCTACTAATTAGGAGCAAACTCAAGATTAGATCAAGGTATGGCAGAGACCATATTCCTGTCTCCTTCATTTGTTCCTGCAATAGCATTTTGGCTTCCTCTTCCAGTAAACTGGGTGCTGGTTCTGGTGGCAGCAGCTGCTCCTTCTTGACTCTAGCTTACGAATCCCTGGACAGCAGATGTAGCGCAATTAATATAATATGATAGTGGTTTAAAGGTAGGAGTTTCCCAGGTGGGTGAAATCTAGTTTTAGGTCCTCTCCTGAAGGACAAGTCTAGAGGACGCTTCCTCAATCTTTCTAGCAATTCTGTAAGCCCAAATCCCTATACTAAAGCCCTCTCTATTCAACATACCTAGGCCTACGGTTCACTGTAGAAACCACTCCATCTGACGAGGGATTATCAGATGATCCCAAAAGAATCGTTATGAAGGAAGAAAGGAGAACAGAGTTATTCACAAGGCATGTTCTCTGCCAAGACGGCATCTTCTCGGGAAAAACGGACAAGATGGAGGAGTTTTGAACTTTAAAATACATTTGTCCAGAACAAGCTCCTTTACTTCTTCCCTTTTTTACAACCTCCCTGTACTTTCTCCCTCCCTCTAATGCCAGAGTGGGGGTGGGGGGCTGCTGAACTGCTCACTCGGGACAGAAGGCTGAGTCAGCACATGCTTTCTTTCCATCTCTATACTCTCTGCAAGCTTTTACTCTGCTGAGGGTAACACTACCTGCCCAACCCCATGTAAGTGTTCTCCGGACTTTAGGGAGGACTGGGCTAGACAGGGTACCAAGTATCTTCCGCAGTGGCGAGAAACACGTTTATAAGCTCCAGGTGATAAAGCAGCAGTCCTGACAGCCCCGAGCAGCTGGGGAGTGAAGACGGGTTTAACTGCCAAAGATCCCAGCTCATCTTCTTAGAGCAATTTCTGGTCTAAGCAATGAGCCACCAGCTTCCTGTAGCAGGGGTGGGGACAACCTGAAGAACAAGTTGGAATCCAAGGGGTATGGTTTGCTTGGTGGGAAGGACGTACTTCCTGCCAGCCCTCAGAAGGGCAAACTCACCCCAGGGGCCATCACACCAGAAGTGAGGCTCAGTTCGTTTTCAGAATGAAGTTGTTCTGAAGAAAACAAAAGGTTCTAGCAAGAGGAATCTGTGTGAGACACACAGGCAGGAAGCAGAGCTGAGCCACCAGTGACTAGAATAGAAACAGGAAATGGGCCCAGGAACAAGCATACAGCAGTGCGGGGCGAGCCGCACAGGCTCCAGCAGGCACCAGGCAGTATCAGGGCCCGGCAGCGTGACTAAGATGGAGAAGCGGATTGGCCAGCCCTGCTCGAGAACCAGCCGGAGAACCAGCGTTTGAGAGAAGGGACAGCTACTTGCACAAAGCACACTCTGCTCTGAGCAGTCTGGGCAGATCTGACAGAGGGGGTGGGGATTTCCTTTCTGAGACTTTTTGAGAGCACCTGGGCTACAATTCAAGGGGAACAAGCACAGATACACAGTCAGATATAAAGAAAACAGGTCACCAACCTCAGAAAGGCCCAGGTTCTCTGAGTACCAAAATTGCCAGTGGCATTTTTGTTATTAGCCCCTTGAAAATAAGCCATCAATAAAGCCTAAGCAAAAACTGTTGGCCTGTTTCCTTCTACCATGAAATGTGACAAAAGGCAACACAGTGTAAAATTTAAATCCTTCAAGCATTTCAATTTTTTAAGCCTTCAGAGGATTTCTGTCACTTCCCCCAGTAAACCTAAACAAGCAGCAGGCCGCCAAGCTCAGGTGGGCAGCAAGAACCTGGTCTGCTCAGCAGAGGCTTCCCGAGTAGTCGGCTGCCTGGCCCAGGTGCTGGATGTGGACCCAATGCCCATGCAGAGGCGCCTGCATTCCAGGCCAACAGGAAGAAACTGGGGGAGTCCAGAGAAAGTATTTCAGCGGGGTTTTGAAGCCGAAGCAGGGGTTTTGCCGGCCATTAACAGAGCGGGAAGGTGGATGGGCAGACATCTTCAGTATGAAGACACTGGCAGGAAGGACTGGGGGCTGTGAGGAGCTTGAGGCGCGCCCGAGTGGCTGGAGACGAGGCTGCACAGGTCTGCTGGGAGCTGCAGGTGGCCCCACAAAGGGGTCTGGGCTGTAGGCACGGGGAACCAGAGCCCCCCAAAGCACCACAAAACAAGTGGTGGTGGTCTCCCCCTCCGATGCCCCCCACTCAGATTTTTTTTTTTTTTTAAAGATTTTATTTATTTATTTGACAGAGAGAAATCACAAGTAGGCAGAGAGGCAGGCAGAGAGAGAGAGGAGGAAGCAGGCTCCCCGCTGAGCAGAAAGCCCGATGCGGGGCTCGAACCCAGGACCTGGGATCATGACCTGAGCCGAAGGCAGCGGCTTAACCCACTGAGCCACCCAGGCGCCCCCACTCAGAGTATTTAAATGTTACTAGACACAGTCAGTAAAACTCACTGTATTCCAAAGTCCCCAGCTTGATATTCATCTGAAAATTTTACTCTCCGTTCTCAGGGTCTAACTCCTTGCTTCTAAACCATTAGACAAATGAATCACCTGGGGATCTTGTTAACACTGCTGGATTCAATAAACTGGGTGGGACCTGAGAACCTGTGTTTTTTAAAAAAAGATTTTAATTAATTTATTTAATAAATAGAGATAGAGAGAGAGAGAGACAGTGAGAGAGGGAACACAAACAGGGGGAGTGGGAGAGGGAGAAGCAGGCTTCTTGCCAAGCAGTGAGCTTGACGCAGGGCTCGATCCCAGGACTCTGGGATCACGACCTGAGCAAAAGGCAGATGCCCAAGTCTGAGCCACTCAGATGCCCCAGAACCTGCATTTCTAAGACAATTCCCAGGTGACGTCTGTGCTGCTAGATAATGGACCACATTTTTTCAGTAACAAGGCTCTACCTGATTAACATTAGCCTTAATCAGGACACTGTGCTCTAAGAAGAAAGGCACAGAATAGGACTTGCTCCTGTCCAACTCAGGGGGAACCAAACTCTAGTCAGCTTTCCACACTTTTTGAGGGGATTCCCTAGTTGGTTAGTTCCTCTAGCAGACCTGCCCTATGGACTTGGACATGTTCCCTCTCCCACCCTTCCCTGTACCACAGCTGCCCTTTTCACAACTCATCTGTCCCTCCCTGACAAGAAGTCCTGAGAAAACAAAAGTGAAATGGAAATCCTTTCAGAACAAGGCTGGTAAATATTAAATGGCAAAGGGGATGAAGCTTTTGGCTAAACTTGAATAGAGGATCAGATTGTCTTTCTTCTGCTGGGTGGGATGCTAGGGAAATATTTCATCTGAAATATCAGAGATAGAGAGCTGGATTCAAATCCTGATTCTGACCCTTAGTTTCTTCTAATATAAAAAAGCAGTGGTTACTCAGTACATTTGAATTCCCGCTCTTCTAAGAGGACTGGTGTTGCCTGTAAGCTCCCTTCCTGGCCTTACTACTGCCCTCTTAAAATTTGGATTCTACAGGAACAACATAGTTCCCTCCCATTTCCTCTTTTCAGATCACTGTAACCCAAGCTCTCTGGGTATGAGAACACCACAGTAGTAAAACATGAGTGCTAATAGCTACAGTTTTATTAAGTGAAATCTAAAGATGGGCTTGGAAATGCAAGTGATTTATTTTTTTTTTAAATATTTTATTTATTTATTTGACAGACAGAGATCACAAGTAGGCAGAGAGGCAGGCAGAGAGAGAGAGAGGAGGAAGCAGGCTCCCCGCCGAGCAGAGAGCCCGATGTGGGGCTCGATCCCAGGACCCTGGGATCATGACCTGAGTCGAAGGCAGAGGCTTTAACCCACTGAGCCACCCAGGTGCCCCAGAAATGCAAGTGATTTAAAAGAAAAAAGCAAAAAACTACAGATAATTTAATAGAGATTAAAAATCCTAATCCTATTCTCCACCTCATTCCCAGCATCAGTAACTTCCACGCCTACCTCACTAGAAGAAACAAGTATGATCCAGCTCTTCATTGGCAGCCTCTCAGACTTTTCCAGTCAAGGGTACAGTGTCCTTTGTGAGCTAACCCAGTGAGTGCCCTTGATTCCTTTCTTTCACAACTCCTAAAAGATAAGTCTGTTTATAATATTCTGCCAGCATCTTCACCCTTCAATCTATCTGCCTTATACACATGCGGGTCTTCAGATGAAGCAGAGGAATGCGGGCTGATTCAGCTGCCCCTTCCTTTCAATGCCTTTCAAGAATAAGAATGCTCTTTACCTTTACGCCTTTCCCTTGTTCATTTCCTTTCCTCCAGTCCTCAGACATCAGGTCCTCTCCATACGTAAAAAGGAACCCCATAACGGGCTTCCTGACAAATCCAACTTTATATTCTCTGAACTATAAATGTGATGTGGACCACCCCCCCCCCTACTCTGGGCTTCCATAAATAGACACAACCCTTCCTGGTCCTCCTCCAAGCTGACCAGCTATCTGCTAGGCGCTCCTACCTGGTGACCACAGACACTGTCCAGGACTCCTACTGGCTCCTCCCTCCATAAGCCAGGGCCTCGGAGGCCTCCTTCATTCCAAGGGTTAAGGATGAATCACTCCATAGACTGCTCTATGCTCTCTGACTTGACACAAACTCAGCTCTTATCCAAGTCTCCTGTCTCCAACTAGCAGCTAAGCATTTGTTTTTAAACATTCCACTACATGGAACTTAGCTGTTCCCCAAAATGAGCTTTCCTATTAACCTTTCTATTTCTGTAAATGAGATCTCTTTCTCCCCACCCCTCTTCAAGATCATTACATTTTTCTACCTGCTTTCTCCCAGTTCTACAGAATCCTTCCTGCATAGCTCAGAACCAGGACTAGCTGGCTATGCAAACAGGACAGAGGGGGCACAACTCCACACCTCTCACTAGAATTATTTCAACAGTTTAACTTCTCCCCTTGCTTCCAGACTCTCCCCTTTTCAAACCACATTATACATGGATTATTTTTTGTAACATTAATTTTATTGTGTTACTGGACAGCCTATCTGCAGGACTCTAAGATCAAATTCAAATGGCTTACTTGGCCCACCAGGGCCCTAACCCCTGTAATCCAGCTTTCCCTTCTGCTACTCCCTATCCTCTAGAAGCCTGACCCTGACCAGTCCCCCAGTATCATCTATACTATACCATCACCTCCACCTGGCCTCTGCTCAGGCTATACTTTTCCTTTCCAACCACCCAAGTATGTCCTATCTAGGTCATTCTAAAACTTCTGCCATGCTTTTCCTCAACTGTTTAGACATAAATGATCATTGTCTTCCCCAAACTAGGAAAGCACCCATTGTAACATTCAGGCATACATTCTTCTGTTTTACTATATGAACAAAGAAGAATACTTGAGGGCTGCAACGAAGTGATATTCAAATCACAGGCTACCTCAGAAATCATCAAAGTCTAACCCTTGTCTAATGCCTGTCTGCTTTCCACAGAATATCACAGCAAACAGTGTACTAGCTTTCACTGGAGGGATGGGAAACTTTTTTTAAAAAAATATTTTATTTATTTATTTGACAGAGATCACAAGTAGGCAGAGAGACAGGCAGAGAGATAGGAGGAAGCAGGCTCCCTGTGGAGCAGAAAGCCAGATGTGGGGCTCGATCCCAGGACCCTGGGATCATGACCTGAGCCAAAGGCAGAGAGAGGCTTTAACCCACTGAGCAACCCAGGCACCCCTCCCCCGCTGCCGTTTTGTTTTGTTTTTTTTTTAAATATCCTTATCCTCCAGATCACAAAAGAACTTGTGTCACACTTGGGCTTAAACCCATAGGCAACAGGTAGCCAGGTTTTTAAAGCAGTAATGTTCACTTGCCAGAATTTTTTTTTTTTTTGAAGATCTATTTATTTATTTGAGAGTCAGAGAAAGAGAGAGAAAGAGACATAAGCAGACTCCTCACCGAGTGGGGAACCTGACAACGATGCAGGGCTCAATCCCAGATCCCTGACCAAGAGACAGACATTTACCTGAATGGGTCACCCAGGTGCCCCCGGATTTGATTTTTTAAGATGAGTACTCTGGTGGTTATGGTGAGGACAGACTTGGAAGGAAAAGGAATAAAACAGCCAGGGGCAAGACACTAGGTGGGAGGTAACAGGGTCCTTTAAAAAAAAAAAAAAGGGAATGGGTAGGACAGGGGGAACCAGATTCAAAAACCATTTCTGAGGTAGACTGGGATTTGGTGACCAACTTCTGGAAGGAATCCAGTGAGTGCCACACAGAGAACCCCCAGGGTGGTACTGCAGTCAAAGGCTGCCTTACCCAGGAAGAAACTGCACTGGGGCCATGGCGGTAGGCAGTCTGTTTTGCCCAAGTCTCTTTTCTTTCTACCATTTTCAAGCCACAGCCTTCCCTCCAGATCACCAAGAGTTACACTACAGTGTAAGTCATCACTGTTATTCAGTTACCACTGTGGCTTCCTAGTCTTGTGATTTTTTTTTTTCTTCCCTTGTTAAAGGACTACTACTACCTAAACCTACTGTTATTCAAATGTGGTTTTTGGAACTTTAGCACCATGTGAGTGCTTGCTAGAAATGCAAATTCTTACTCCCACCTAATGAACTGGAATCTCTCTGGGTAGAGGTCCTTAATCTGTGTTTTAATTAATCTCCAGATGATTCTCACTGCATATTGAAGTTTGGAGAAGCACGGATCTAGTTAACCTTTCCAGATCTGGGCTTTCAATGCTGTATCTATTTTCCACCACTGAAGGGAAACTCTATCCCAAGTATACTTTCAGACTATAATGTAAATTTACAAATGTGCCCCAGTAAGAAAAAAATTGGGAAGCATTCATTATTCTAGGGAAACCACATACACTTGAGCGAATCATTTAAACAGAACCTTTTAAAGATGCAACTCCAAGTCATTCCCTGAAATGATTATAATCAAAAGTCAGATACTAATTTTCAGATGAGACCCTTAAAGATTTTGCCCCAAACTAAAGGAAATTAAAGACTTAATGAAACACCTAGAGGTTTGCTTACCCATCCCTTACAAAAACTTTCTTCCCGTAAGGTGAAGTAGTAGCTATTTTACAAGATAAATGACAAACCCTAACCTTACTTCTTCCTAAAAACACTGTCAGGAAGCACAAATAAATTAGTCCTCTAAAATGGAGTTTAGGCCTTCCCGTAAAGGCTGTGATACTTGCCTTTCCCTCGCAGTGAAAACAACAATCTTACAATATGGTCAAGCTGTCCCCTGTCAGACATACACTTTCTGAATGAACAATGTAATACATACTGCTCAGGTTCATTCGTTCCCTGAATTGGCACCTACTTTATCCCAGGCACTATGATGGCCATGAGCAAGACAGAGACCATCAGCCCTCACTGAGCTTGTGTCAAGTAAGTAACTGAAATTACACTTGAGATAAATACTGACAAAAAACACGGGTGTTAAGACAGTCTCTTTTAGCAAAGGAACCTGACACAGTTTGGATTAGTGGATCTCTACCAGGGCTACAAATCAGAATCACCAGGGACAGCTGGTCAACTGCTGTCAACCCCAAACAAGTCAGAACTCTGTGAACCCCAGCCACTGGTTTTTAAAGATCATTCACTCCCCATATAATTTTAACACGTAGCCAAGGTAGAGAACCATTGGTCTGGGGCATCACGTGATAGATGTTAGGGGCACACAGGCCAGTAAAACAGTGCCTGCTCTTCAGAAGCTTACCATCAAGTGACAGAGACCCAAGTGTTGAAGTATTTGGGTGTAAAGCAAAGAAACCTCAGATACAGGATAGTGTTTCTCCTGGTGTAAGGATGGGGAAGGGATACCAGAGGGCCATATAAGGTGCTTTTACCTATGTTAGCAAGGTTTGATTTTTTTTTTCTTAAGATTTTATTTTTCTTTATTTGACAGAGAGAGACACAGCGAGAGAGGGAACACAAGCTGGGGGAGCGGGAGAGGGAGAAGAAGGCTCCCTGCTGAGCAAGGAGCCCGATGTGGGGCTCAAGCCCAGGACCCTGAGATCATGACCTGAGCTGAAGGCAGACGCTTAACGACTCAGCCAGCCAGGCATCCCGCAAGGTTTGATTTCTAAAGGTGGGTCCTCAGGCCCTGAATCATTCTTTATACCTTTTTGTAAAAAAAAAAAAAAAAAAGATTTTATTTATTTATTTGACAGAGAGATCACAAGCAGACAGAGAAGCAGGCAGAGAGAGAGAGGGGGAAGCAGGTTCCCCGCTGAGCAGAGAGCCCAATGCGGGGCTCAATCCCAGGACGCTGAGATCATGACCCCCCAGCCGAAGGCAGAGGCTTAACCCACTGAGCCACCCAGGTGGCACCCCTCTTTATACCTTTTAATATATCTTAAATACTGCAGTTTTTTTGTTTTTTAAATAAAAACTGACTTTAGTCAGTGAGGGCATCATAGAAGTTATTTAAGCTGAGTTCTGACATTTGATTAGGAAGGAGTTTTCTGAAGAAATAATCTTGAAGATGTAGCCTGAAATATGACTAGAGGAGTTAGGAGGAAATGTGTCTTAGGCAAAGGGAAGGGTCTGTGCAGAGGTCTGGAAGCAGAATAAAGCATGGAGCCTTACAAAACTGAGACTAAGTCAGTAACAAGGCAAAGGGCAAAACATGATGAAGTACAGGTTCTCAAAGTGCCTTCCCTGGCCTACAGCATCAGCAGCATCAGCAGCATCAAGGAATTTGTTACAAATGCAAAGTCTCAGGCCTCATTCCAGACCTAAATCAGAAGCAGGGGGCAGCCTACATAATATTAAGAATTTTGGATTTTATTCTAAGATTAATGAAAAACAATTGAGAGATTTTAAACAGAGGGACAACATAATCAGGATAATAGCAGCTAAATGGTTTGGCATTAACAGCAGAGCAAAAACTCCTCAAAATCTAATTTTTATAATAATCAGGATCAGAAACCATAATGAGTCTTTACATCAAGGGTCACAATCATAAAGCCTTTAGGGCTATGTGGTAAGGTGAATGAGCAAAGAGGAGGACGAGGAGAACTGGAGAGGCTGCCCTCCAGTCAGCCCAGCTTCCGTTCCGGAGCCAAACACCAAGAGGCGCCTCACAAACACCCGCTGAGAGAAGGAGCACAGCGGCAAACCTCGGGATCCCTTGACACAACTGCTTCGGGAAAGAGTGGGCCCCTTCTAGGGAATCCCGACTTCTCCTTTCTTCAAATGTGACCGTTTCCCAGCCTGGCTAGGCAAATCTGGCATCAAACCAAAATTTCAAAGAAAAACCACCTTTTGTTTCTTAGTCCAAATAGCGGAGGGATAAAAAGCAATTCAACAAACAAGATGCCAATAACCCAGCCAACTCACCTCCCACATAGAGCTTCCACCACAGAGCAAATGACCCATTTGGATGAATCTATAGGAGAAGCCTGAGCTTGGGAAGGCTCCTTGTGATAGGCTGCCCAGGAACAATCCTCCCCTGGGCCCACAAAGCTGCCAGTGCCCTCACTTCGGCAGGTCATATCAGAAGCTCTGGATGTGACGGTACAAGGCTCTCAAACCTGTTTGTACACTAGGCTTCTCAGGACTGAAAAATGACACAGTTCCGCTGGAAGATTACCAGGAGCAAGCAGAAACTTTCTGACGGGGAGCGACTTAAAGCACTGGCAAAAATCCACTGATTCGGTTTCTTGCCACAGTAGCACCTCACTCCGATTCAGTCAGCTACAGACCACAGATGAGGAGGGAGTAGGTACACACTTCTGACTGAATCAGGTTAAAAAACACATTTCAGTGAGGTCTGGAATGCAGAAAAGGACTGCAACAGTCCTTAATGAAAAGGGAACAAAGAGGGATTGCCTTATCCAGACACATCCTCACCCAATTCCTCAACTGAGAAAGTCCTCAGTCTCAGGGGGCCCACGTGACAGTGGCTACGCCCATGGCCTGGGATACCTGCACAATGGGTACCAAGGGAATCCGGAGACCTTGCCCCACGCAGGTTATGGCTCACGGATCTTCAGGGGAAGCCAGGGGAGGCTTCGTGATGAAGAGAGTTCTTGCCTCCTACTTGTTCCTTAAAGATCCAGAGACCATTTTCTCCCAAGTCAGAATAACTGAAGAGATAGGCTTCAAATCAGAGTAGAATCAAAATTTCTAAAGACGCTTTTTTATCTAGACATGTGTGGCTGAATTTCTATTTACTAACCGAAGCAGGATTTGTAATGGAGGGTTTGTCTACCAATGGTCTTACTAGATTTTAGAGCAGCCCATTTTATTCCCGTGCCCAGCAGATTAATTTTCAGAACCTCTGTGACTGGCCCGCACATAGTACCAGAGCTAAGACGAGGGGTAAGTGTTCCCAGACCCAGTCTACTTTTAACTAGTTGGTGCAGTCTCTCAGGTATCAAGTAGTCCCTACGTCCTCTGAGATGATAATGAGAATCTCTGACATTTAGGGAGTGCCCACAATGCATGAGCACTCTACTTTAACCTATCTCATGTTAGTAACCACTCCGTGACAGGATCATTTTACAGATGCAAAAATGAAGGCAGGAGAAGGTTAAGTGACTTGCCCAAGGGTACAGAGTTAGTGGCTGAGTCAAAAATGCAGATCCAGGAGCTCTGGCTCTAGAGCCCAAGCTCTTCATCAGCAGACTGTACTGCCTTTCTCAGGATACAATCAGTTCATCCATAAACAGCAATCAAGCATCTGGGCACCAAGCACTCTACTAGACAAAAGCACCTATTCACACAAAACAACCAGAAAAACTGCTTTTACTCAGCCCATGCTCAAAGGGACCATCCAAGCTGAATGCACCCCAGCTCGTACTTCCTAGCTAAATACTAAGACAAAAACCTAAAAATTAAACCCTCAAAAATAAGGTCAAAACAACCCTGAAACCTCTCTCAACTTTGACAGAGAGTGAACAGTGCTTCCAATATCTTCATCTTCTCTGTCCCTTACCTGGTTCATGCCTCAGGAACCAAGATTTAAAAAACAAACAAAACACAAAACCAGAAAACTCTAAACAGAGATCACCAAACCTATTCCCCAAGCAGCCAGCCAAAACAGATATTCCACAAGATCAGTCCATAAATTCCTACTTGGAATTTTCAACCTGAATTCAAGGAATAGCTAATTGTTTATTTAGGTCATACCACCAAAACATCCAACCAGAAACCAGTTTTCTTTGCTTTCCTCTCTGCCCCATCATCTGTTAGGGGTTGGCAAGAATACTCACAGGCAAGCTTGAGGGTCTTGACTGAAGACTCAGGTTCATATCTTCTTGCCCTCCCTTACTGGAGGGGGCTGAGGATGCCTGAGACCCAAATGAATCTTGAGATAACTCCTAAAATAAGAAAAACAAAATGCTGTGAAGGCCTGGTATTGGTAAACCAGGCAAGCTTGCTTCACGGTGAAAGGGCTACGGAAGTGTCTCACAGAGGGCAGGTGGGACCAAGAAACTGCCTAACTACCCACGATATTATCTGAAGGCAGAAAAATACAAGGTGTGGCTCTTAAGACAGGAAGGTTAGCGAGCACCAGGTGACGTATGGAAGGGTTCAATCACTACACTGTACACTTGAAACTAATATGACACTGTACGTTAACTAACTGGAATTAAAATAAAAACTTAAAAATAAAGTTGGTTTAATTAGAAGGAAAAAAAAAAGAACGTCAACAGTGCATTTAAGACTCTGAACAGCACTGCTGACCATTTATTGGCATAGACAGCTATTCCTGGGGGTTAAACGCTCAAGTACAGCTAACTACAAGGAATGAAACCAATTAATTAAAAAAAAAAAAAAAACTCACGCTAGAACCTCTACAATAAAATGAGTACTGCTTCCTTCAAAATGAAACTGTCTTGGGATGAGATATTTATTCCAATACTGCCATCAATGCACAGAATCTTTAGTGGACCTGTCGTCTGGTCATATCTCCTCTTTTTTGCTCTTAAAAGAATAAAGCCCAAATTGTTATTTTTAGGCTTTATCACCTACCTTGCTCATAGACATGGCTACAAAGGAATTTTAGCTATTTCCTAAAATCAAATCCACCTTCAACAAATCACACTTGCCACCACTGAGACTGTTCTAAAGAATGTTCTAAGAATGTGATGTCGGCTCCGATGGCAATTTCACATAAAGGGGTCCAAATTATTCTGAGCAATGGCAGAATGTAACGGCAGCTGGAATGAACGTACAGTACAGCCTCCCAAAGTTAACTTTTCAAAAAGAACTAAACTCACTTGGATGCTCAGTCCTGAATGCTAGTTTATAAAAAACAAAACAAAGACAAAAACAAAACCAGTCCCATTATCTTTAATTTCTTATCGGTCTATGCAACTTCCCATTGCCCTATTTCTTCATCAGTAAGAAGAGCCACAGGTTTTTATGCAGTTAAGAAGGTTATGCCTTTATTAGTTCAATCAATCCAGTTAACATGTTTACCCAGAGTTTAATTGGTTTTTAACTGCACATGAGAGAATAATTTGTATGGCAAAGTTCTCCTGACACCAATCCCCAAGCTGTCTATGGTCACACGCAGGCAAGGGCGAGAGGCAGGGGCACCTTACCTGTGGTGGAGGGAAGCGCTGTTGGGAATAGGCAGTTTGCTGCGACTGCTGAGACTGGGGCTGAGGGTACGCAGCCTGCTGGGAGAGCGTCGAGGAGGCTGGCTGCTGAGGTTGCTGCTGCTGGTAGGGAGACTGTGCCTGCGGCTGTGAGTAAGGGGGCTGGCTCTGGGGGTGCTGCTGGGTGGTGGACTGCTGGGAGGGGTATGGAGTCGGGGACTGCTGATGTGGAGGCTGGGATGGCTGCTGGGAGTAGGGAGGCTGAGAAGCCTGGAGCTGTGGTGGCTGAGATTGCGGCTGCTGCTGATAGGAAGGCTGGGCGTGAGGGTTCTGGGATGGTGGCTGCTGGGAGTAGGGTGGCTGCTGCTGCTGGGGGTGAGGACTTTGCTGGTTGTAATATGGAGTCTGGCCCTGCTGACCATACCCACTGGGGCCTTGTTGTCCGTAAGGAGGAATCTGTAGGAAAGGAAAGAATACTTTTAGCACAGACTCTTCTGGATGAAGATATTCTATCCGACTACAGCCTGAGGATGGGTATAGGAAGCAGGCAATGGCCCAGCCTCCCACTTAGAAGGCCCATGGTTTTTCCTACCATCCCTCTCTAAACTGAGCCAGAAGGACAGCCCAGCTGGGTTACTAGTTGGTTTGTTTACAAGTGGACTGCATTTGTCTACGGAAAATTGACACTAATATCTGGGCAACTTTTAAGAGTTCGAGCGCAGCCGTTTTCACCAGTGAACCTCTTCTTTATCACAGCCTAAACTGTTTTCTAAGTGCTAGGAATCTGTATCCTCGCCACAATGAATGGTCAGCAGCAGCCTGGCTCAGCTGACTAAAAACGTCGGGTTTAATAGCCCAGACAGTGTGCAAATCATTAAGCTACTCTGGTTCTCTTTTTCACTCAGTCTTCATTCAAAAAATATTTAAGAGCCTACTTGCTTGATTGTACCAGGCTCAATTTTAGGCACTGGAGGTATATCTGGTAGGAAGGCAAAACAAAAAAACAACCAACCCCGTAATACCCATCCATCTCTCCTCCATCTGCTCACCGGAAAAACAAAAACAACAAACAAGCCCCCAAACAAACAAACAAACCTATTTTCCATATTTAAAGAGCTACTTTGCTTTGAAGTCTTAGAAGTAAAGTTAGGTTTTATATTCTGTCCATCACCATTTTCAGTATGAGTATTACTCAAATATAAACGATAGGAAATGCTGTCAAAACAAAAAATGACAATAGATAATGGTGCAGATGGCCAGACAAGAGGAGACGAGGGAAATCGTAACATTTTTAACAGCACTGTTAGCATCACTACCGTTCAATCTTCCTTTTTTCTTCTATTCCCAGTCCCTCCTAATCTTTCATTTTGAATGAGACAGCTATATGTCGAAGGCCTTTGGAAACACGAAGGTCCTTTTCCATCCCCAGGGCACAAGGCATGAGAGGATTTTCCTGATTACAGTAGATAGGTGCCCAGCCCCTGCCTTTTTTCCCCCACATCCTTTGGAGATCACTATTCAGTGGGTACAAGCAGGCCAGCCAGGTCAAAGGACACAGATGACACAGGTAACCGCCTATGGCCGGGGAACAGTTTTTCCTTGAGCACACGTGGGATGATGCCCACAACCTTGGCCTTGTAAGCAGCATACTGCAGACAACTGAGCCCACTGGCCTATGCTCCTGTTGAGAGGTTTAGATGCCAAAGACTCATTCTGAGTCTACAGCTCAAGACCAGATCATGGACAGCAACAAGGGTTAAGGTAATTGGGAGTCACCATCTACCTGCTGTGCATAAGAGAGGCCGCCCATGGCACTCTGCGCCCGGCCCTGCATGGCCATCGGGTACCGCTGCGGGGTCTGGGACCCATATGGCTGCCCTGGGTACCCATGTCCTTGCTGCGGTCCTGATGAAGGTCCCTGTTGTTGCGAGTATGGGTTAGTCCCGCCATATGGCTGAGGTCTCATCTTGCCCATCTGATCCATTGGACTGGATGGCTACAAAATAAAAAGCATTTCATTAACCTGAAGCTTTGATAGCCTCTGGCCAATATGATCATAAACACAAGCGTACAGGTCTGTATGCCACATAGGAAAACAGTTACTATGAAAAAGTAGTGGTACAGACCCAGTAATCCTCGGGCAAGTCATTTAACCTTCCTCATAACCTTGGTTTTACCCTATGTGAAATGAAAATACCACTATGAAAGCTATGTACTACTTTGTGAGTGTAGCACTACTTGAGATCCAAGGAACAGGCCAGGTGTGAACCAATGAATATATGCACCCTCTGGTACAGAAAATCAGAACAAAGACCCTTCAGTTGCGAGAGGGCAGTGCTGCTATGCTCTGCCATCATCTTGTTCAACACCATCAAAACTAATGCTTCAGGGGACGCCTGGGTGGCTCAGTTGGTTGGACGACTGCTTTTGGCTCAGGTCATGATCCTGGAGTCCCGGGATCGAGTACCGCATCGGGCTCCCAGCTCCACGGGGAGTCTGCTTCTCCCTCTGACCTTCTCGCTCACGCTCTCTCTCACTGCCTCTCTTTCAAATAAATAAATAAAATCTTAAAAAAAAACAACAACAACTAATGCTTCAGGGGCGCCTGGGTGGCTCAGCGGGTTAAAGCCTCTGCCTTCGGCTCGGGTCATGGTCCCAGGGTCCTGGGATCGAGCCCCGCATCGGGCTCTCTGCTCAGCGGGGAGCCTGCTTCCTCCTCTCTCTCTGCCTGCCTCTCAGCCTACTTGTGATCTCTGTCTGTCAAATAAATAAATAAAATCTTTAAAACAAACAAACAAAAAAAACAAAACAAACAAACAAAAAAAACCTAATGCTTCAATACTGTGGTTGGGGATTCAAATTCTTAAGTACCTAGATGCTTCCATTCTTTAAATGGTGTAATCTTTCTTCTTGCATATCTGTAGCTTGTTTACACTATGGCACAAGCAATTACGTTTATGCTTTCTTCTCAATGGCTAACATGGCTAAGTTACAGCTGTTGACTCTGAATTTAGAGCCTTGGCCATCTCAACTGAAAAGTTCATCTCCTTTAATATTCAAAGGTTTGAATGTGTAAGGATAGAATTTTTATCTCCTTAAAGGACAAGATATACAAGTACACCAATAATGGAAGCTTAAAGTATAATTCACAAGTATTTGGCTACTAACATGGCTTTCTTTCAGCTCTATGTGGGACAACAGGTTCAATCGCTCATTCACTTTCTGACATAACTCTATCCTATTGGAGCTATATATAGGACAGAGTCCAGCATGTTTTCCAGCCAGTGATGCCTACCTATACTGATGGGCGGGGTGTGTCGTTAAAGACCTTAAATAGATACACCAGAGTTGAAGAGTAGGCCTGGACTTGACACAAAACTTGAAAACTGAATCTTAAATTGGGAATGGGGAATAGATATTAACACTCTGGGTCTGTATAACATCAGCTCTCAAATTAAGGATTCAGTGGTTCTCAAACTTTAGAATGCATCAAAATCACCTGGAGGGCTTTTTAAAACACAGACTGATGAGACCCACCCCCAGAGTGTCGGACTCTACAGGTTCAGGGTCAGGCCTAAGCTATGCACTTGTAATAGTTCCCCACTGATGTTGATGCTGCTGGTTCAGGGGCCACACTTTAAGAACCACTGGTCTAGATTATACCTAGGGTCCTTCCTCTTCTGCTTTTCTATAATTAATGTTCTATAATTTAAGGTGGATAAGACCTTAAAAAACAACAAAAGCCCTCTAAGATAAGGGGAGGGAGGCACACTCAGATAACTGGTTCTCTGTACATGTCTTTTTTGGGGGACAGAGTACTACCTAAGTGTTTTATAATAGAGGGAAAGTCAAGCTGGTATACGGAAAATGGTTAGACAAAGAGCCACAGAAACTGTCCTTCTAAACACCAAAAGGAAAAAAAGCAGAGGCAAAATTCTTAGGCTGCAGCAAAATCTCAGCTAAAAAGGTAACAGTGAGGATGGAAGTACCTTCAAGTTTCTAGACTACAGTGAACCACAGTAAAACCGTATCCCAAATCACTACTACATGTCAATATTATTAAAGTGCTGTTTCCAACAATCATACCTACCAAATTTTTGCCCAAGTCCTGCCTCTGTAATAAGAAGCTCCAATAAAATCTCAGTCATTAATTTTGGAGCTACAGGGATTCTTTTGGCACTGTTTAGGAAATTCAAATTTAGCAACTGGACTAGTAAGTAATAAGTAGCATGGGGTCTTCCCCAGATACACCTGGCTATGAAGCCAAAACATCATGAGTCCCTCCTGCAAAAAGCTCAGGGGCTTACACGGCCACACAATGCCACACATAGTGACCAGATTCTCAGCTCACCCCCAACTGCAGCTGCTGTCCATGTGGCCCCCAGGTAAGGAGACTACACTTGCTCAACTGAAAGACCAGCCCACTCTAGGTATCTCTGTCAGACCAGGTCTCCCCACAACACAAGTTGAGCGGTCATTACCATGGTTACTGTGGAGCTTCTAGAGCAGTAGTTATCAACCAGGGCTACAGATCAGAATTTTCTGCGAGGCTACACGAATGCCTGTGTCTCTCCCCAACTCCCTCCACTCCTTAGGATCCTTGGATGATTCTAATGTACACTACTAAGTGAGATCTGGAGACACACTGTCCAATAAAATTTTCTGTGACATGTGACTTAGGTACTTGAAATATGGCTAGTGTGATTGAGGAACTGAATTATTTTTTTTTAAAGATTTTCTTACTCATTTGAGAGTGAGAGAGCCAGCTAGAGCACAAGCGGGAGGGGCGGGGGGATGCAGAGGGAGAGGGAGAAGCAATGTGGGCTCCATCCCAGCCCAGGATTAAGACCTGAGTCTAAGGCAGACACTTAATTGACTGAGCCACCCAGATGCCTGCAACTGAATTATTTTTATTTACTTTTATTTAAATTCAAATAACCACGTGTAGCTAGTGACTATCATACTGGACTGACAGTTCTAGAGCAGTGCTCACAAATCATTTTCCTCTTTCCCTGTTCACCAAGGGCTCCAAAATTCCTATCTACATCCTGTACAGTACTGCACAGAAAGAACAAAGAATGTGTAAATCTATAGACTTGGGTTCAAATCCTAACTCTATCACTGTCTAATCTTGAGCATAAGTCCACCTAAACAGTGAAAAATTTTTCACCTAAAATGCACATAACTTGGAACGCCAGAGTGGCTCAGCTGGTTAAGCATCCGACTCTTGGTTTCACCGGGTCATGATCTCAGGGTTGTGAGATCCAGCCCTGCCCTCTCCCTCTCTCTTTCCCCTGCCCCTCCCCCCCAATCAATCGATCTCTCAATAAATAAATAAATCTTAAAAAAAAAAAATGCACATAACACACTACACACAGTACCATTTAAATGCCTAATAAATAGCTATTACCAATAACGATTAGCAGTGCTTCTGCCTGGCTCTGAAGTTCACAGTGTGCTGCAGTTCTATACTCTTCAGACTCAACCCACACAGGGGCATGCCCAGCTCCACACAGTGGTATCCTGCCCTGCCCGCCTGTCCACAATGGCTTCCACTAGCAGAAACCCAACCCTTCAACATAAAGGCACTTCCCATTCTTCAGCACACTCTGATCTCTTATATCTCTAAACTTCCTATAATGAATTCAGAATCCTAAGATTTGACACTTAGTTGTCTAGTTGACTGCATCTGTCAAGACTATGTTCTGGGGGGCACCTGGGTGGCTCAGTGGGTTAAGCCTCTGCCTTCCGCTGGGGTCATGATCTCAGGGTCCTGGGATCAAGCCCAGCATCGGGCTTTCTGCTCAGCAGGGAGCCTGCTCCCCTCCCCGCTCCTCCCCGCACCCACCTCTCTGCTTGCTTGTGATCTGTCAAATAAATAAATAAAATCTTGGGGGGAGGAGGAGGACTGTTCTAGGAAGCCAGAGATCACCTTCAAAGTCCTTCCCCTCCACTCCCTGCTACAGAAAGCAGGTGCAGAGCTAGGGCCCAGTAACTTCAATGTGCCAGGCTGCCCTACTGTAAGAAGTAGGTAGGGGATACTATGGGGAGAAAGCCCAGATCAAACCATCTAGCCATAGGCCAGGGGCACACCCTAAACCAGGTTATGACTTTGAGGGAAGAGGAAAAAAAAAATGTGGATTAAACCGAAAGAAAAGAGGACAGGGTAGAACAAACAGCCAGGGGAGAAGCAGCACTTTTGAGAAGAATCTTATGTGCCATGCTGTACCAGAGAGGTCCTCAAACTGCAAATGCATCCCCAAACACAGCTTAGAAACAAAAGGCTAAAAGCAAGTTATCTCTTTCTCCCTCATATCTAGAGACCTGTACTCCCAGTGGAGGACAGTTACTTAGAGGGTCCTAATTAATAAAGGTTTCAAGGATTCCTCCATCAACTTTAGGAAATCTTTGCAGACCAAAAATAAATGCAAGTCAAAGAAATCCTTATTCTAAAAATAAAATTTAGACATTGCCCCTCCTGGACATCAGATTTCTGACCCCCTCCCTTCACCAAAGGTTTATAATCAACAGAATACGCAGCTTTGCAAATTAAAACATATTCAGTTCAAACAATCCGATAACTCTGGTTTCATGTCAAAGCTAAACATCCACTCATATCAGAAGGGGAGGTAAGTAGAGACCTAACTCACACTTCCGACATTTCAAACCATTGTGAAAGATTTATGATTTGCAGTTATAGATGAAATGACATCTTACAATCTCTCATAACAGAGAAGGGGCCTTAAATCACCACTAATCAGCTTTATTGGAAAATAGCAATTTCAAACCAGAAAAATCCCTACTACATGCAAGACAGAAAAGCCAGTATCAGCAGTCTGCAGGCATCAAGGAAGAGGCAGGGAATGGGGAAACACCAAACTCTGGCTGCAAAGAGCCAGAGATTCCACTCTGGGAATGATGGAGAGGAAATCCTTTCAATGGGAAACCACAGGAGTAGATTACTGTGATTATACTTCGAAAGCAAAGGCTCTGCCACAAAGACACATAAATGAGAAGAAAATGATGCCCCCTTGATCAGGGAAGTCAGGCCCCTTGCTATATACTCTCCTGTATTCATAAAAAATAAAAATAAAAAAGGGGGAAAGAGCCATAAGGAAAAAAATCCATCTCCATCCACCGCTTATCTCTTTCCAGATCACTGGCCGTGTTCCAGACCGCCTGCCAAATACAATGCATCAAAAGAAGCAGTTGAGGGGCATCAAGGGCAAAGATGCCTAGTAGGCTGGACCCTCTGAATATAGTCAGAACAGCTTGTAGACTAACCATTCGCACAAAGTCCCCCTAATCCAGGCAAAAGTAATTACAAGCCCCTCCAGACCAGTGGGCTAATGGAATCCCTGACAATTTCTTATTGCACCAAGAAAAGCCGTAACAATCCTCAGGGATGCTGAGATATAACAAACTGGACTTCAAAATTCTCCCAACTCCTGACCATGACTGATTGTGAAGAGAGCAGGGAAGATCTCCCCCAAGGCCCCCTCCTTCAAACTTCCGAGCAGAAAGATACTGTTCACCAAAATGTATCACACCATGTTCCTGTGGCACCAAAGAAAGATCAACTTAATTTTCTTGAAATAAAAGTCCGAAAGCTCCAGGCTTCAGTTTCAATCCGAAGATAAAGAAAGGATGTGACCAGGCAGCAGGCAAACCTAAGGAGCCAGACTTGGTACCCAAAGATTGGCAAGAACAGGAGTAGAGAGGGATGGGCCGGGGGTGCGGAAAAGCTGTCCATCAGAATGCAGAAGTCTTGACTACCACTTGTTCTGTCATCCTAAATGCCAAATAGCTGGGGCCAGTATAAACATCGTGCCATAACCTGGAATTTGGACATCTAAATATTATTCCTTACTCCTTGTGCTTTCAATTCATTCCTGGCCAGATTTGTTGTATGACTTTTAATAATAACAATAAAAAAAAGCATCCCTGGCTCTTTAACCGAAAGAACCCCCTAATTGATTCCCACAGTAATTAACCTGCATTTTACCTCAGAGAGCGGTAGTTAAGGAAGTCGGCACTGCTATTTATAACTCATCTCAAATTGAGGGCAGACTGCCTAAAATCTAACACATCCCAGCTGTACTCCTGTTTGAACTGGGGCCAAGGGAATTTTTTAAAGCAATCTTGGCACCGAATGAATGACACCAACAGTATGAGAGCGCGAGCGGTTGTGTTGTGGTGACGTAGCACTGGAGGTGGAATGGGAGGGGGCCAGTGTACTGTGATCCCTCCCGTGCATGCCTGCTGCTCGCCGAGTCCCAGTACAGTAAGCTGGGAACCGCCCACTGAGAGCCAAACACAGGAAAAGGCTTTTCCTGTGGAACGCCTTGAAGTGAGAAACACATGGCTAATCTGCATAAACGCGAAGCCACACCGCCCCTGCCAGGAAGGTTAGTGCTCGTAATCTCTGGCCATGAAGCTGGCTGCCTGGGAGGACTTGGACTGGCGCCTGATAACCCAGAAAGAGCCGAGAGAACAGATGGGTAAGGACCCCGGCAGAAAACAGCCCCAGGTCACGTGACTCGCCACATGGCCCCGCCAGCACAAACTATTGTCTGGCTGCGGAGCTCCCATACAAAGGCACCCGGCCTCGGCTTCCTGTGATCACAGGGACGGGCGGCAGCTGTTGATCCAGTTCCCGTTCGGGACCCTCCCCTGTTGAGGGGCATTCCAGGCAGGGACAAATATAAAAGGTAAGGCCTCTCCCAATCAACGCTTTCAGCTTCCCCCAAGCTCCACGTGGCTCCACTGGGATCCCAGGATGGACAGAATAGACTCCCCTAAAAAGAATCCCCCTTTATACCCTGGTACACAGCAGCTAACCAGAATAAATCATTCTCATTGTGCCCTCTTCCCCGGCCACACAGACATCTGTATCCAAAGACTCCTCATTCTCTTCTTACTCTTCCAGTATTTCACGGCTTTGAAAATTGGTCAAGGACCCCTACCCGAACTGAAGAGAAACTGCCCAGAAACCTGCTTGTTTAGTTCCATCCCCAGACTCTGCCTCTTAAAATAAAGAGTCTCCCTTCATTCTGTTTTGGATTTTAAACAGGTTTCTGTACTGTTTATGACCTAGGACAACAATAAGACATTCCTTAAACTCCTATCTGGTCTCACCAGAGACATTATTTAAGATTTTCTGAAGCTAAACTGATGATAGGAAAAGAAAAATACCTCTTCAGACATACCAACACTTGACCTAGGAAATTAAATCCACTAAGCCCAAGATTCTTACCCTTCTTAACCTAAGAATGGCACCCCAAATTTTCTACAAGAGATGGAAAACATTCTAGTGCTAGTTCATCCAAGTACTAAATGAACTGGTCATCTGCCTATGGTGAGACAAATATTAACAACTACCTCTCCAAAGAGATTTTTTTTTGAAAAGATTTTATTTATTTATCTGACACAGAGTGACCCAGGTGCCCCTCTCCAATTAAAAAAAAAAAAAAAACCTTTTAAAATTCTGTTAAGTGTCCAAATAGAATACAAATTCAGAAATCCAAACTCAGGACACCTGGATGGCTCAGTTGTTAAGCATCTGCCTTCAGCTCAGGTCATGATCCTGGGGTCCTGGTATAGAGCCCCGCATTGGGCTCCCTGCTCAGTGGAGAGCCTGCTTCTCTCTCTCCCACTCCCCCTGCCTGTGGTCCCTCTCTCCGTCTCTGTCAAATAAATAAATAAAATCTTAAAAAAAAAAAAAAAAAAAGAAAGAAAGAAAGCAATAAAAATCCAAACTCAGGGGTGCCTAGGTGGCTCAATCAGTTAAGTGTCTGCCTTCGGCTCGGGTCATGATTCGAGTCCTGCATTGGGCTCCTGGGCTCCCTGCTCATCGGGGAGCCTGTTTCTCCCTCTCCCTCTGCCCACTTGTGCTCTCTCTCAAAAACAGACAGACAGACAGACAATCTTTAAAAAAATAACCCAAACTCAATGAAAAGTTCTATCAACCCTACTCTGTTTACAGAAATAATTCTAGGAGATTAGGGCATGTTCCTTTCTGCAGACTAAGAACTCATTTCAAAGCCACCACCTGAAGCACCAGCCTGACCAAACGTCTAGGAGGGGCTGCAACCGGACATCAGACTTGATCTTCCAATCCACACTCTGTCTCTAAAAGTGATAGAGAACAAGGGGCTTCTCTCCCTGGCTCAGAGATTTTAGGCTACTGTGCTCCATCCTTCTAGGTCAGATGATCACAGAAAACTTACGAAGGGTAGAAAAGAGACCAAATGGGTGAGAGTCACTGAATCATCTAGCAAAACTCAAACAGATTATGAGAGCCAACTGTAATAACCACCTCACAGCTGTCCACCCAGAAGAGGCATGCCAGAAAAACCACAACCAGGTGGCTGTATTTTCTTTATTTCTTCGTTGGTTCCAGAAAGAGCCCTTCAAATAGTGCAGCAACAGCACCAAACTAATGAACAAACGATGAGTCCTTCTTAACCAGCGCACTTTCATTAGCCACCTTTCACAAAGAAAATGCTCTTCTGAAAATGATGAGGAGCACTTTTTTGAAAGACCAAATTTAGCTAACCAATCTCTCCCCATTTCTAACAAATTACAAAAGCCTCTGAGGAAACCACACAACTTCTTGAGAAAGAATTCCTCGTTGGGTACTGCTTCAATCCCAGGTTTTAAAAACAGTTAAGTCCCCAAGAAGATGATTAAACAGGAACTGAAATGCCATTTGATAAAATTAAACATCCCCTCCTTAACAACTTTTTAATCTCAAGAGTAAGGCAGCAGCACAACATGGTGAAAAGTACTAGACTGAGAAGACACTTGGGTTCCCATCCCAGTTCTCCGACCAGTTCCCTGGGGTGGGCTGGGGTTGGGGGGATGGGCGAAGCACTAGCCAGGTTGTACCTTAACGTCCTCAGCAACACAATGGAATCCGGCCTTCCAGATTCAAATAGCAGCTCTGGGAGAGGGCCAGGAATCTCCTTAGGCAATTCTCCTGTCAAGTCTGGGAGCCTTCGGGCTACGTGCCCTCTTCCCCAAACTCCTCCCATCTCTAGTACCAAGTGACTCTAGAGATCAGATACACGTTCAGTTTCCTTAGCCAAACAATGGTCTTTAGAGGGCAATGCCTGGCCAATAGAGAAACCACCAGGAATGCACCTCAGACTCCCAGATTCCTAAATAAGCAGCAGTCTCAGTCAAAACCAGGCTTTCCGAAATTCATATACCGAGTCCCTGCGTTGTCTTGTTCACCTAAACACATATCACTAATATACTATATACTTATGCTGCTCACGGTCTATATTCTAGGCTAGAAGATAAGCTCCAGGACAGTGAAGATGTGTGTGTAAAGCAACTTTCCTTCTTTAAAAGTAGGAAAGGAAAGGGGACTGTGGAAGAGAAAGTGAAATTCTAGAGGCCTTGTTAATTCCTAACCTCCTTCATGCAGAGGAAATGCTTTGGCCCTGGGTGGCCAGTCCTACACAATGGTTAAGAGCTCTGCCCTTCCAAGGCCTTCAACTTCTCTGTCCCTCAGTTTCTGCATCAAGAGAGCAGAGACAATAGTAGTAGCACCCTCGGGGCTGGCTTAATACATTAAAACAAGACCCTCTTCTTCAAACCAACTGGACATGCTGCGGCCTCACCCATCTCTCCACCAGGAATACACTTTCTTTCTTCCAGTATTAGTATAGCTCTCTTCCACATCAAACAACACTTTAACGTGGCCTTCCTGGGTAAACCCATCCAGTATCTCGATCCTGCACAGCTCTTAGACCTGGTCCATGATTAACCATTCTCCCAAGCATGTATCACTAGAATACTCTATGGTTTACTATTTATCTTGTTTAATGTCTATATCTTAGACTAAAATATATAAGCTAGTGGGTATATGTCTAGAGATACTAGAGGTGGATGTGTGTTTCATTGACTGTTATATCCTCTAGTACCCAAAATGTTAGCTATTATCATCCTGCACAAGTCCCAGATTTCTAGAAACAAAGCTTAGCAACTAGAACACTTAAGGTCTGGTCATATACACTCAAGACCAGAAACCCAAAGTGGTCAATTAGAGGTCAGCTAACAAATAAACCGAAGTTATGCTTTTTAAAAAAAAGAGGAAAAAAAGCACAGGCTTTGATACTACATTGAGCAAGTCACTTCCCTTGCACCAGAATCATCTGTAAAACAGGGGGATTAAAAACTGTCTAACAAAGATATAAGATAGTTGAAATGATTAAATATGTGAAATGCTTGTTAAACCTACAGGTTCATAAACTACACATACAGACATTACTTCCCTTTACCCTCAATGAAAGAAAAAGCAGAATGGGTTGTAAGCAGTTTCAAAATGCCTGCTTAAAAATCAAGAACAACACAAGTCAGCCATCGAAAGGGTTGATCGGTCCAGTTTTCAAGCTCTATCTACTTTCAGTCTGTTCTCCCAAAGGAATCCCAAGCAATCTCCTCCCAAGAATCCTGACAGTAAAGCCCAATAGTTTTCAACCAGAACAATACTAACCCCCTGAGAAGTGTTTGGAAATAAATGTATGAAAGTGCCTTTTTTGTTGTTTTTTGTTGTTGTTGTTGTTATCACATCAACTCTGTGGTGCTACAGGCATTTATTACCTGGGGAGCAGGATGCCAAATGTCCTGCAATGCATCTCCACACAAAGAAGAGCCTCGATGAGAGAAACAATGGACTCTAGCCCATTACAAGTCCAATCTTAGATGGAGAATTTCCTGTAACACTTGACCCTGGAGCAGTGAAGGGAAAGGGAATCAGAACTGACCAGTACCCATCCCAAGAGCCCAACATTACAAAGCCACCCAGTAGCCAAGGTAATCATATATAAAAATTTACTTTAAAAAATAGTCAGAAGATAATTTACTGAAGGTCGTACTTCTCCTCCAGCGCATTTATTACAACTTCATTATGGTTATTTGTAATTATTTACTTACATCTTTCCCCACTAGAAAGTACTCCACGGAAGCAGAAATTATGAATCCTATGTTCACAACACAATAACTGATACATTGTAGAAGCTCAGTAAGTATTTGTTGCATTACTGTAAGCAACCTGCAAATGGAAGGTAGTAGGTACTCACAGGTTTTCCAAAAAAAAGTTCTGCCACAGACTTCTTACATTGGCAAGTAAGTCCGTAACAGGATTGGGCAATTAAGTGAGCTAAAAAGTTATTATCCCTCCAAATTCCTGAGAAATGGGGAATAGGATCAAAGTCTAGAAAACCCTGATGGTATGCAAGAAAAACAGGTTGGGATGTCACATCCCAGTACTGCGCTCGATAATTAAAAATAATGTACAGACCTTGCTACCCACATGAGGTGGTCTAGGTTGACACCAGGAAAAGGTACTTCCTCCCACAAACCATTCTTTGGTGTTTCTATTAGGGAAAGGACCTTAGCGTGGATGGATCACAAGCCCAACGGAGTGGCACGGTTTTTAAGACAGTTTCTGCCCTGCTTACTTGTCCCTTATCATGAAGTGATACAGTACACGTAAGGAATACAGAGAGAGCCAAGGGTCGGTCATGTAACCTTACAAACACAGCTTCACCCAGGAGGGCACATAGCAACTTTTCAATAAAGACAACACTTCTAAATCACGCTTACTTCTTCCGACCTAGTTTCTGAAATACTCTTCCTTCTTCCATATTAAACTGCTTTGCAGAAAACTGCTTAAAAACAAACAAAAAAGGCAAAGGCAAAAACTGCTCATAGTCGCAAAACTTTAAGGCCTCATTTGCTTTCTCTTTAAGAAGCTCTCATTTTCCCCCACTCCTTTTATTTTATCTGTAATTCCAAACTTGGACTGGTCTTGCATGGGTTATATAAAAAGATCCTAAATTTCTCTAAGTGCACAGTTCTACATCCTGCCAAAATTTCTCCTTCTGTACTAAAAAAGGTATCTGTGACACATCACTGAGCTGTAGGAACTTGATTTACATGCAGTCGGAGATTCCGTTTGTCATCAATCCAATCAAGTCCTGTAAAGACACTGTGAAGTAGCAATGCCACTGTGTTTAATTCCTAGGGCTGCCTTGGACCACTTTCCAAAAAAGCCAGTCTTTCTCCTGGTCCCCTGAAATCCACTCTGAACTCTAACAGGCACAATCAAGTAAGTTAAAGAATGGCCCAGGGTACAGCCAACCTTATTAAGATTATAGATGCCTCTTAAATCTTCGGGCTTTTTTTAAGGTCAGCAATTCCCTGAATGAAAAGCCATACAGTCCTGTAAATTCTCCAGTTCTTTTCAAAGCTCCAAAAGCACGTTGGTACCAACCTCCTCTACACCACTGTTGACACAAATGTGTACAGGAGACCCTGGCTGGCTCCATCAGTTTTACCAGAAATATGCCTGGGTCAGACCAAAGTTACTAGCTATCTTTTCTGAAGTTTAGTTGTCTCTCCTCTTTATTTGCTATCTCTGGCCAGTATAATCAAATTGAGATGGATACCTGGCAAGCTAAGTTATGCAAATCTAGCTAAAATTTATCTTTTCCTCATCCCCCACCCCCAAGTCAGTTTTCGTTTTAGCTCACACACTCTTTGGAGATTGTCTTATTCAAGGCACACAGAATTTCCTTTTGGTGAATACGTCTGGGTGGGTGAACCCAGCTATCTCAATCTCATTTTATTTTAACCCAAAATACCATAATGAGACCACATATTGGTCACTTGAGGTTTCATGTAGGGGTTTTAAAGAAGCCGATTCAAAGCTGCACTGGGAAAGCAGAGGATTCAAATCACAGACTAGAAAGAAAAACAAAAATGTTACAATCTGTCCTGTACCAACACAACCCCAAAAACAGATTGAGGAAGTCTAAGAAACAGTCTTCTCCAGGCCAAAGGCAATAAAGTGGGAAAGAGAGTAGAAGAGGTAGAGATCATTTAGGAAAACTTCTGCTTGTTAGTTAATTAGACAAAGGCACTTCCTGCCTCTCCTTAGGGCAGGTACCTCCAACTGAGGCACACAGATAACCAGTCGATCTCAAAGTGGTGTAAATTGCATCTCCAATAAAGACATTTTACCAGCTCTAGTTTGGTAAAGTTACTAGGCCTCCATGTGCTCTGCATTCTACCAACAGAGTTAGACATCAAAAGAGGGAACGGAAAAGGTAAAAAACAAAAAAACAGAGAAAATCAAGCTAGAAGGCAGAGGAATGACAAAGGGAGATTAAAACACACAAGCACACACAAAGAACATAGGACTCCCTACTAGAATTATTTGTCTGTACCCACAAATGTCAAATCACAGATCAAACTGTCAGTACACTGCCTCCTAGAAGCCTTGGCCTTCATCGCAGCCAGGTCACAGTGATCACAGCTTTACTCCTCAGACAGAAGGGAAAAGAGGCCTGGCTAGGAAAGTTGTTTTTAATGGGAACAATACAGAAACCACATCAGGTTTTCAGAAAGTGCAGGTGTACCAGAACACTGGTTCTACACTATGTCTTTGCATTGTTACAGTTTATTCCTGGACCATTTCTCAAACTTCCACTTCTGTGCCAAGCACAATCATTATTTATCAAGTCATACAACGGGGGACAGGTCTTGGCTCTAAAGTCCGCTTCTCGAAGAGATCTCAACCACTTCAAAGATGGGCAGCTTG
Source organism: Lutra lutra (assembly GCF_902655055.1). Classification (NCBI taxonomy): domain Eukaryota; kingdom Metazoa; phylum Chordata; class Mammalia; order Carnivora; family Mustelidae; genus Lutra; species Lutra lutra. The sequence continues at coordinate 178,006,166 of NC_062281.1, forward strand.
TCAGGAGTTGACTCAGAGAAGCTAGGACTTTACGACAAGGGTCACAAGGAAAGGAATCACAGCAAGACTCTCGCTAGCCACTGAGGGGCTAAGGTGTGAGAGAAGGAGGGAGGTCATTAAGGATGTCCTACTAAGAGACCAGCAGATCACCAAAGGCCCTGTTCTCAGATCAGTTGGCCATCACGAGCAGAAGGGACATTATGGCGTTTAATCAAAGCTCCCAAACTGGCCTGAGTGCCATTTTCAAGAATCACTTTCTTAGTCAATTTACTTGCCTGGTCATACCTGCTGACCACACAGTCACAATCCTAAAATGAACTTTTCCACCTTCATCAAACAATCAGTACCACAGATTCAGATTATCCTCATTCTGCATGTCACCAAAGAGCTAAGAAAAAGAGAACTGGAAGGCAGGGAGTCCCTAAGACCTATAAAGAAATAGAACTGCTTGTTCACTGGAGTTTATCATTACTGCATAGTAGAAGATCCATCTCAAAAGTATTCCTTTCTTTTCCCCAACCCCACGCATTTACCTTTTCTCTATCCAGTAATTCTCTCACATCTTGGAAGGGTAGATACATGTGAAACATTAGCCTATGGTATAATCTGGAAGAAGTCCCTCCTGTAATTCAGTTATACTCTGTAGCACAGCTGACCATAAATGCATAAACCCAGTAGTTCTAACTTGGGTATGCATCACAACGGCCTGGAGCGCTTGTTAAAACACCCTGCTAGAGTTCTGGATTCAGCAGGTCTGGATAAGTATCTGCATTTCTTTCTTTCTTTCTTTCTTTCTTTCTTTCTTTCTTTCTTTCTTTCTTTCAAGTAGGCTCCATACCCAGCATGGAGCCCAATGTGGGGCTTGAACTCATGACCCTGAGATCAAGACCCAAGCTGAAATCAAGAGCTGGACAGTTAACTGACTGAACTACCCAGGCGCCCCCTTATGTTTCTCAACAGGGCCCAGGTAATGCTGATGCTAATGGTTAGGGATCCCACAGAGAACCACTGGACTAATCTCTCAAACCAGAACAGATGCGTAATAAAATCTGTTATTTTTTTTTAAGCATTAATATAACTTATATGTAGCTAAGAACTATGGGATAGCTTTTAATTCGGTAAAGACCAAGTGTCTTTAACCATTCGGTACTATCCCCCTCTCAAACGGGCCTCTACCAACTAGGAGTCATGTTCAAATTTTATTTGATAATAGTACCTTCATAAGTCTTATTAATATTTATTGAAACCTACAAGATAGATCTTTTTCCTCATTATATAGTTGAGGATACAGATTCAGAGAAGTTAAGTGACTTGCCTAAAGTCACACAGCATAAGGGAACTTTAAACCTTGGTTTTAGAGCTGACTCTGCTATGAAACTTTGTGTGAGGTACTCAATCTTCATGTGTTCACTTTCCCCGAGTGGAAATTAAGACCATAAACCTTGCCTTTCCTGCAAGTGCTCCAAGTCATAGAAAGTAAAATCTATCTGCAAATACTCTCATAAGGCAAGTTGCTCTCACTTAGATCAAAGTGAAGGAGTCTATCTTTGAGCCTCAATCCACCCCTACCCTCACTCCTCTCAAAGGTCCCTCCCAAAAAGAAAAGTGGCCTAATGACCAAATGCCACCAATTCTTCTCATTGGGAATCACATGGCCATTCATCAGAAACTTAAATAAAATTCTAGATGGACAGAAATCTAGGCATAATGTAAAACTGTAACTAAAGGCTTTTCAGTCTTTCACCCCATTTAAGAGTCCCAGGCTACTGCAAAAATAATGTCCCAATAAGCCTTAGTGCTTGAATAATTTATTTTGAAGAAGCAAATTTATTATTTTAAAATGTTATGGTGCTCAAGAATCAGGTAAACCTTGATTCATATCAGAACTCTACCTTTTACTAGCTTTTTGCCCTAGGGCAAATTTCTCATTTTTACTCTCTTTCCTCATCTGTAAAGTGGGAGGAGTAACAATAGAGTTCACCTCTCATGGTTTTGAAGATTAAATAAGTAAATTCATAGAGAGACCCAGCACAAAGATTGGCACATGGTAAGTACGCAAATGCATGGCTGTTAACAATAACACTCACCCTCAGTATCCCATCATTTGAAAATTGGAATTTCAGTGAGATTCTCAGCCTATCCCTAGCCCAGGACACAGTTATGGATCAACTACCTATAGAATTGCTCCCCAAATCTTTTACAGTAGAGCTATCTTTGGCAGCCAGATTCCCAAACAGGTAGAAAGTTGACTTTTTACATCTACTACTGCTGGAGCAACTGAAGAACTCCACCACCTGAGGACTGGAACAGAGAGAGCAATCCGTACGCACCAGACCGGACACAGTAGCTAAGAGCAACTAATTCCCGGCATTTCTGCTTAGGTGACTTGTTCACTAAGGATAAGAGAAAGCCATAAGAAGGTCTACCCAGAGGGAGGGGGAAATCACTGTGCAAGAAGAGCCCAAAGACACATTTGTTTCCTCTAAGGGGAAGCGCTCAGCACTTTGTAGCCTTTAATCATCTACCATGTGGCTGAACTCACACTCTGCGTAAAGTCAAAGTATACCAGGCCTAAGTCAGTTGAGAGCAAACAGCTGGACCCAGATGCACTCATGCCCAACAAGCAAGTTGTGACCTCAAGGAAAACAGGAGGCAAAATAAAAAACACCACGCACACAGCAAATGGGTTTTTAAATGACTGATATCACACCAGCCCCTTAACTCCCCTGCTGCCGTCATGCTGGTGCTAGATCTTGAGCAGGGAGTTCCTTTTAACAGAGATGTCTATAAACAAGCAAGCTGAAAGCTAACAAGTTTAAGAGGGAAAAAGCATACAAAAATCTTGGCTGCTGGTGATGAGCCACAGAAAATCATGAATGTGCCCGTGCCAAGGGAGGAGGAAGTCTAATATCTAACATTGCAGACTTGGGAACCCAGAAGCAACGAAGCCATAAGGAAGCCCAAATGCAAAAGAGGAAAAAAAGCACATGGCACATTTCCTCTTCATATGGGTGGCAATTTAAGCAGCACTCTGGGCCTGCAGAGCACATAGCCCCGGTGCCCAAAGCCCCTTAGTATTTCATATCAACATTAGCTTCCTGGAGGGTGACAAAAATCTGTCCTGGATTACTGGGTGATTTCTAATATGTACCATAACCAACACTAAGTCAACATTTTAGGGATCAAATTTCCTACTCTGCAGCGTGTTGGAATGCATTCTTGGCATTGGACCTCTCACTGCAGCACACCCTTGGAATATGCAGAAGCCATTGGGAAATAAAGACTCAACCTGTCCCAAGACCATCTTCTGGCATGCACACATGACTAGCAAAAACACATGAAAGTTCACTCAGATGTCCCTTAACATTTAATAAAAACTAATCCCATCCCATTTGAATGGGGGGGAAGAACAATTTCAGGAAGAATATTCAAGGTTGTTAAGTCAACATTCACCCTAACCTGGATTCTTCTAAAACCCAGACAGCCTAAGGAGGAGTTCATCTCAGGCCCCTACTCCCCTACTATCCATCGCAGATGAGCCACCGAGCCTCAATTCTGAGTTCCTGGAAACTCGCTTTGCAAAATCCCAGAATGGCAAGGCAAAACAAGTTGAGAGAGAGATTTCTAGACTAGAATCTGTACTCAGAACTCTATACTTTTGTATACTGCAACAGTGTAACCTATCCTTCTCTTCCAGGTGAACGCACTGTAGTGGCCTGGCACTGGACTCTCCAGGCATCTTCAGTGGTTAAACATCCACTTACTGCCCTTGAAAAGTGCCAGAAATCATGTGTGGTCCAACTGCACATGGACCAGCAGATAGAGAGAAACCAGAATCACTGCCATTTCGGAGGCTCCCGTAGGAATAAGCATGTGTTTGCAGCATTTATGAGCTTTTTGGCCATGGCCAACCTAATCAAAAACAATATTAAAGGCCATTTCTCTGAACAGATGGGCAAACTGCACATGTGCTGCCTTACCCACCCATCAACCCTCAAAATAAGGTCTGATCCAAGCAACTCAGCTTCAGCACAGCTCCCAACTCTTTAGAAATAACAGCAGCCTAAGTGTCTGGACAGGTACTTCATGGCTCTCGTTTTAAGAAAAGTCGATTAGCTCTGCCAAAAAAAGAAAAAAACCTAAGCTCTCCAACCAAAGTTGAACCACTGTCACTGCAGAGTTGTCCGGGGCACACAACTCTGAAGGGGACACAACCTTCCAAACCCAAAATTACTACAAAAGAGCCCCTGAAACTGGCCAAGAACTTGGCAGGTTGTACTAAAGGCCCCACATAACCACAAGAACCACTAAGACCCTAGAGCCACTCTCTTTCACAGAATTTTATAGTGACAGTCCAAATTCTCAAAGTCACCAGAATGAAGCAACTACAGGTCTGGAGATGGTTGTGTAACATGGATCCTATAGAGCCTGTGGCACTCAGGGTAGCATTATGAAAAAGCAAATTAATATTTTAACTTTCCCCCTCTTGAACATTAAGTTTCACGATTCACTGCCTCCGAAAAACTGTCCCAGGTTAACCCTGCCCAACTCTGACTGCTCCTTATTCTTGAATTCCTTCAGCCCACACACTTAGTTTGGTCTATACCCATTTACAAAACCCTGCTTTGCAAGTTTTCCAGATGTGTGCACATAAGCATGCTTCGCCAAGAAAATGAAATTCCTCCGAAGCAGATACTGTCTCTTTTTAAGTCCCTTCCTAGTATCTAACTGGCGTGTTCACACAGGGCTATTTCCTACTCCCATCTGAACCTCCAAATCCCGGAGCTAGAAATCATACTCTTGGCAACAAGTCTGATGGTCTAATACCCTTATCACCATGACACTGAGAAAGGCCTGCGCAACCAATGTCCGTGTCAACCCAAGTTTTTGTATTTTGTTTTAGAACAAGCTGATAGCCTTAAGTTAGCGGAACCTAAAAATTATGGCCAGGGCCATAATGATATTCATATTCCCTACTACTATGCTAAGTCAAACAGGCATTTCCAGGACTCTGGTCTATAAAAACACTTCTTGTGAAGAAAACTGGTGTCAGAGTCAGTGGATTTTGTTTAAAAAGAGACTTTGAGGAGATAAATCTGGTCATCTCACAAGGCTACCGAAGCAGAATACTACAGGCACACAGCTAAAATACTTCTAAAATATTTCTTCCTCCACAAAAAGAATGTTTCACTGAAGGAACACAGAAATGTTTTTAATCCTAAAATGGCAATTTCAAAAACAAAGACTGAATCTACCCATATAACCCTTCAGGCAGGATTTAGTGAGTCCCCAAACATTTGGGCCTTGTACTAACCCAGGAACCTGGGAGCATTAATTTGAACATATATATGAAGAATGCACAGGAGTCCAGTGAAAACTATACAAATAAACCCAGCCCATAAAGTGGGCTTCTAATCCTGAGAGCCACAGCAAAACAGATGCCGAGGATGACGCTGAAGCTGCAGTATCTTTTTCTCCCCTCTCCTTTCTGGTATTCCAAAAATGCAAACCCAACCCTAAGAACATCTCACCAACTACAAAACCTTTCCCAAAGAACAAGGCTTTGAAACTCAGTGTCTCATAAACCAAGCTTTTGGAGCACTTAACCTCACTATTGAAACTTAGGATCTTCTTTCCAAACTTCTGTTTATTTTCACTCTGAAACGGCAATCCATTTTGAACAGGGGCTCCATGTGCCCTGAACTTAGCCTGGAGCCAGGACCATGGAGGCTTCTCTTCCCAGACAGCATCTTTTCACTTCCAATCTCTTTTAGATCATCTCTCCTTATCTCCACATCTCCACACCCCCCTTACTACCCTCTTCCCTACCCACATTTCTTTTTCTCCAATGTTACTTATTCCCCCACATGAGAACAGACTAGCATTATCTTTGCTTGAAAACTGTTTATTAATTTGCCTGTCAAACATTCTATAGAGCCGTTTACATCTTACTACAGAAACCTCCTGGGTACATATTGACAGCTCAGCAAGTATTTACACAAAGCTCTGAAACATTTGGTTCCTTCAGAGAGGAAGAAGCTGCTGTGTCAAGCAGAGAATGATCAAACACCTTTTCCTCTACCTTTTCCCCTCTTTCATAAAGGGAAGCTTCCTTTTAGCATACTTCGAATATGCCTAAATTATCCTTTTAAACTACTAAGCCAGGAGGAGAAAGAAAGGAAATTCAGGTGTGCTGGAGAAGAGAGAGAACAGCATTTTCAGCATTTGGAAATCACACCATGTAGCTTAAAAAACCAAAGGTATGAGAAAAGGGCAACAGGCCTATGAAATTGACCCTGTAATGCTTGGCTTTTCCTGTTCCAGTCTCAGGAACGTTTGCTCCTCTCTCAGCAAAACTTACAGGGCAAGTTCAGGCACTCAGATTACAACCAACTGCCCAAACCAGACCTAGACCTGCCCAAACACCCAAAGAGTCTGGAAAACTTAAAGAGACCTCTCCCACCTTCCTAACCTCCCCCCGCCCCAAAAGAAGCAGAATGTTAATGTTATGAATATCTATTCCCTACCCCACCCTGAATGTATTCCCCAAATCCCCTCTTGGAGATTTTGAAGCAACTATTTTTCAAGTCTTGCTTTAATGAAGTCTGCCCAATTTTTCCATTAATGTTTAGTGTTTTAACCACCAACCAGGTAGAATGATTAATGACAAAGTTTCAAAGCAAAATAGTTGGGGTAGGGCTTTTTCTGTAAAGGGCCACAGATCATTGTGGTACCCAACTGTTCAGAGCTTGCTCCTGTAAATCCTCAGGAGGAAACAGCCTTGAGTTCTTCAGGCCCAAGGGAAGAAAGACAGTCTCAAGACCCCTACCGGTACATGTACAGGAAAAAGTTGCCGTCATGGTAAGTCAGGTACGAAAGCACAGCCCAATGTGTAGCATCGGAGAAGAAGGCCATGTAATCCACCAACTTCACTTCACTGATGAAGAGACATCATCAACGGCTTGCCCCAAATCACACAGCTTAATCTAGAACTGAATGTGGAATCAAAGCCTCTTGCTCCTGAGCCTTGTGCTCTTTACCCCCACCACTATGTCACACACAACTCAGTGTGCATCAATAATAATAATGATCAATCTAAACAAGGAGAAACCCAGAGGTAAAAGCCATGGGAATCAGGACTCCATTTTAGAGACTGAGGTATCCCAGCTCACTGGCAGGAAAGAACAATTCAGTGCCAATTTATTTTGAATACCGTATTTTAACCATATATTTGCTCAGTTCAGTGGCTTCTAGAATTCTATAATACAACCTTGGGGGGCGGGGTGTTGGGAATGGGCCCTGACCATACTCTGTTAGCCTATTTCCACATTTTCAAAAGTTCACTAACTTCGTTGCTAAAGCCTACTGTAGACATGACACCCTGAAGGAATCAATCCAACAGATGAATGTTTAATGCAACCCAAGACATCTTATTACAGCAGGTGCCACTTGTCATGGTTACTCTGTGTCACACACAAAGGAAAGAAACCTTGAAAAGTCCTTATAGGGCCCAATACAAAGAAGCCAACCTTGGTCCTGGATGCTTTCTCTTCTCTTGCCACCAACCCAACCCCCATCACCCCTAGTTCTCTCAGGGACAGTAGAGAAACATGAAGCCTCACAACTAAGTGCCGTTTCAGTGTGGTTTTCCTGGTCCCTCCTACTTGAGAGAGCTCCAAGAGTCCTGTATTTTAGCCAGCTCAGAATTTCTGCCAGCAGGCATTCCCATAATAAACCCAAGATTCCTGTATTTGTTTCCCAGGAATCGGAAATATCATCTGATATTTCCATATCAAGAACAGCTAAACTTCTACAATCAAATTCATCTTGATCCTGGACCACATACTCTATTTCATTTTTTACTTTGATGAGCTGATACTCCTCTCAGGGTACTACAGCTAAAAGCATCCCACGGGGCGCCTGGGTGGCTCAGTGGGTTAAGCCGCTGCCTTTGGCTCAGGTCATGATCTCAGAGTCCTGGGATCGAGCCCCGCATCGGGCTCTCTGCTCGGCAGGGAGCCTGCTTCCTCCTCTCTCTCTGCCTGCCTCTCTGCCTGCTTGTGATCTCTCTGTCAAATGAATAAATAAAATCTTTAAAAAAAATAGAATAAAATAAATAAAAGCATCCGAAATAAAAAGCTTTACATGAGGTTCAAGCGCATAGGTGACCGAAAAATATTTCATCAGTAGCAGGATTCAACACCTTGAGCCACAGTGTTACATATGGAAAGCAATAAAGGAAAAGTTTGCTGGCTGGGATCTTCCTGCTCCTGTGAAAAAGAGCCACAATACAAACACTTAGCTAATCTTTATTTCATAAAAAAAGAGTCAAATGAGAACATTACCATCTTAGCTGTGTCAATCAATTCTCTGCAAAACAGTCTTAATCCAAGACTGAGAAAGGGACAGAGCAAGACCCTCTTATTTAAGAATGCTTAAAAAGAAGGATTCATGGTCTGACAAGAGCTTTATTCTTAAGTAGCAAAGAAGAATTTGTATCAAAATCTATTCATCTACATCCTTCATGGAGACTACCACAGAACTGAAAGTTGTATAGTCTCTTCCACAAGTGAATGCTCATCAGCCCATTCTCTGGAGGTCAGGGAGTAGGCAAATGAACTGAAATTGAACAGGAACCTTGCCTGCATTAAGTGCTAGGTATGGTGATGCTAAAAGTGAATCCAAAAATTCATCCAGAGGTAGCACAGACAAGCTTTCAGACAGGGACAACATCTATTTTTCTACCATTTACTCAGCATAGAGCATAGTACCTAGCACACAGAAAGTGCTCAAATATTTAATGACTGAAAAACAGAAACCACTCTATGGCAAAAGTTTGTTTTATCCAGCTCCCCCCGCCCCCCTCAAAAAAAAACAAAGTGTTTGCCTGAATATCCCCAAACCAGCAGAATTCAAATTAATTTTTGCTTGTAAATGAATCTTAAGTTACCCCAAATTATTTCTTCTAATAGTTTAAGAAAGATAAATGGCTCACACTCCCTCCCCTCAAGGGAAAAGAGATGTAATGTCTCTTATCCAGAAAGAAGAGGATGTTCTCTTCTCTGAGACAAAACTTATCCTCCAGAACCAGAAATTCCATTTAAAATTCCCATTTCTTGCCCGAACACAGAACATCATAGACAATGTGGAGTTAAGGCACAGAGCTCTAAATCTGCCATTTAACACAGCTATTTTCAAAACTCCCAGCTCAAGAGAAGAGAAAAGCAGTTCCAGGATGAGGAAGGAACACAGCTAATCAGTGAACAAAATCTCATAGCAGGAAGGTACAACTAGGTACTGCTGGGGGTTGGGGGCATGAAGAGCTTTTCCCCTTTCAAAAGATACCTACTCCACAGAATACCCAATATTCCTGACTAAAACACTGAAGAAAGATGCTAAAAGGTACTAAGAGCAAAATAAAAATAAAATAGAATGTATAAAAATGTACCTAAAAGTTGTCATTTCTAAGCAAACACCAAGTATCATTATAGGTGATATCTTTATTACCTTGGAAGATAGAAAAAAAATGGAACATACCTTAAAATGCAAAGAAAAAAATTAGATGACCTCTATTTCAAAGCTCTAAAGTGACTGATGACAAAACAGAAAACCAGCCTTTTTGATATCCCAGGAACAAATGATAAATTTCAACAAACCAGGCCTTTAGGAGGAAGTCCCTCACAAGATCATAAAAGATGTCAGCTTCTCTTTAAATCGGAGCTGCTGTCCCAAAGTTCAATTAACAAAGTGTTAACAAGATTCAACATGTAAACAAAGAATGAGGCCAGTCTTCCTTAAAACAGAACACTTGAACCTAATATGAAATTCTCTCAGAAAGCTTCCAGTTAAAAAAAAAAAAAGTTTTCTCTTACCCCCCTCCCATAAAGATCCCACATTTGTCACTCAATTAAAAAAAAAACCCAATAAAATAATTTCGATTCTGAAAAGCGAACATGGTCAAAATTACTAAAGACAAATGCATTTTCAGAGCCATCAAAGAAGTCATTTATACCATCAGGAAAGTCACAAAACCAAAACAAACAGCAAACCCATTGTAGAGAAAAACTCAGCTACTGTTCTGACAACACAGAATCTATTTCAGGCTGCATAAAACATAACAAGCAAAATAAATCCAAGGTACAAGCAAAATGCCACTGCCTCCTCTTTTGTTTCGGCACAATGTAACAAGGGCAGCCTGTCTGGGGCTCTGCTCCTGCTGATACAGTATTGCTGCTTAAACCTCCCTCCTCAAGGTCACAGCCAATTTCAGCTCTGGAATAAAAGGCAGATAGTGGCAGCGATGGTTTGGGTTATCACTGGCAGAAAAGCAGAGTGTAAAAGTTTATGAGCTCATCAGGATTGTTGTACCATTACATCAGAGGCAATTATAAATGGCCAAGAGCAGGAGATGGGGAGCCAATCAGATCACAGATAGGATGTCAACCTAAGACCAACTGTCTCCTGGCTTTGACAGAAGGATTTTACCTCCATAATTCAAATCCCAAACCAAAGCAATCTGCACTTACTACTCCAATCACTCAGCTGTTTACCAGCACTTCCAGGGAGAAGCCCAGGCCACTGGGCCGACGGAGACTAAGACAGGAGATGGCCCGGGCTGCCCTGGGTGAACCGCAGCCGGCCTCTAGCTGCCCCCAAGCAGGCCCCTGCCCTCCCCCGAGGTACCCCAGAGCCCGAGGGGCCCCTCCTTGAAAGCAAAGATGGGGAACGGCCTAGAGGAAGGCAGGAGGGCGGGCAGAGAGGAGCGGTAGGTGAGCAAAGAATTGTCCACTCAACCCCCGAGCTCCTAGCACTGCACACCCCTAAGCTGAGCCCCCAGCACCCCCCTCACCTCGGGCCAGGCCCTTCCCCGCACATTCTGCCCTGCACCCCTCTGAAGACCCCAGGAGTTCGAAGGGACCAGGGGAGAGGGAGAAGGGGAGCATACACCTCCGGGAAAGCCCCACACAAAGGCTGAAGGAGGGAAGGAGAGGAAGGCAGACAGGCAGCCATTTTAAGAGCCAGACAATGGCAGCTCCCCAGCAGTGGGGGCCCCGGACTGGGGGTAGCCCAAGGCTGTGGCCTGCTCCACGCAGCCGCCACCCACTCCCAGCACCCCGCTCACCCCAGCCCCCTCCCCACTCAGCTGTGTACCTGCGGGGTCCGGGCGAGCGGCTGCCCCCCGCCGCCGCTGCTCCCGGGGCTCATGGGCGCGTGGTGGCTCCTTTGTTGGGCCCCTCCCGAGGCGGCTGCTGCCGCCGCCGCCGCCGCCGCCGCAGCCCCCCAGCACTGCGAGGCCATGTCCGCCGGGCCCTTGCCGGCGCCCCCGTCCTGGGGCCCGCCGCCGTAGTCGCCCCCGGGGTAGCCCTGGTAGCCCCGGGCCGAGCTGGGCGACGTGAGCAGTTGGTTGAGGGTGGGGGTGGCGGTGGGCTGGGGGGTTCCCCCGCCGGCCGCTGAGGGGCCGCCTCCCCCCATGGCCCCGAAGCGCTGCTGAGCGAAGGACGAAGACGACGAGGAGGCGGAGGCGCTGGAGGAGGGAGGCGGCTTGGAGCCGGCGGCCGCCGCCGCGCCGGAGCCCGGAGTGCCACCTCTCGGGGAGCTCAGCGCGTAGGCCTGGGGGGGCGGGGGGTAGGCGCTGCGGTTGGGGTAGTAGGAGTTGTACTGGTGGTTGGGGAAGCCGTGGTCGTGCGAGTTCTGCTGGGGCCCCGCGTAAGGCTCCAGGCCCCCGCCGCCGCCGCCGCCGCTCTGCAGCGCTGCCAGGCCAGGGCTTTGTTGTCCGCCATGTTGTTGGTGGAAGACGGCGGCCGCCGCGGCGGCGACGGCAGACGGGCTCCGGCCGTAGGGTTGCCCGAAGCCGTAGGCTGGGGGCGGCAAGGCGGCCGCGGCTGAGTGAGGAGGCGCCCCCACCCCATCGCTGCTGCCGCCGCCGCCGCCGCCGGGCGGCTCCGTGAGGTTATTGTTCAGGGCGGGCCTAGGGCCCGCGTTCCCGTTCGAGTTCTTCAGGTCCGGCTCCGCGCCGGGCCCGCCGCCGGCGCCGGCTCCACCGCCGCCGCCACCCCCATTGCTCTCGGCCCCGTCCTGCAGCTCCTTTCCCAGCGACTGCGGCGGCCCCACGGCGGGGCCCTCGCTTTCCTGCCCGGCGGCTGCCTTCATTTCCCCGCGCTCGGCCGCTGCCGCCGCCGCCGCCTCGCCCCCCGCCTCCTCCCGCTGCTGCTGCTCCGCTTTCTTCAGCTCCGAGGGCGGCGGCGGCGGGTTGCCCAGGCTGCTGGCGGCGGCGGGGGCGACCTGCGCGGCCATGATCCCCGCTGTCTCGTCCGCGAAGAGACCCGGCCCTGTCTTCGTCTTCTCCCCCCCTCCCACCCCGCCCCGGGGCCGAGTCCCCCGGGCTGCCCTCCCCACCCGCCCGGGCGGGCCTCGCGGGGCTCCGCTGCTGCGCGGCGCTCGCTCGCTCGCTCCTCTCCCCCCCGCCCCGCCGGCTCAGGCTCCGGGCTGGCGGCGGCGGAGGAGGAGGAGGCGGCGGCGGCCGAGGCGCCGGCGGCTCAGCTGCTCCCGGCTCTGTAGGCTCGGGACCCGGCTCTCCCGGCTCATTCCCCCCAAGCCCTTGCCTGGGAATGAGGGGGGCGGTGGAGGCTCCGCTCCCCAGGGCCTGGCCCCGCTGTGACTCTCCGCTTTCTGCTGCCGGAGAAAGGAGGAGGGAGGGAGGGAGGGAGGCGAGGGGGAGGGGGCGGGGAGGGAGGGAGGGAGGGAGGGAGCGGGGGGAGGGGGACCCGGGACGGGCGGGCTGGAGGGCGCGCGGCAGCAGCCCGGGCGCCGGGAGGCAGAGTCGGAGCGCGGACCCGGCCGGGCGCCCTGCCTCCCCTCCCCGGCCGCGGCGCTGGCCGAGGCTGCTGCGCGGCAGCGGGCTGGCGAGCGGGCGGGCGGCCGGACTGAGCGGCTAGAGCGCCCCACTCTCCTCCGAGTCCCCCTCACTCCGACACGAGGCTCAGCACTGCCATTTTACCCAGCGCCGTCGCGGCCGCCTGGCAAACCCGGAACGGAGCGCGGAGCGGGCGCAGGCCCGTGGAACGGACTCGCTCCCTTCCCCTCACAAAGGAGGAGGGGAGAGAACGAGCCGCGGCGGCGGCAGGCCCTCTGCCGCTTTCGCTCGGCAGCGCCGCCGCCGCCGAAGGCTTCGGGGAAAACCCGGCCCGGAGCCCACGCCTCTCCGGAGCCTGCGCCGCCTCCCTCTTGGCGTTCCTATCCGGGTCGGTCCCCTCCAGGCCGCGCTGAGGGGAGCGGGCAGCGTGAACTTTACTCGCGGCTGCAAAATTGGCCTGAGCCCGAGACCGCGGCCGCCTCGGCCCAGGCCTGACCCCCTGGCAGCGGGCCTGGTCTCTTGGCTGCTACTTAGCACCTCTACAGCACTTTTCTTCAAAGCCTTTTACAAACCCGCTCTTAAAGACCCAGCTGAGTGAAAGAGCAGGGCCTTACATTTTACCCCCTTTGCAAGCCCAAAGGAATGACAGATCATTGTTCAGACTTTCCGTTTGTCCACTCCCCTCCCTCATTAGCCGGGCCTCATAAGGCCCTGGGGGCATGAGGTTCCGATTATCCCCATTTTATAGAATTGGAAGACAGAGGGGAAGGGACTGCCCTGTCAGTCAAAGCGCAGTGGAGGGTGATTTTAAAAAGTAGCAGAGTCCCCGTCCATTTAGCCTTAAAAGAAAAAAAAAGAAAAAGAAAAAAAAAGCCGTCAAGTCGTCCCATATTCAACAACGTGATCAGAATATAAGAATGGGTTTGAGATCAAAGCTGAAAGCTGATCATCTCAACCTTAGATTATCTCAACACTAACATAAAATGACCACCATTGAAGCTATTTTGGGGGCATATGACAGCCTTTTAGCAGGAGAACCCAAGGCCAATTTTTCCTCTTAAGAGAACTTAGGCCGCAATGATCATAGCCCCAGTCTCTGAAGATAATACCTGTAAGACTGTCAACAGTTGACACAAGAGGCTCCAGGGACTGAAGGAAACTGAGTGTTCAAAGGAACCAGGGCAGAATGGGGATGGCCACAGGGAGGCCAACCATTTTCTCCTTACTTAAAGAGAGAAAAGGGCCAGTCTAACAGGTCACTTAAAAAATGGATGCAACCAAATTGTTTTCAACCCCCCAGTGTAAAGATGCTTCAAAGTTTACTATTATATTTCAAAAGGTGCCAACTGAGCTAGAGACATACATAGAAAACTCTAGATCTCCAGCCCTACCAAATCCTAGCAGCAGCCTTTTCCTCCTCAAGCTGATTTGGAATGCTCTGACGTGACAGGCTGCAAAAGCCAGAGGGGATTCCAGCTCCTCACCAGGCCCAAGGCTGCCTTGGGAGAGGCCCAGGCCAGTGTAGTCACTAGACACCAGGGCCTCTTTTCCCCTCAGATTTTATAAATGGAGACTTCATAGCCACAGATCCATTATCTTAGAACTTCCAGATCCTGCAGGCCCCGTGGACAAATTCTGGTCATGCCGCTGGTCATTATTCAAAAAACCTGAAGTCATTCCTACTCTGAGAAAACTTAATATCATCTTACACTAAAAATACAAAACCTTTCTGTTAATCTAAGCCTGGTGGGGTTTTTTCCCCCGTCAAGTCAAGAACTAAACTACCAGGCTCTGACCAACTGGAATGGGCCAGTGCCCTCCTTTCACTCACAGTCCTCAGGGGCAACTACTCTCCCCGTGCATTAGGTCCTAGAAACCAAATTATAGGCTGCCTCATAAATGGAGCTTGGCTATTTAATCAACTGCTTCTGAGCTGGCAAACAGTCCTGAGTCCCGCACACAAATGAGGAATTTTTACATGCAATTACCCTGCCATTTTCCTCAGAGCTGGAGTGTAATGGGAAACCTGGAGCCTAGTGAAAATCTGGAAGCCAGAATGGATTTGTCTCCAGAGAAAGCCCTCATCCCCCTTATTTTCAATGGCAGTGAAATTTGAAAAGTGCCAAAATCCCTTTCCTACACGTGGGCACGTTGTTTTGAAAACAGCCACCATTTTTATCTAGCAATAAGGTAAAGTGCATAAAACTCTAGCCACTTGGGCTGGAGCAGGTAATGTAGGATTTCTCCTTTACCATTTTTTAAAAATTTCAAATCGTTTAGGGTCCTCTCCCACCCCTACCTTTAGAGCCCCAGACCACTATCCCAGGGACTGCCGAGTTGAACGGAACTTTCTTAGAAACTGGCCCATCAGCTTTCCCTAGGGGCAATGGCAGCGGTAAAGGGGGGGAGGGGAGGAGCTGGGCACGTGGCTGGCCGGAGCTTCAAGACTCAGGTTTGGGGCTGCGGGTTCTCCCGGTGGAGTTTTCTCCCCCATAACCCCAGTATTTTAACCCCACACCCAGGCAGCTCAGGAATCCCGGCGCAGATTGGAGAACTAGGACTAGGACAGCGCTACCCTCACGAAAGCGCCTCAGCCACCAACAGCCTGATGGCAAATATGGACTGAATCGTTGACATGGAAACCGGACTAAAGTCTTGCTCGCTCCCTCACAAGAGAGTTCTTATCGCCATCCCCGACCGCACAGCACTTGGCAAATGTGGACTGGATCTCCCGCTCAGCGGATCAGGCGGAGTTTCTCCGCTCAGCTTTAACTCCAGCGGTTGCGGCAGCCAAGGAGGGGGGCAGGGCTGCCAGGACAAACCGACTGAAAATGGCAGAGGATGTGCTCTCATTTTATCCGGCTTGTACAGTGAGCAAGGATTGGGCCCGAAAATAAAGGAACAACCTATTAAAATCCACGCAGTCAACTGCAAAATGTGGAACCGAGGCCTGGAGGGCTTGCTAAGAGAGGGAAACGTTTGCTGGAAGAACAGCCCTTCCTTTCTCGCAATTTGCTTCCCTAAGGGTCCGAAATATAAAACTCAACAAACAAAAAAGATCGAGATCGGCTCCTTCCTTTCCCCACTTCTTTTGGGGGGGAAGACGTTTTAAGCCCCGGGATCCTAGTGAGGGTTTGCCTCGGTTCTGAATAAGGCGCGGGGAATCGGAGGAGCGCCGGGTTGTGGCCCCCACACGCGTCCCCGCCGCGGCAAAGCAGCAGACACCCAGCGGAGCTCTCCCGAGTGCGAACTGGAGCTGCGAGTTTGAGCAAAAGGGCAACTATGTCAGTTGACGGAAGCCAGAAGCAGAGTTCAAATCCTGGCGTGGATTTCCGTCTGGAACTGCCTGCTTCTTAAAGTTTGTAACTCCGTGTTCAGAAACAGCCCCAGCGGAGGCTTTGGGAGCAGTGTGAAAGTCTAGCACTACCATCTGACAGCGAGCAGCAAAACTTTGGGCTGCATATTAAGCGAGGAAAGTGGATTGAAGCGAGAGTCAAGGCAATTCATTATATTATCAGCTCCCAGACGGGAGCTGTAAGATACGAACTGGATTGCCAGGGAGAAAAATGGAATGGAGTCTAAATGGCGCTCAACAGCTCTTAGCGGTAAAATTGTGCCTGCCCAACACCTAGAATCCTTAAGCAGCAACCCCAGAAGCATTGAGCTTGCCAGGCGCTCAACAACTGCTTATGTAGATGCTTTCTTCCACTAATCTCAAAGTTTTAAAATTGGAGAAATTCACATGTAGAATAAAGGAACACATTTTGAGAAATGTTCATTTCTGAATGAGGCTTTCTTTTTTTCCACTACCAGGAGAGTAGCTCTCCAAAAATACCTTAGGGTGTACATCAACTTGCTTTATAAAATGAGAATTACCTGCACCATCACCTCTCCAAAAACTAAAATCAGAAATAAAATAAAGATCCAGGCTGGTCTGGTTTGTGGCAGATTTGATACAAAATCTTACAACCCGGGTTCGATCTAACATGAGGAAATAGGTACCAACTCTCCCACTCTATTAAGTACCTTTTCCTTATCCATAAACCTCATTGGCGAGCAAGCTGTCTATTCCTTTGGAGATAACAGAGTAAAAGTACTGCCAATATTTTAAAGACAAACAAACATACCTGAACTGGAATTTTATAAAACCACTGGGCAGATCAGGAATTTGGACATTTCTGCTGAGCCTCACTGAAGGTTTGTGTTCACCAACTGATACAAAAATAGTATATGAAAAAATCTACTTAAAAAAAAACCTAAAAGCCCCTTTATAGTCCATCAGAAGAGAAACTTCATGATTTTGTATTTGGTACTTATTACACTAAGTTGTTTTTAGATTTGGAGAGCTATGTACCAACAATATTACCAAGAAAAGATAAGGTCATCGATCCTAATATTGAAGGCTACTGCTCAGAAACAGGAAAAGTCTGTTATCTTTGACTTCCCATATTAAATCAATGTAGGTTGCTTTTGTTTTGCTTTATTTTAAAACCAATCTAGGAAAATTTCATACATGTAAAAATGATTGGAAGGGAAATTTTTGGATGTTGAGGGTAGAGGAGAAAATCGGAAGGAAAATCAAATATTCTAGGTGGGTATTTCCTTCAGCCCTGATTGCATAAGGCTTTCTTACACTGCCATTTTACTGAGATAGGAGAAAGAGTCAGTGAGTGGGGAGGTTTCTCATAGCAACTCTGGAATGGATCTGGAATGGAGTCTTTTGCTCCAACACAAGTTCTGTAGAAGAGAGTGGGAAAGAGAAGAACTGTGTGAGCATTGACAAAATGGAGGGAGGCAGGCAGTCCTGTAAAACAGGATGGGAGGCTGAAACAGCAAATGTTCTCTGCAACACAGCTACCTCAAGAGAATACTCCAGCATGAACATCCCGGGCTTTTTATGTAAGAATCAAAGAAAATCCAAAGGATCCTATTAGGCATAAGACAGGAAGTGAATGGCCCCTAAGGGAAAGCATTCTGACTAGCTTTAATAGAATTGAAACCCAGCTATCCCTACAGAAAGAAAATGGCTTCTTCCAAAGAGAAAAGAAAAGTGGACCAAACAAAAAAAGGAGCTGTGAGATACTGTGGTGGTAGTGTTGTGGCACTCTGGTGAAATGCAAACTTACCAATGACACCAAAGGAAAGCTGCCAGGAAAAACTACTGTGGGTTTTGGCACTTTTCCAAATTATCACTTTCTGCCTGGAAATTTAACAAAATTGGATTCAGAAGCAACCGGAGGGGCTGGAGGGTGGGGACTAGAAGGTTAGTGCTCATTGGCCTACCCCTCCAGAGAAACTCCTGGACACCTGTGTACAAGTGTGTTGTTCTGCCTATCTTGCTGTGGAGGAAGAAGACAGGAAACAAAGGAGAAACAACCCAACACACTTCATCGAGCCTATCCGACAGGCCATTGAAAAACAGCACTGAACCCACCACACACACATACACATATTGCTCTCTACCACAGTGTGTTTTCATCAATAGAGTCCATCCACAAACTATACTCAAACAAAAGAATACACCATGCCATTCAACATTAGGGACTATTTTTGCCCCAAACACCAAGACCAGGATATAGATTATACATTTCTTCAATGTGAGGTCCTTTTTGACCCAGAACAGTCCAAGGGCTCTTTTTTTTTTTTTTCCTCAACCAACCAACCAACAGCTAACTAAGAATATGGATACTCTGTCCAGCAAAAACTGGAGTTGATGGCTGATGTTGTGTTTCCCCTTTAGCCCAGCTAAAATTAGGAGTCCAAAGTATTCTAGAAAAGGAGTATTATAGTTGACTCCACACCTCACTCTCTGTTTTTTTATGAACTACCAACCAGTGTTTCTAAGATGGAATCATGGGAGAATTAGAGTACTACATGGCCTTCAAAAAGATCTTCTCTAGGAAAAAACAGATGTAAGGAGGTAACCCTGATTGGCTACTGAGGATTTTAATAATCCTTCATTAGCATGATTTATAACTGATAATGGAGAGGTTAGATAGAAACCATTTTTATAAACTTAACCAAATACCATAGATCAAGGGCACCCAGTTTCTTCCTTGAATACCCCTCTTTCATGAGGAGGCAACTTTACCATAGGCATCTGACCCTCCTCAGCAATCCTTGAGTTGCATGTGCTGTTCTGACCTAATTTATACCAGAATGGGTCTTCTGAGGCTCAGTAATCTTGTGAGCATGTTATTCTTTCAACTAGAAGTTAATTAAATGACTAGTGCTAATAATAAGGTCCTCCCAAAGCCATATTTATATACTTCATTCAGCACCATGTTCCTTGCATTTTTTTTTCTTTCTTTCTTAAGATTATTTATTTACTTGAGAAAGAGAGCACAAGTTGGGGAGGGGAGACACAGAGGAAGAAGGAGAAACAGACTCCCAGTTGAGCAAGGAACCCAATGCAAGGGTTTGATCCTAGGACCCTAAGATCATGACCTGAGTTTAAGGCAGATGCTTAACTGACTCAGCCACCCAGACACCCTTCTTGTTCCTTGCTTTAACTATGTCCTAGAATACTTATTAATGCTATCTGGCATAGACTTTTTTTTTTTTTAAGATTTATTTATATATTTTTAGAGAAAGCGAGCACGAGCAGGAGAGGAAAAGGGAAAGAGAATCTCAAGCAGACTCCATGCTGAGTGTGGTGTCTGATGCAGGGATCGATCTCACCACCCCGAGATTTTCTGAGCCAAAGCCAAGAGTTGGACACCACCCAGATGCCCCTTTGTTATAGACATTTCTAAAGTCTCATAGTAAAACTCAAAGGACAGCCTTTGATAGCAAGAGTGCTAGGACTAAATGCAATAACAAACAGGAACAATCATGCTGAGCCGTAACCGTTCACTGACGTCACCTTTTGATTGCCTGTGTGTGTGTTCATATTCTCAATGATCTGCTAATTAAAGATTGTGTAATTTAATAGGTTCTTCACCACTGCACATTATAGGATGTGACCTAGTCTCTCCCTTACCTCTACCTCACATGCGCACACATACACACACACTCTGACATCACGTTTTGGTGTATGATGCCAAAATGAGAAATATTTAATAGGAACAACAGAGGAAACATTTTTCTAAACAACTAAAAGGGGACTGGATAATAAGGGATGCTTGTTTTCTACTTTATTTAAGGTTTTTACTTCTAGACTTCAACCCCAGAACACATAAAAACAGACACACACACACACACAGAGGAATATACACAGGTATACATATTCTACATATGTAAAGGATTCAGCAAAATTCTTTATAAAATAGGTTTTTTTTAGAAAAGGTATCTTCAAGTGTGTGTGTGTGTGTGTGTGTGTGTTTTAAGGGATCACAGATGCCAGCCAGGATTAGGGTTATACCAAACATTACTTAACATATTCTATACTGCCATTTTCCAAACTAAGTGAAACAGAAGAAAAACATGGGGAAGGAATTTACAGGAATGGAGTACTACAAAGACCATGGAAAACTCTGTTAGAGGTTTTATTTGGGAGATGAATGGGCGTAGGGATGAGTTAAGGAAAGACAAGATTTAAAGGAGGATGACCTACCTAATATTCAAGGCAAAGAGCTTACCATTTGAGAGCTATCTCAAAGTTTAAGACAAATGTCCAGACTTTCATTTTAAGTCAGATTTCCAAGTGGCTGTATTCGTTTATAAGCTGTAATGATCAAGATTTTATTTATTTGAGAGCGAGCAGAAGGGGGAAGGGCAGAGGGAGAGGGAGAAGTAGGCTCCCGCTCTGTAAGGAGCCTGATGCCCTGCGCTCAATCCCAGGACCCCATTGGGATCATGACCTGAGCTGAAGGCAGAGGGTTAGCCCACTGAGCCACTCAGGCGCCCCCAAGATTTTAAATAGACTCAAGAAATCTAATCATATGAACTATGTGTGCTCAGATGCACCGGAAGAGAGGCTTTCCAGGAGTCAACTGACTGTCTCTGCACTATTATGCTTTGAAACCAGTCTAGAATTTTACATTTTTTGATTTCGGATATAAATTCTGTCATTGAGTTTACTCTAAATGGAAGGCCCATTGACATCACTCTGCTGTGATGTACAATATTGTATATATACACAACCTTTGTACTGCCTATAAAGGACATTGTAGGCTGATGTCTAAGAGGAAAGACAATGCCTTCAAAATAATATAGGCTTTTTTCATTCAAAATTTATAAGTTCTTAGCGCTCAGGTCAAGGTCCCTCATTTTCAAAGAAAGTTAATGAGGAAAGAGAAAAGAGAAACAAACAAACAAAAAAACTTAAGATATGGCAATACCCATTCTATAGGACCTTGAGATTTGGGTGAGTATAAAGAAAATAATAGATGATAAAGGTATTGTGAGATCACTGGCCTAGTTATCGAAAGTATTATTATTAATAATATTAATGCTCTTATACGCAGGTTATATTTTAGTCATTCTTTTCCCCTAGGGAGAATTAAGAGAAATGAATCAAGATAACTTCTGCTCCTCCCTCTTTTCTCTTTTCTCTCTTTTTTTGTCTCAGTGTTACATAGGCTCTCACGTCGGGTAATTGTACTTGAACTAAACCTTACAAAAATGTCCACGAGGTACAATTTATGCTACATGGCTGCTCTCAAAGCTCAAGTTCTTGTATATAACAATGCTCATAACAGGGACTTCTGCGTAGATTGGAGCCCAGTGCTCTAAAGCAGCTGTGTGGAATGATAAGATACTTGTTCTATCTACTTGGCTGACTCCAAGTTTAGAATGGTCTTTGGTCTTTTTAACAAGGGAAGCAACTGTCCACCAAAACGAATGGCTAAGATGCACCAAATCAAAGAATATCCTTAATTGGACAGATGAGGAAGAAAAGAACAAGCAGGACTTAGCATCCATTTAATTGCAACTGTCCAACAGAATCCTGGTGCTAGATGAGGAAACAGAATACAGCCTTCCAGCCATTTGATCCTTGCTACTGAGGACAGAATACAGCCTTCCAACCGTTTGATCCTTGCTATTGAGGACAAGAATTTGATCTTTAGGTCAGAGTTTGGAGGTTTCAAAATTAGTGATCTGGGAAGTCCCCAGCCAGCAGCTAGCACTTCCTCACTCCATGAACATGTGGCTATTCCTTTCTGGGGGCTGGTGTCTCCCGTTCAGTCTTTCTGAGCACCGCATGCAGCAGAACAGTTAACAGAAAAAATCCTAAATATTCAAAACCGCATGGAACAGGTAGAACCCCTTGTTTTCCCTTTCAAATTTGAAAATATGTGTTTAAGAGTATTCTTTATAAAATAGGGTTTTTTTTTTTTTTCAAAAAATGGTGTCTTCAAAACCAGTTTTCAGTTGGAGTGATGTTTACCTTAAACTCTAAACATTATAAAAGTTGGAGTGATGTTTACCTTAAACTCTAAACATTTACCAGCTGGCAGCATTAGAGTCGTCTATAATTTAAAAATCAAATAGAGAAGAAAACAAATTCTTGTCTCCATACCACTTAGGCCTTCATATAGGTAATGAAGAGTACATGGTGATAGAATGTGTTGGCAAGAGTTTAAATTTATAACAGTGTAGAAAAGGGGCGGGGGATATTACTAAAGCTGCATGGCAGGAATTTGCCAATGATAACATTTGCCTCATTTTCTTCCAGAAACCAGGAAAACCAAGGAGATGAAGTCAACCTAAAAGTCAAAAGCATATGAAAAGAAAAGTAAACATACACATTGGGCAGGCTCTGTGTCTCTGTAACTTCCAGAGAATAGACCAAGCATGACATGGAGGAACAAAGGACCTGGGCACTCACCTAGCAGTCTAGGCCACGGACCTCCTAGGTCAGAGAGCCTCAAGAAGGAAGAAGCAGCAGTCCTTGCTCCAGCCCAAGCCATGTGCCTGTGATGTCATGTCATTTGTAGCAGGAATCCCTCTTCCATGGGGAGCTATTAAGAAGCAACTCCAATCCAAAGCAGGGTTTTCCAAATTGCCTCTCTCTGTAGGCTTCCCTGAGGGCCAGGCATTAGGAGAACTTGCCTGCTGTACCGGTAAACAAAAAGGAAAATAACAGAGGCCCTAAAATGAAATTAAGCAACTCAGTTTGAAAATTTTTTTCAACAAAAGTAAAGATCGTTGTTGAATTCTTCATTTCAGCTTCACACTTAAGAACCAAGGAGACTGGGGTGCTTGGCTGGCTCACTCAGAAGAGCATGTGACTCTTGGAGTCATGAGTTCAAGTCCCATGTTGGGAATACAGATTACCTAAATAAATAAAAGGTTAAAAAAAAAAAAGAGTCAAGGAGACCAAAATTCCTTATTGAATATCTGAACTTTTACTTTGAATTCCTTCATATCAGAACTAATAAAAAAAAACCCATAGCTCTAGCTATGAAAAATTATATTCCATATGCATTTTCCTAGAACTCTAAACAGCATCTTTTTCAAATGAATGAAGAAAAAGAATCTTTTTTTTTTTTTAAGATTTTATTTATTTATTTGACAGACTGAGATCACAAGTAGGCAGAGAAGCAGGCTCCCTGCCAAGCAGAGACCCTTTCACGGGGCTTGATTCCAGGACCCCAGGATCATAACCCAAGCCAAAGGCAGAGGCTTTAACCTACTGAGCCACCCAGGCACCCCAAGAAAAAAAACCTTAAAGAAGCATCTCCTGGGATGCCTGGCTGGCTCAGTCAGTTAAGTGTCTGCCTTCAGTTCAGGTCATGATCCTAAGGTCCTAGGATTGAGCCCCATGTCAGGCTCCCTGCTCAGTGGGGAGCCTGCTTCCCCCTCTGGCCCTCCCTTGCTCATGCTCTCTCTCTCAAATAAATGAGTAAATAAATAAAATCTTTAAAAAGTAGTAATCTTATGATTGACCACTATGTGTACACCGCATAGTCTCTAGTACTCACAAAAATCCACTAAGATAAATAGCATTATCTCTAATCTATAAACGAAGATACTGAAACTCAGATAAAATAATCCAAGGCCATGACTCTTGTAAATGACAGAGTCAGGATTCAAACCTAGCTCTCTTACAAATTCCAAATACTGGGGCGCCTGGGTGGCTCAGTGGGTTAAAGCCTCTGCCTTTGGCTCAGGTCATGATCCCAGGGTCCTGGGATCGAGCCCCACATCGGGCTCTCTGCTCGGCAGGGAGCCTGCTTCCTCCTCTCTCTCTGCCTGCTTGTGATCTCTGTCTGTCAAATAAATAAATAAAATCTTTTAAAAAAAATTCCAAATACTAACTTTTCAATAAAAATAGATAATAAATTCCATAGTGTACTTTAGTAATGTGCTTTTTCAAGATATTAGTATTAACTGTTATTAGAAGCATTATGTGTTTGTGTGTGTGTATGTATATATATATATACATACATATATATATATATATATACATATAAATGCCACTACCAAGTATGAGGTAAAAATAAAACTATTTAATTGGTCTTTTAACTTTATTATGATTTTTAAAGATTTACTTACTTATTTCGAAGGGAGAGAGTGCTAGCAGGGAGAGAGGTACTGGCAGAAGGAGAGGGAGAGAGAAACTCAAGCAGATTCCACACAGCATGGAGCCTGATGTGGGGCTTGATCTCACAACCCTTAGATCAGACCTGAGCAGAAACCAAGTCAGACACTTAAGCCAATGGCGCCACCCAGGTGCCCCAGATCTCTTAACTTTAGTTCAGAGCTGACATAATATCGATCCCAATCAGGCAATAAACATAATTTCACTGGGTTTCTTAGAGTCTCTTCTTTCTATTCAAAATGTGATTCTACACACAAAAATAGACTCAAAATGGATGAAAGATCTAAAGGTGAGACAGGAATCCATCAAAATCCTCGAGAAGAACACAGGGAACAACCTCCTCAGCTTCAGGCGCAGCATCTTCCTGGACACATCGCCAAAGGCAAGGGAAGCAAGGGCAAAAATGAACTACTGGGACTTCATCCAGATAAAAAGCTTCTGAGCAGCAAAGGAAACAGTCAACAAAACCAAAAGACACCAGACATGGGAATGGGAGACAACAGACATGGACAGACAGGCAAAGACAACAGACAACAGAATGGGAAAAGATATCTGCAAATGACATATCACATAAAGGGTTGGTATCCAAAATCTATAAAGAACTTATTGAACTCAACACCCAAAAAACAAATCACCCAATCAAGAAATGGGCAGGAGAGATGAACAGACATTTCTGCAAAGAAGACATCCAACAGACACATGAAAAAGTGCTCAACATCACTCGGCATCAG
This sequence comes from Lutra lutra, assembly GCF_902655055.1. Lineage (NCBI taxonomy): Eukaryota > Metazoa > Chordata > Mammalia > Carnivora > Mustelidae > Lutra > Lutra lutra. The sequence goes on from NC_062281.1 coordinate 178,031,238, forward strand.
GGAAATACAAATCAAAACCACAATGAGATACCACCTCACACCAGTCAGAATGGCTAAAATTAACAAGTCAGGAAACAACAGATGTTGGCGAGGATGCGGAGAAAGGGGAACCCTCCTACACTGTTGGTGGGAATGCAAGCTGGTGCAGCCACTCTGGAAAACAGCATGGAGGTTCCTCAAAAAGTTGAAAAAAGAGCTACCCTATGACCCAACAATTGCACGACTGGGTATTTACCCTAAAGATACAAATGTAGTGATCCGAAGGGGCATGTGCACCTGAACGTTTATAGCAGCAATGTCCACAATAGCCAAACTATAGAAAGAGCCAAGATGTCCCTCAACAGATGAATGGATAAAGAAGATGTGGTATATGGTATATACCACATCTTCTATATATATATATATAGAGAGAGAGATAGATATATATATCTATATACACACACACACACCACATCTTCTTTATATATGTATATATAAAGTGTGTGTATATATATATATAGACATATATATGTATGTATATATATATGTATAATGGAATATTATGGAGCCATCAAAAAATGAAATCTTGCCATTTGCAATGACACGGATGGAAGTAGAGGGTATTATGTTAAGTCAATCAGAGATAGACAATTATCGTATGATCTCACTGATAGGAGGAATTTGAGAAACAAGGCAGAGGATCATCAGGGAGGGGAGGGAAAAATGAAATAAGATGAAACCGGAGAGAGAGAGAGAGAAACCATGAGAGATTCTTAATCTCAGGAAAGAAACTCAGGGTTGCTGGAGTGGAGGGGGGTGGAAGGGATGGGGTGGCTGGCTAATGGACACTGGGGAGGGTATGTGCTATGATGAGCACTGTGAATTGTGTAAGACTGATGGATCACAGACCAGCATCCCTGAAACAAATAATACATTATATGTTAATAAGAGTAAATAAATAAAAATTTTAACTTCAAGACTTGAAGTTTCAGGATCACCTAGGAGTTTCTTAGGAATGCACAATGTCAGGTCCCATTTCAGACCTTCTGAAACATAATCTGCATTCTGACAAGATCCTTAGGTGCTTTGTATGCAACTTAAAATTTAAGTGGCACTGTCTTAGAGATGGGGGATTCCAGAAAAAGGGATGCCTCTCTCCCATACTGAGACCCTCCTTGTTCCTAAGACCAGGGAGGGAGAGAATGGTAAGAATGCACTCACATTATTACCTTTCCTCTCTGTTTTTTTTTTTTAACTATATGTTCAAATGCACTCACATTATTACCTTTCCTCTCTGTTTTTTAACTATATGTTCATCATTCTTTTTTTTTTTTAAAGATTTTATTTATTTATTTGACAGAGAGAAATCACAAGTAGGCAGAGAGGCAGGCAGAGAGAGAGAAGGAAGCAGGCTCCCTGCTGAGCAGAAAGCCCGACGTGGGGCTCGAACCCAGGACCCGGGATCATGACCTGAGCCGAAGGCAGCGGCTTAACCCACTGAGCCACCCAGGCGCCCCATCTTTTTTTTTTTTTTTAGTGACAGGTTTATTGAGGTATATTAAAACTCACCCATTAAAGTGCACAATTCAATGGTTTTTAACTTACTCAGAGTTGTGCAACTGTCACTGCAATCAATTTTAGGACATTTCATCACCCCCAAATGAAACCCCATACTCTTTAAAAGTCACCCCCATTCTCCCCAGCCCCAACCGTAGGCAACCACTAATCTTTCTGTCTCTACAGATTTGCTTCTTCTGGACCTACAATACAGTACAGTACAGTACAGTACAATACAATACATGGTCTTTTGTGATTGGCTTCTTTCACTTACCATGTTCTCAGGCTTCATCCATGTTGTTCATCAATGCGTCTTAATTGTTCCTCATAAGTGGTAGTTGCTCCTTCAACAGAGGTGGAGGTACCTGACAATGGGACCCATCAGCCACTCCTCCTTGTGCAGCTTCTGAGTGCCACTGCTCCCCTAGGAGAAGCCTGGCACTTCCCATTACCAACGACCCTAATAAGGAGGTCTTTAACAGAGTCCCCTCTTCCCATCTTCTCCCTGGGATTTAGCAGCTAAAGTACAGCTGGTCCTTGGCCAAGTTGCTCTCCACAACACCTGCAGGCCCTACCAGTGCTGCCACCTTATGCCCATTTCTTGAAGTAGTGGACACTGGGTCGGGCACTGCCTTCCTCCCCAGAGCCCTGCCCTTTGCAGTTTCCACAGCAGTCAAGGTTGTGACTCATGACAGAGTGTGACCAGGAGAGGTCGAGGGTGTGCTGTATGGGAACACATGCTTGGTACCTTCAGACAACCAAGAGGCAGAGAAAGAAACAAGTGCAAATGCACGTGGGGTTAAAGGGGACACACTTTTGCAATCTCCCTTCCTGATTCTCTCAGCTTTCTTCAGCTACCATTTCTCTTCCTCTCTTCAGCTCACTTTCATTTCCCTATGCTATTCTTCTCAGAATAGGGAACCTAAACATCTCTCCCCTTTCCTTTCTACCTGGATTGTTTTCTTTTGTGCTTCCAGCAGCACAACGGTTGGGTTCTTAGACATTTGGGTCTGCTAAGTTACTACTTAAAAAAGAGAGTTGATCTAAACATTCTGCCCAACTGAACAGCAGATCAAGGAAAAGGAGGGTTTTGTTGTTGTTGTTGTTGTTGTTCTTCAAAATCAAGGTGTTCTTTAATAAATGAAGAACTCTTGATATGAAACATAAATGATCAGTCCCAAATTAAAATCAGCATAATAACAAAAGCACTTTCCCTCATTGCTGGTGGCTGGATTTGGAACCTTGCCTGAGTTCATTGGGGGGTATGTAGCTTGACTACAGGTTGTTGTATGCTACCCTGTGCTCTCCGAGTAGCCCATGTGTCCCCAGGTCATGTCCTTAGTCCTGGGAAAGGCTTTCTAGTCTTAGGCTTCCAGAACCTCAAGCTTCCACTGTCACTATCACAGTCGTTCAAGAAATGTTTAGATACTACTCCACACCAACCCTGTGCTGTACGCAAGGCAGACAAGGATCCAGTTCTCTCTTGTTTTGTGCAGTGGGATGTGGAGGAGGCTCTATAATGGTACACCGCAGCCCTAATAGACCTGTCATGTGTCTGGCGGATTCCCTCAGTGTGTCTTAATGAATCCCGCTCTCTGAGTGAAAGCAGGCAAGAAAGACCTTGCTGTCTTGGATATCAAGGAAGAAAAGCAGATGGAGTCATGTGGTCCTGGCTGGTAGCCTTGCAGAACCTTCTGCCTTCAACTTACTCTGACACTTGAATAAACCCCTGAGAGCCACAGAGGTATCACAAAGGCAAAGAACCATAGTATTAATGGACTTCATGATTTTACTGAACTCTTAAGTAATAACTTATACGTATCAGGCATTGCTTAGAAATTATTCTTATATAGAACCTTTGTTAATTTATGTAGTTTCATATTATGGGTTTGTTTTTAATGATCCTCCTTTAATTCTTGGGAACTTAAAGAAAGGTGTTGCATACCTTTTCTATTTTCTACTTTTTGTCTCCCACAGAGCTGGGCATGCCAATGGGAACTTGTTAAACTTTTACTGTTAGACAGTTTGTAGTGGAATGCATTATTTATTTTCTCTTGCTTGGGGGTCAAAGCAACCAACCAGATCTAAAGACGCTTTTAGAAGACCTGTCAACACAAACTGGTGTGTATTTACTCTGTCTTTGCTATTACAATTCAGAAAAGCTCCATTTATCTTTGAAAAATGTGAGAGGTATGAATCCATTTTCTAAATAATTGAAGTAATCCCTTTAAGTATAAAATGCTTTAAAACCACCTTTAATGAAATATTTTATTTTATTTATTTTATTTTTTTTATTTTTTAAAGACTTTTTTATTCATTTGAGAAAGAGAGATAGAGAGAACACAAGCAAGGGGAGGGGCAGAGAGAGAAGGAGAAGCAGACTCCACATGGAGCTGGGACCCCAACGTGGGGTTTGATCCCAGGACCTGGAGATCATGATGTGAGCTGGAGGCAGATGCTTAACCGTGTGAGCCACCCAGGTGCTCCTGAAATATTATTTTAAATAAAATAGATTTCTGAATTCTTGAAACATATAGCAAATATAATTTAACTCCTTTCTTGGTCATTATTAGCATTCAGAACTAGAGTGTGGGCACCTGGGTGGCTCTTTTGGTTAAGCTTCTGCCCAATCAAGTCCCTGCATTGGGTTACCTGCTCTGTGGGGAGTCTACTTCTCCCTCTATCCTTCCCCTCTGTCCGTGCTGTCTCTCTCTGTGTGTGTCACACTCTTTCTCAAATAAATAGATAAAATCTTCAAAAAAAAAGAAAAAGAAAAAAGAACTAGAGTGCAAAGTGATGCATCTTTAAGAAACACAGAAATATTCTAGACTTTTTGTTCTCCCCCAAATGATCCAACGTTAAGTGTGTTTTTGTGTTCCTTTATGTCCTTCTAATAATTTTCTTTTTTCCTTACATTCCTAATCTTCACTTTATTTTATTTATTTATTTTTAAATTTTAATTCCAGTAGAGAGTCAACATACAATGTAATATTAGTTTTCATGTGTAAAATGCAGTGATTCAACAATTCCATACATTTCTCAGTGCTCATTCTGGTAACTGTACTCTTAATCCACTTCACCTGTTTCACCCACCCCCCCACCCTCCCCTCTGGTAACCATCTGTTTGTTCCCTATAGTTAAAAGTCTGCTTTTGGTTTATCTATTTTTTTCTTTGTTCATTTGTTTTGTTTCTTAAATTCCACATATGAGTGAAATCATATGGTTTTTGTCTTTCTCTGACCGACTTATTTCACTTAGCATTATACTCTGTAGATCTACCCATTTTCGAAAATGGCAAGATATCATTCTTTTTTATGGGTGAGTAATATTCCATCACCCACAAACACGCATGCGCTCACACACACATCTTCTTTATCTTTATCCATTCATCTATCAATAGACACTTGGGCTGCTTCCATACTAATAATTTTCTTTCTGGCTTTTTGCCTCTTATTTTGTTAAAATGTTAGATAGTACTTCTTACTACTTCCTGAGTGCCTGGCTTTGGCAGTTCTCTACCTGATCTATGTCCTAGGAAACCAGATAACCAAGTTTATTAGCATTGTGTGTCAAGTGAGAGCAAATAGGTTTTTAAATCTAGGAGTCTTTCCTAAAAAGTGAGTAGTACTGGCTTTTCAAAGCAGTTCAATGTTCCGTTTTACTTGCTCCAATATTCTCAATTCCCCTACAGATACCCTAGATTGTTAGATAAATTACTTTCTGTAGAAAAGTGAGGTGTTATCAATTTCTGCTAACACAATTCAGCCAGATATGATTTTTTTCATCCGAAGTTCTTTGTGGGGCACATGGGTGGCTCAGTGGGTTAGGCGTCTGCCTTCAGCTCAGGTCATGATCCCAAACTCCTGGGATTGAGCCCCACCTCAGGCTTCCTGCTCAGTAGGGAGTCTGCTTCTCCCTCTGCCTCCCTCCCTGTTCTCTCTCTCAAATAACAGATAAATAAAATCTTGAAAAAAAAAGTTCTTTGTTTCTAAACCATTCTTTCTAAGTTCCTTCTTATTTCTGATTTAAAAACCATTAGTCCTTCCTATATGGGCATAAAGAAAACCTGGTAAAATCTCAAGATCTTCTTGTAGATTACAGAGAGATTTCAAAATATGATATATATTTTTAAAGATTTTATTTATTTATTTCACAGAGAGAGATCACAAGTAGGCAGAGAGGCAGGCAGAGAGAGAGATAGAGGAGGAAGCAGGTTCTCCGCTGAGCAGAGAGCCCGATGTGGGACTCGATCCTAGGACCCTGAGATCATGACCTGAGCCAAAGGCAGAGACTCAACCCACTGAGCCACTCAGGCGCCCCAAAATATATTTTTTTATGATAAGAAAAATGTCTTATCTTATGATAAGAAAAATGTCCAATGTACCCAGGCACCTAGGTGGCTCAGTCAGTTAAGCATCTGCCTTCGGCTCAGGTCATGATCTCAGTGGGATCGGGCCCCATGTCGGGCTCCCTGCTCAGCAGAGAGATTGTTTCTCCCTCTCCCTCTTTGCTCCCCCTGCTTGTGCATTCTCTCTCTCTGTCAAATAAATAAAAATCTTTAAAAATAAAAAAATAATAAAACCAACATACTCAGTTTAAAAAGTTACAATTACCATCTTACATTGAGTGCCCAATATATGCCAGGTATAGATATTTTCTTCCCTCTATTTAGAACATCTCTGCAAAATATGTAACAACTCTAATTTACATTTGTGGGACGTTAAAGCTAACAGACTTTAAGTGGCTTAAACAGGGTTATAGGAATAATAGGTATAAGAGCTGAGATTCAAATCCAATCCTGAATAAAAAGTCTGGATTCTCTTTTCTTTTCTTTTCTTTTTTTTAAGATTTTATTTATTTATTTGACAGAGAGAGAGATCACAAGTAGGCAGAGAGGCAGGCAGAGAGAGAGAGGAGGAGGAAGCAGGCTCCCTGCTGAGCAGAGAGCCTGATGTGGGACTCAATCCCAGGACCCTGAGATCATGACCTGAGCCGAAGGCAGAGGCTTAACCCACTGAGTCACCCAGGTGCTCCTCTTTTTTTTTTTTTTTTAAGATTTTACTTATTTATTTGACAGACAGAGATCACAAGTAGGCAGAGAGGCAGGCGGGGTTGGGGGGAAAGCAGGCTCCCCACTGAGTGGAGAGCCCGATGCGGGGGTGGGGGGGTGGGGTGGGGGTTGATCCCAGGACCCTGGGATCATGACCCGAGCTGAAGGCAGAGGCTTTAACCCACTGAGCCACCCAGGCGCCCCTTCTTTTTTCTTTCTAAAAACAGAAAACGGGCGCCTGAGTGGCTCAGTTGTTAAGCTTTACCGTCTCCCACTCCCCTTGCTTGTGTTCTCTCTCTTGCTATTTTTCTCTGTCAAATAAATAATAAAATCTTTAAAATAAAATAAAAACAGAAAACAGGAATTTATTTGTCAAATAACGGTCTGGAAGACTGTGGATTGCAGGCAGCTCTACTCCACCTGGTCAATCAAGGACTTGGGTTCTTTTCATATTGTTGCTTTGCCCTCTCCTATGGGGATTTCACTCCCATTGCATGGTCAAAACTCGGTCACAGGCACATCTGTTCCAGCTTGCTCTGGATCACCAGTGGCCAAACAGAAGTAGGCCAAGAAAACTTCAACTGCCCATGTATTGAGGGAAAGGAGAAATAGGGGATTGGATGCCCCTGGATGAATGACGATTAGGGACTAAGGATGCTTATCTCCCTACCTCGACCCACTCATTGTCATACCTATAAAGCTATTCTCTAAGTCTGCATTCTTTCTATTAAGCCAAATTGCCATCCTTATACTATTGCTTGAGAGGTAATAAGATGTATTCAGCATGTATTTTGGTAATAATTGTGGTCAACTTGACCATGGACCTATTGGTAATAAATGTAACCAACCAGCTGTGTCTGTAATCAGCAATTATTATTTGAAGATCAAGTAGAAGTGGTTCTCATCAGCTACTAGTATCTCCCCCTGAAGGAGGGGTTGGGGATGACTTGGACTAGCCCAGCTTGAGCCAAAGGCCATATCATTTAAAGGCCATTATCGGGTTCCATAAGAGCAGATCTAAAGCCACATGAGGAAAGCCACAGGGGCAAATATTAGGCTATCAGGGATATGAATACCCCATCCAGAGTGTAAAGGCAAATATTGGGTTGATGGAACATAGGGTTGAGATTTTGGTGAAAACAAGTACAGAAGTAGTTCAATAAGAAGAAATCTTAGGCGGAGTGCCTGGCTGGTTCAGTAGGAAGAAAGCGTGATTCTTAATCTCAGGATCGTGAGTTTGAGGCCCCACTTTGGGTGTGGAGATTACTTAAATAAATAAGTAAGTCTTAAAAAAAGAATAAGGGAAATGCATGTTTTAGCTTTCTGTGAGTTTAGGCGCCCGAGCTACTGCAGGTCTAGGTCCGGGCAGCTGAAGAGTGTGGTTAGCAAGATGAACAAAGAAGCACAGATGAGAGCAGCGATTGACCAAAAGTTGATAGAAACTGGAGAAAGAGAACGCCTCAACGAGTTGCTGAGAGCTAAATTAATTGAATGTGGTGGAAAGGCACGACATTAGTGGAAGGCACACTGTAAAGAGGTAATTAAAGAAAAAGGTCTATTGATGACTTCGGTGGCTGAAATCACACCAAAAGGCAGAGCGTAAAGAAGGAGCTCCTACAAGGAATAAGAACATTCCTTGCTCAGCATGCCAGCCTTTAAGATTGAATTAGATTGTGTTGTTTTGTGGTTTTCTTTCTGAAAGTAAAACTTGCCATAAATTAGGAATCGATTTCCCAAAATGAAATCCTTTTTTGTATGATGGTTAAAAAAAAAAAAAAAAAAGAAAGGAAAAGAAGAAGAAATTTTGGACAATCTTCTAAAATACATGTTTCTGGAAGATATATAAAGGGTTAAAGGGGACAAGATCTTCCATGTGGATGTCTGAGAGGACTTAAATCATAGGATTATTCACAAGTTCCATCAGCTGATGGCATGGGCCACTAATGAATAAATGACAATAAGGATTGTGCTTTTCTGAGTTCTTATTTAATATTTACAGCAGCTTTTTGAAGCCTTTAATTCTTTAGTTTTTCTTCCTTAACCCATTAGTTGTAACAAACACCAATTCTGGTTTGCCTCAGTTAATTCATGTTTTCTCCCATTTTCTGCTTCTGCTTTAGTTTGATTTTATGCTACATAATATATGCCATATATATTTTACTGTATTAGAGTTTCTATCCAAACTGCTTCTACCCAGTTAGCTACAGTATTCCATGATTCTTTAGCCCACTCCATCCTTAGGTTGGGTTTTCGTTTTTTCCTTCAGATTTTCACATTTATTGTTTTGTCTGTTACTTGGCCTTCCGTACACCTATTACTTTTTGTCTAGGAGAGGTGAAGCAACTCATCTTCGATGTTGTAAACAGGGTTGAGATTCTAGGGGTTCTCCTTTCTTCAGATGTTCTACTCCACCAAAGTTGGGGCCAAAACGCATTTGTGGTCAAAACTCAGTTGAACTAAAAGTTAGCTAAGGTCAATAACTTAGCCTTCAAAGCTTTGCTTTGGATCTTTGTGTGAGGAGGAGGGGAAAGTAGAGATGTGGGTTGGGAGCTATGGTGCCATGTTTTTGTTGTCTCATGTTTTCCTGTTAGCATCTTGTTCCTTCAGTTCCTGTAGTTGTAAGCTGCAGTGATTGAGGCTTAACCCAATGTAGTCTTAGTCCACTAAAGACCCCTCTCCAGGGTATTAAGATATATTCCTTCAGGGGCACCTGGGTGGCTCAGTGGGTTAAAGCCTCTGCCTTCAGCTCAGGTCATGATCCCAGGATCCTGGGATGGAGCCCCATATAGGGCTCTTTGCTCAGCAGGGAGTCTGCTTCCCTTCCTCTCTGTCTGCCTGCCTCTCTGCCTACTTGTGATCTCTGTCAAATAAATAAATAAATAATCTTAAAGAAAAAAGATATATCCCTTCATACCTTATCTCATGATGCTCCCTTCTGCAAAAGTACTTCTATGGCTCCTCCAAGTCTTATCTCCAATGTCACCTGTGTGGGTGACATTAATTCCTCTGGCCCGGGGTTGGCAAACATTTTCAGTAAAGAACCCTGTAGTAAATATTGTATGCTATACAAGTCAAGAGGGATGAGAGTACCAATTAATGCCTCAATCTCAATGACTTCACTCTACCATTGTAGTGCAAAAGCAGTCAGAGACAATAGACAAATGGGAGTAGCTGCTCAGCAATTAAACTCTATTTATAAAAACAGGGAATGAGGTAGATTTGGCCCATGATCTCTGATTTGGCGGCCCCTACTCTACTTAAATATTACTTTTTTTTAAAAGATTTTATTTATTAATTTGACAGAGATCAGAAGTAGGCAGAGAGGCAGGCAGAGAGAGAGAGGGGGAAGCAGGCTCCCTGCTGAGCAAAGAGCCCTATATGGGGCTCCATCCCAGGACCCTGGGATCATGACCTGAGCCAAAGGCAGAGGCTTTAACCCACTGAGCCACCCAGGGGCCCCTCTACTTAGATATTTCTTTTCCAACCTGATTGTTCATGCCTCTGTTATCACATTTGTACGATAAGTTTATAAACCTCCATCATATGAGCACTTGAGGGCAAGTGTTCTGTCTTTATATCTCTCTGAACTGAGCAAAACCAAAATCCTAATGATTACAGGTACTCTGTAAACATTTATGGAAGAAGTGGGGGAGAAATGTAGGAAGAGGTGGGGTTCTTAAATAAGTGGGAAACAGGATCATGCAAATCCTCTACTGATGGGCAATTAAATATGAACTTCTCCTAGTAACACGAACAGATGTTGTTTATAAAATGACTGTATTAGGCTCTTCTGCAAAGTTTGATTTTAGCAAGATTGCATTTGGAGACTATATATGCGGTAGCCAGCCTCCAAGATGGCCTTTAGTAATCCTTACATCCTGACACTGGTGTCACCTCCCATGCTGAACCATGACAAACTAGTAACCAATAAGGTAGTGTGGAAATAAAGGTGTATGACTTCTGGAACAAGTCATAAGAGTGATGTGACTTCTGCCCTGTTCTCTCTTGGATCACTCTCTTTGGAGGAAACTCGTTGAGGACAAGCAAATTCATGGACTGGTCCATGGAAGAAAGAAATAAGGCTTCATGTCAACAGCCATGTGAGTGAACCATCTTGGAATTGGATCTTCCCTTCCTCTGTTAAGTCTCAGAAGACCGCTGTTTCAACTGACATTTTGACTATAAACTGATGAGAGATTCTGAGCTATACTACTTAGACTCTCCTGAAATCCTGACCCATTTAAACTATATGAGATAATGTTTATTATTGTCTTAAGCTGCTAGTTTGGGAAATAATTTGTTATACAGCAATAAATAAATAACATACAATATGCTAAGTAGCTTTCATTCTATCTAAAATAGTCTTGGGGCACCTGGGTGGCTCAGTGGGTTAAAGCCTCTGCCTTTGGCTCAGGTCATGATCCCGGGGTCCTGGGATCGAGCCCCACCACATCGGGCTCTCTGCTCTCGTGGGGAGCCTGCTTCCTCCTCTCTCCCTCTGCCTGCCTCTCTGCCTACTTATGATCTGTCTGTCTAATAAATAAATAAAATCTTTTAAAAAAATAAAAATAAAATCCCTATAGTCTTTCAGAACACCTTTTTTGCATTTCTCTAGCATTTAAAATATCTAACTCTATACTTGTTTAATGTCTGTATCTTTCATTGGGTGTATATATATATATATATCTATATACATAGATATATTTATGTAATATGTATGTATTATGTAATATGTATATATTAGTAAATATCTAGTAACAAACAAAATAAAATAAAGTCAAATAAAACAAATAAAAATGAAACAAAATAAAGACTCTTAAAGTGAAGAGTGATTTGCTCCCAACATTTTGTGTCCCTAAAGCATATTATAATGGTGTCTTCCCAAAAACTATCCTTCACATAGGATTAAAACATTTCTGTTTTAGGTTCAGGGTCCTGGGATCAAGCCCCGCATCGGGCTCTCTGCTCAGCCTGCTTCCTCCTCTCTCTGCCTACCTCTCTGCCCACTTGTGATCTCTGTCTGTCAAATAAATAAATTTAAAAAAATATAGGAGTTGGCTGTCTATGAGCTCCATGAGGGCAAGGACCTTAGCTTATCACGTTGTATTTCCAATATTTGCAAGTGCCCCCTATAAAGGTATTCAATAAATGCTTGCTGAGTGGTAAATTAAGTGATCAGTTTGTGGAATAACTAAAGGTGGACTTCCCATGATACTGTACATGACTTGAAATTGAGCCATATCACTCAGAATTGCAGTTTGGAGAATTCTTTGCTTTGTTGCAATATCACCAGTTATATTGAATTTAAAAATAAAACCCTCTAAATAATGCCTCTAGACCAAACCAAATTTAAATAAAAAGTCCTACTCGGACAGTAAATCACAGCCAAGACAGTAGTATCCTTTTTTTTTTTTTAGATTTTATTTATTTATTTGACAGACAGAGAAATCACAAGTAGGCAGAGAGGCAGGCAGAGAGAGAGGAAAGCAGGATCCCCACTGAGCAGAAAGCCTGATGCGGGACTCGATTCTAGGACACTGAGACCATGACCTGAGCCGAAGTCAGAGGCGTAACACACTGAGCCACCCAGGTGCCCCCCCATTTTTTTTTTAAGATTTTACTTATTTATTTGACAGACAGAGATCACAAGTAGGCGGAAAGAGAGGGGGAAGCAGGCTCTCTGCAGAGCAGAGAGTCTAATGCAGGGCTTGATCCCAGGACTCTGGGATCATGACCCAAGCCAAAGGCAGAGTCCCTAACCCACTGAGCCACCCAGACACCCCCTTTTTTTTTTTAAAGATTTTATTTATTTATTTATTTGACAGGCAGAGATCACAAGCAGGCAGAGAGGCAGGCAGAGAGAGAGAGAGGGAAGCAGGCTCCCTGCTGAGCAGAGAACCCGATGCGGGACTCGATTCCAGGACCCTGAGATCATGACCCGAGCTGAAGGCAGCGGCTTAACCCACTGAGCCACTCAGGCACTCCAGGTGCCCTTTTTTAAAGATTTTATTTATTTATTTGACAGAGAGGAAACACAGAGAGAGAGGGAACACAAGCAGGGTAGGGGGAGAGGAAGAAGCAGGCTTTCTGACTAGCAGGGAGTCTGATGTGGGGCTTGATCCCAAGACCCTGGGATCATGACCTGAGCCAAAGGTAGATGCTTAATGACTGAGCCACCCAGGAACCCCAGCAATAGTAACTTTTATATTCCAAATGCTGTTACAGTTCAGCAGGTGGAGAAAACAGGAAATAGACATTTCATAAGACATGTGGATCTATAGACTAGTCAACCCCTGTTTATACTGAACCAGCAAATCCAAGGGTACCAAGATTCTGCAATCAGAAGGGCTCTCTTGAAAGACGATGCCATTCAAAGTACTAGAAAATTCAACTGGTAATAGGATTTGGATAATTCATGATACATGTAATAGTAAAGCCCAGAGCAAAATGCCTTGAGACTGTATAGTATTTACAGTAATACATACAAATGGTCATATGTATAAATACCATTGTTATGGGTGTCAACAAGTCAGCAGATACTTTTAATTTTTCTTTTGGGGCACTGGCTGGTTCAGTTAGTGGAACACGGTACTCTTGATCTCAGGGTTGTGAGTTCAACCCCAATTGGGACAGAGAGCTTACTTAAAAATTTTTTTTAATTAAAATTAAATTAATTTTTATTTTATGTCACTGTGAAAATTTGCAAGAGAACTATTAAAGTCATTCTCAGTAGAAAAGTACACCTAAAGTACATGTTATACCAGAACATGTAAATGATCTGTCCTGACTTCAACTAAAATTGATTATACAAATTATATAATAAGTATACACACTAATTAAAACTAGCAAGAGTATCCATTGATTTAGAGATGACTGAGAATTGAATCTGTTAATTTTCTCTAGTTACTTAGAGTTCCTACTTCAGTGGCTACTAATATAACTTATTTATATTAATGTATCTATATAGAGTTCCATCATTAAAATAATGAAGTCATATCTTTCACTAGAGATCCTTCTGTTGATGCTTTCTCATGCCATATATAAAGAATTGCTACAAAACAATCACAAAAACAAGCCTATCTTAAACAGCCAAAGTATAATGACCATGAAACACAGATCGTAGTAAAGAACCAAAAACATTTAAGCTGCTTCTTTAAGGGTATTCCCATGCCAAAACGTTTTCATTTAGATCACCACAAAGGGACCAGCACCGTCATGCCAGCAATGGACCACAAGCTTTGAAGAGGACCTCCTAACAATGTCAGAGGAGTCACCAACGTATATGAAACATTCTAGCATGATGCTTTAGGACTGGGCTCTGTTTATATGATGTCGACATAAAGAGCATCTCCGTCCCAATTGTGACTTGCTCACAAAGAGTCTTTCACGCCAATGGTCATGAGGGTGGGGGCTTTGTAGCTGCAATAGCTGTGGAAAACCTTCATGGAAGCAATGAGACTGAAAATTGAGAGATTAAGGGAAGTGTGAAAGGCATTCCAGGAGAAAGGCACACCTGAACAATGCCCTCCCTACCTTGTCCATGACCTCAATACTTCACCCACACACATCCCACCATGACTCATGGGAACATTTAAAAAAAAAAAAAGCTGTTCATTAACATTCCTAAGAAGTAACTATGAAGGCCTGAATTATCACTTTCACAGAAGTAGCCAACTTCATTATTTTCCAATTTAATATATACAATTTAATTGTATATTCTTAAGCTACAATGGCAATCATTCATTAAACATATATATTTTTATTTTTTTATAAAGATTTTATTTATTTATTTGACAGAGACACAGAGAGATGGGCAACACAAGCAGGGGGAGCAGGAGAGGGGGAAGCGCGTTCCCCGCTGAGCCAGGAGCTGGATGCGGGCCTAGATCCCAGGACCCCAAGATCGCAACCTGAGCTGAAGGCAGCCGCTTAACAACTGAGACACACAGGCGACCCAAACATGTATATTTTTAAAAACCTGTAATTGGGGCAATTGGCAGGCTCAGTCAGTTAAATATCCAACATTTTTATTCTTTTAAAGATTTTATTTATTTATTTGTTTGACAGAGAGAGAGAGAGAGCATAAGCAGGGGGAGCTATAGGCAGAGGGAGAGGAAGAAGCAGAGTCCCCACTGAACAACAAGCCCAATGTGGGGCTCGATCTTAGGACACTGGGATCATGACCTGAGCCAAAGGCAGACGCCCAACCAACTGAGCCACTCAGGTGCTCAGCGTATAGCTCTTGATTTTGGCTCAGGTCATGATCTCAGGGTCATGAGATTGAGGCCCACAGCGGGCTCCATGTTAGTGGGTAGTCCAGTTGACTTTCTCTCTCTCCTTCTGCCCCTCCACCTGCTTGTGCCCATGTGGTCTCTCTCTTTCTCAAACAAATAAATAAACCTTTAAAAAAATTTTTTTGTTGTTGTTTATTTGTTTGAGAGAGACAGCAAGAGAGAACATGAGAAGGGGCAGAGACAGGGAGAGGGAGAAGCAGACTCCCCACTGAGCAGGGAGCCCAACTCAGTGCTCAGTCCCGGACCCTGGATTCATGACCTGAACTAAAGACAGACCCTTAACCAACTGAGCCACCCAGGGATCCCCTAAACAAATAAATAATAAATCTTAAAAAAAAAAAAAAGGCCTATGATTTTCCTGGTACTGTTTTAGGTGTTAGGTTTACAGAGGTAAGCAAAGTGAACAAAAGACTCTACCCTTAAAAACTTACATTTTAGGGGCACCTGGGTGGCTCAGTGGGTTAAGCCTCTGCCTTCGGCTTGGGTCATGATCCCAGGGTCCTGGGATCGAGGCCCGAATCGGGCTTTCTGCTCAGCGGGGAGCCTGCTTCCCCCTCTCTCTGTGCCTGCCTCTCTGCCTACCTGTGATCTCTCTCTGTGTGTCAAATAAATCTTAAAAGGAAAAAAAACTTACATTGTAGTGGTGGAAAACAGATAATTAAAAGTTAATTAAAATATAGATAGTATATATGTCAATTGACTCAATGGAGAAAAATAAAACAGGAAAGGAAAGAAAATGCCGGGGTTAGGCAAGGTTGCAACTTTAAACAAGACAATGAGGAAATACCTCAGTGAAAAGGAATCATCACGCAAAAATATAAAGTGAGTGTGGGAGTTTATTAATTGGCTCAGGCCGCCATAACATAATACCATAGAGTGTGGGGCTTAAACAACAGACATTTATTTTCTAACAGTTCTGGAAGCTGGAAATCTGAGACCAGGGTGTCAGCATAGCTGGGTTCTGATAAGAGCTCCCTTTCTAGCTTGCCGACGGTAGCCTTCTCATTTGTTGTGTTCTCACATGGACTTTCCTGGATGTTGTACAGGGAGGATGCGGGGGGGGGGGGGGGGGGGGGGAGCGCGAGCGAGCTCTCTGGAGTCTCCTCCTCCTATTGGATCAGAACTCCACCCTCATGACCTCATTCAACCTTAATTACCTTCATAAAGGCCCAATCTCCAAATAGTTTCACTGGGGATTAAGGCTTCAACAAATGAATTTGGGTGGGGGACACAATTCAGTCATAGTAGGGAGTGAGCAGTGCAGAGATCTGGGGGAAGAATGTTTTAGGCAGAGAGTTTGGGCCAGAGATATAAGTTAAGGAGTTATTAGCATACAGATGATATTTATCTTTTTTTAAAAAATTTTATTTGTGAGAGAGAGAGAGCGCACAAGCAGGGGGAGCAGCAGGCAGAAGGAGAAGCAGGCTCCCCACTGAGCAAGGAGCCCAATGTGGGGACTTGATCTCAGGACCCTGTCCCATACAGATGATATTTAAAGCCATCAGGCTAGGGGCATCTGGGTGACTCAGTTGGTTAAGCGTCTGCCTTCAGCTCAGGTTAAGATCTCAGGGCCCTGGGATCAAGCTGCACATCGAGCTCCCTGCTTGGTGGGGAGCCTGCTTCTCCCTCTGCCTCTGCCCCTCCTCCTGCTCCTCTCTCTCTCTCTCAAATACATAAATAAAATCTTAAAAAAAAAAATAAAGCCATCGGGCTAGATGAAATCACCAACACAGTGACTGTTGAGAAGAGATACAAATCCAAGGTCTGCCTCCTGCTGCACTCCAATGTTTAAAGGTCAGAGGGATGAGGTAGAAGCAGCAAGGGAGACTGGGACAGAGCAGCCAGTTAGGTAAGAAAAAACCAGGAGGGTGTAGTATCCTGGAGTCTACTGAATAAACCATAGTATTTCAAGAAGGAAGGGGTGAGAGCTGTGTCAGGTAAAAATGAAGGCTGAGTCCTGACCATTGGATCAATAATATGGAGATTACTGATGAGTTTATCAAGAGCGATTCTGATACAGTGTTAAAGGTTAAAGCCTGGTTGGAGTAGGATCAAGAGAGACTGGTAAAGACGAATTTAAAACATTGATTGGAAAAGCAACAAAAGAAAAAGTAGACAAATTGGACTATATCAAAATCTAAAACATTTTACTACAAATGATAGACACCATCAAGAGAATGAAGAGACTGGGCCCCTGGCTGGCTTAATCACTGGAGCCTGAGGCTCTAGATCTCTGGGTTGTGAGTTTGAGCCCCACACTGGGTGTAGAGATTACTTACGAATAAAATTTTTTTTTAAAGATTTTATTTATTTATTTGACAGATAGAGATCACAAGTAGGCAGAGAGGCAGGCAGAGAGAGAGAGAGAGAGAGAGAGAGAGAGAAGGAAGCAGGCTCCCTGCTGAGCGGAGAGCCCGCTGTGGGGCTCGATCCCAGGACCCTGGGATCATGACCAGAGCCAAAGGCAGAGGCTTTAACCCACTGAGCCACCCAGGTGCCCCACAAATAAAATATTTTTTTTTAATTTTATTTCTTTGAGAGAGAGAGAGAGAACAAATAGGGGAGGGGCGGAAGGAAAAGCAGACTCCCAACAGAGCAAGAAGTCCCCTGAGATCATGACCTGAGCTGAAGGCAGACACACAGCTGGAGAAATGCAAATCAAAACTAATGAGGGGCACCTGGGTGGCTCAGTTGGTTAGGGAGCCTACTTTGTGATCTCTGCTCAGGGCTTGATCTCAGGGTCAGGAGGTTAAACCCTGCCTTGGGCTCCACGCCGGAGCATGGAACCTATTTAGAAACAAAAAACAAAAAAAACAAATCATAATGAACTGTCAAATCACACCCATTAGGATGGCTGTAATCAGAAAGGTAGATCATAACAAGTGTTGGTGAGGATGCAGAAACTGGATTCTCACCTATTGCTGGGATGTATGTATGTAAAGGGATGTAGCATTCTAGGAAACAGTCTGGCAATTGCTTGAAAGTTGAAGACAGAGTTATCCTATAACCTGACAATTCCACTTCTAGGTATATAAAAGAGAAATAAAAATATATGTCTACACAAAACTTGTATGTAAAAAGGTGTGGGTGAATGTTCACGGGAGGATCATTCAGAATAACTCCCAAACGGAAACAGTCCAAATGCTCATCAACTGATGAGTAGGTAAATGGAAGTGATATATTCTGGGGTGTCTGGGTGGCTCAGTGGGTTAAAGCCTCTGCCTTCGGCTCAGGTAATGGTCCCAGGGTCCTGGGATCGAGTCCCACATCAAGCTCTCTGCTCAGCGGGGAGGCTGCTTCCTTCTCTCTCTCTCTCTGCCTGCCTCTCTGCTTGTGATCTCTGTCAAATAAATAAATAAAATCTAAAAAAAAAAAAAAAGTCCAAGGGTGTATTGCCAGGGTTTTTATTAAAAAAAAAAAAAGAAGTGATATATTCAAACGGTGGAATTATTATTCAGTAATAAAATGGAATCAAGGACTGATATATGCTACAACATGAATGAGCTTGAAGACATTATGCTAAATGAAAGAATCCAGGTGCAAAAGACCACATATTGTATGATTCCATTATACAAAAAGTCCAGAATAGCCAAATCCACATAGACAAAAAGATTAGTGATTATATAGGGCTCTATAGGATGGAGAGTGATCAATGAGCAGGGGGTTTCTTTGGGGGATGATGAAAATATCCTAAAATTGATTGTGGTGATGGTTGCACAACTGTGAATATGGTTAAACCATTGAATTGTATACCGTAAATGAGTGAATTTTATGGTACGTGAATTGTATCCAATGAAGATATTTTTTAAAAATTGCATAACGGGGGCGCCTGGGTGGCTCAGTGGGTTAAGCTGCTGCCTTCGGCTCAGGTCATGATCCCAGGTCCTGGGTTCAAGCCCCACATCGGGCTTTCTGCTCAGCAGGGAGCCTGCTTCCTCCTCTCTCTCTGCCTGCCTCTCTGCCTGCTTGTGATCTCTCTCTGTCAAATAAATAAATAAAATCTTTAAAAAAAAATTAAAAAAAAAAAAATTGCATAACGATGACTTAAGGTTCAAAGATATAAATATCTTTTTTTTTTTAAAGATTTTTATTTATTTATTTATTTGACAGAGAGAGATCACAAGTAGACAGAGAGGCAGGCAGAGAGAGAGAGAGAGAGAGAAGCAGGCTCCCTGCCGAGCAGAGAGCCCGATGCGGGACTCGATCCCAGGACCCTGAGATCATGACCTGAGCCGAAGGCAGCGGCTTAACCCACTGAGCCACCCAGGCGCCCCCAAAGATATAAATATCTTTAAATTGTTTTTTCAAGATTTTATTTATTTATTTCACAGAGAAAGAGGGAAAGAACACAAGCAGGGGAGCAGCAGGCAGAAGGAGAGGGAGAAGCAGGCTCCCCGCTGAGCAAGGAGCCCGATGCAGGGCTTGATCCCACGACCCTGGGATCATGACATGAGCCAAAGGCAGATGCTTATTCAACTGAGCCGCCCAGGCGCCCAGAGATATAAATCTCTAGTAGATATGTACTCAAGATCACCACCACTTGGGATTCAATCCTAGGTATATCTGACTCCAGAGCCTGTGAGTTCTTAACCACTCTTCTAAACTACCTCCTACGAGTCATTTCCCTAGGTTAGATTTCCAAAAGCAGAATGCATTCCTGAGACAAAGAATATGAACAATTTACTGGAAGGAGTCAAGGAGTCCATGCAGCCATCTGGACTTGCCAGGTACATGGCCCCCTTCTAGGCAAAGTGATCCAAACTGTTCTTTCCTCTTCAGGTGCTATGACTCATACAACGTGTTTTGAATGAGACAAACCTTGCTGTCACAGATGATTAACACATGAGCCACAGGCAACTACATATACATTAGCCAACTAAGGCGTCGAGGCAGTAGTGGTAGCTGTGTTCAAAAGCAGTGCTCAGGGTGCGTGGGTGGCTCAGTCAGTTAAATGCCTGCCTTTGGCTCAGGCCATGACCTCAGAGTCCTGGGATCGAGTCCCACATTGGGCTTTCTCCTCAGTGAGGAGTTGGCTTCTTCCCCTCACTTTCCCTCTCTCTCAAATAAATAAAAAAAAATCTTGAAAAAAAAAAAAAAGCAGCACTCAGTACTGAATAAAGTCAACCCAATCAAATTCTCTCTTTAGAGACGTATAAATGCCAGGTGAACAAAGGGAAGGCAAGAAACCAAAGCCTAAGTTGTTGATATGTTAGCAGCTTTGTGGTAAGTACAGAACATGAATTATTTGTGGGGAAGATTTCAGTTGTCATCTAAAGAGTGAACCCAGGGTGCCTGGGTGGCTCAGTGGGTTAAAGCCTCTGCCTTCGGCTCAGGTCATGGTACCAGGGTCCTAGGATCGAGCCCCACATTGGGCTCTCTGCTCTGCAGGGAGCCTGCTTCCCTTCCTCTCCATCTGCCTGCCTCTCTGCCTGCTTGTGATCTCTGTCTGTCAAATAAATAAATAAAATTTAAAAAAAAAAAGAGTGAACCCAAACACCTCCTGAAGACAAGATCACCCAGAAGGAACCCAAGCACAGCACATCAAGATGAAGTCGTTTACTACTGATACTAGTAAATTAGTAGTGATACAAATAATACTACTACTAGTATCACCCATATGATAAAAATCTAATCATATGAAGCAGTCTCCAAGGAGTTTTCAAAGAGAAATCAAGTCATTTCACCAGGTCGAATCATAGTATCAATAAAAATTTTAACAAAATTATCTTTTGTTCAAGGGGAGCAGAAATGAACACAAGTTAGAACATCTAATCCAACAAGGCCACTAAACCTTCTAAATCTTCACCTCTCCTTAAACCTTATACCCCCTTCCTACCCTGCACTCAGCTAACGAATTTGCCTTCTATGTTACTGGGAGAAGAAAGGCAATCAGGTAAGAACTTTCTCATCCTCTCACCACCAAATCAACCATCCTACCTTCATCAGCATTCATATTCTCTGTCTTCTTTCCTGTGACAAAGGGAAATTGTCCCTATTCCTACTGAAGGCCAAGCAACCCACTTAAGCTCTGTGTCCCATCCCCTTTAGCCCATTCACCAACTTTGCCCCTGAAATTTTCCCTAATCTCTCCTGCATCATTGATCCCTCCCTTTCTATTGAAAACATGTAAACATCTGCTAGTACCACCTTCCTCATACTTAAAAAAAACTCTCCTGGGAATTAAAAAAAAAAAAGATTTTATTTATTTTTTGACACACAGAGAGAGAGAGCAAGCACAAGCAGGAGAGCAGCAGAGGGAGAGGGAGAAGCCGGCTCTCCCATGAGCTGGGAGTTGATGTAGGGCTTGATCCAGGGACCCTGGGTTCATGACCTGAGCCAAAAGGCAGACACTTAAACATGTGAGCCACCAAGGCTACCTTCTGGGAATTTTAAAAAAATACTTTTGGGGCACCTGGGTGGCTCAGTGGGTTAAAGCCTCTGCCTTCAGCTTGGGTCGTGATCCCAGGGTCCTGGGATCGAGGCCCACATCGGGCTCTCCGCTCAGCAGGGAGCCTGCTTCCCTTCCTCTCTCTCTGCCTGCCTCTCTGCCTACCTGGGATCTCTATCTGTCAAATAAATAAATAAATAAAATCTTTAAAAAAAATACTTTTGGGGACGCCTGGGTGGCTCAGTTGGTTGGGCAGCTGCCTTCGGCTCAGGTCGTGATCCCGGCGTCCTGGGATCGAGTCCCGCATCGGGCTCCTTGCTTGGCGGGGAGCCTGCTTCTCCCTCTGCCTCTGCCTGCCATTCTGTCTGCCTGTGCTCGCTCGCTCTCCTCTCTCTCTCTGACAAATGAATGAAATCTTTAAAAAAAAAATACTTTTGGAGTGGGGAAGGTTTTTAAAGTATGATACAAAATTCAGATAAATTCAAATATGTAAAAATTTAAAATTTGTGGAGAGAAAAACATAAAATGAAAAGACATATCTGCAACTCATATCACAGAGAGCTAATGTGCCTGGTATATTAAGAGCTCCTACAGATGACTAAGAACAAGACCAACGATTCATTAGGAGAATGAACAAAAGGGAAAAAGAGACAATTCGAAGAAATACAAATAGCTTTTAAACTTTTGAAAATATATTCAGCTTCACTCAAAAGAAAAAAATGTAAATTTAAGGTACAGGAAACCATTTTCACTTACTAGGTTGGCAAAGATTAAAAAAATTGATAACACTTCGTATGGGGAAACAAGTTTTCTCATCATTGCTGGTAGGAAATATACTGGTACCAACTATATAGAAAATTTTGACACCATATCTATCAAACTCACAAATGTACTTATGCTGTGACTCAGCAATTCTAAGTAGTTTTATCCTACAGATACATATATCCACACATGTAAAAAGATCTATGTATAAAATTATTTTTTGCAGCTTTATTTGTAATAACAAAAGATTGGAAACCATGTAAGCATTCATCAGTAGGGATCACTAGGGGATTGGATAAATAAATTATTGTATAATAGCATAATGCAACCATAAAGAAAGCAGAAGACCTTTTTATATACCTTTATAGAACAATCTTCAAGATATGTTGATAAATAGAAAAGCCAGGGGTAGAAACAGTATGTACAGTGAGCTACCATTTGTGTATTTGTTTAAAGGGAGGGAAGATAGAATATATATATATGTAAATATTTGCTCGAATATATGGAGAATATTTCCAGAAGGATTTGTAAGAGACTGGAAACATTGAAATGAGGGAAGAAAACATTGTGATTGAGGGAAAGGTATGGGAGTGAGATTTTCACTGTATATCATTTTGTACCATATAATGTAATCTATTGAAAATTTTGTTTTTATTTTAAAATATTTTTTTCAAAGATTTTATTTATTTATTTGACAGAGGGAAACAGCCAGAGAGGGAACACAAGCAGGGAGAGTGGGAGAGAGAGAAGCAGGTTTCCCACCAAGCAGGGAGCCTGGGATCATGACCTGAGCTGAAGGCAGATGCTTAATGACTGAGCCACCCAGGCACCCCTTTATTTAAAAATATTTTTAAAGTTTTCCCTGTCCTACCTCCCTCCTATCACCCTACTTCTTTACAAAATTACTTAAAGCATTTGTGTCTATTTGCTGGTTCTACTTTCTCATCTCCATTCTCTCTTTAATCCATTAAAAAATAGTTTTTGTCCCTGCTTTTTTTTCTTTTTTTAAAGATTTTATTTATTTGACAGAGATCACAAGTAGGCAGAGAGGCAGGCAGAGAGAGAGGAAGGGAAGCAGGCTCCCTCCTGAGCAGAGAGCCTGATGTGGGGTTCTATCCCAGGACCCTGAGACCATGACCTGAGCTGAAGGCAGAGGCTTTAACCCACTGAGGCACCCAGCCACCCCTCCATTCTTTTTTTTTTTAAATATATATATTTATTTATTTGACAGCAGGAGGGATTACAATTAGGAAGAGAGGCAGACAGAGAGAGGGGGAATGCAGGCTCCCTGCTGGGCAGGAAGCCCGATATGGGGCTCCATCCCAGGACCCTGGGATTATGACCTGAGCCGAAGGCAGAGGCTTTAACCTACTGAGCCACCCAGGCACCCCCCCCCCCTTTTTAAGAGAGGTTGAGAGAGTGGGGGAGAGGAGCTGAGGGAGATGGAGAAAGATTCTTAAGCAGGCTCCACACCCAGCATGGGCCTGACATGGGGCTCAATCTCACAACTCTGAGATCATGAACTGAGCCAAAATCAAGAGTCAAAAGCTTAACTGACAGAGCCACCCAGGTGCCCCTGTCTCCACCATTCTACCGAAACTGTCTTTTTCAGGTCATTATAACCTTTATCTTGCCAAATCCAATGGCCATATTTCTACCTTCATCTTAACCTCTCAACAGTATTCAACACTGTCAACTACTCCCTCCTTGAACTCATTTCTTTCCTTGGCTTGGAGAATACTTTGTTCTCCTAGTTTTCTTCTTGCCTCTTTGGTCATGTTTCATCTTGGTTGGATCTTCCTCTTCCTCTAACTTCTGAAGATTATCTGCCTTTGGCTCTTTTTGGCTCTATCCACACTTTGCCCTAGGTGATCCTATCTAATCCCATAGCTTTAAATACTGCCATAGGCCGCCTAATTTATAATCCAGATCCACTTCTCTTCCCTAAGCTCCCAAACTCATTATTCTACTTTTAGTTTTTTAAGGAACATTAACTTGTTTTCTAAAAATATTGTGCCATTTTACATTCCCACCAGCAATATATAAGGGTTCCAATTTCTCCATATTATTATCAACAAATATTATCTGTCTTCCAAAGAATAGCCATCTTAGTAGGTGTGATGTGATATCTCACTGTGGTTTTTATTTGCAACTTCCTAATGAAGAAGGATGTTGGGGTGCCTGGGTGGCTCAGTGGGTTAAGCTGCTGCCTTCAGCTCAGGTCATGATCTCAGGGTCCTGGGATCGAGTCCTGCATCGGGCTCTCTGCTCAGCAGGGAGCCTGCTTCCCTCTCTCTCTCTGCCTGCCTCTCTGTCTACTGTGATCTCTCTCTATCAAATAAATAAATAAATAATCTTAAAAAAAAAAAAAGAAGGATGTTGAGCATCATTCATGCTCTTGTTGGCAATTGTATACCTTCTTTGGAAAAATGTCTATTCTA
The DNA here is from genome assembly GCF_902655055.1 of Lutra lutra. Lineage (NCBI taxonomy): Eukaryota > Metazoa > Chordata > Mammalia > Carnivora > Mustelidae > Lutra > Lutra lutra. The sequence continues at coordinate 178,055,709 of NC_062281.1, forward strand.
GTCCTTTGTCCCCTTTTTAATTAGGGTTTTTCCAGTGGTTTTTGTCCTTGTTGAGTTATAGAAGTTCTTTATGTATTCTAGATATTAATCTCTTATCAGATATATGATTTGCAAATATTTTCTCCCATTCTGTGTGTTGCTTTTTACTCTACAGGTAGTATCTTTTGATGCACAAAAGTTTTAAATTTTGATGAAGTTCAATTTATCTATTTTTGCTTTTGTTGCCTGTGTTTTTGGTATCATATCCAAAAAATCATTGCCAAATCCAATGACATGAAGATTTCTTCTATTTGTTCTTCTAAGAGTTTTATAGCTTTCACACTTACATTTATGTCTTTCATCCATTTTTAGTTAATTTCTGTGTATGGCATAAGATAAGAGTCTTTTGCATGTGGATATTCAGTTTCTCACTACTATTTGTTGAAAAGACTGTTCTTTCCGCATTAAATTGTCTTGACACCTTGTTAAAAATCATTTCACCATATATCAAAGGTTTATTTCTGGGTTCTCTTTTCTAGTCCATTGGTCCTGTCTGGGTGTTCTTTTTTTTTTTTTTTTTTTTTTTTTTTAAGATTTTGTTTATTTATTTGACAGAGAGAGAGAGAGATCACAGGCAGAGAGGCAGGTGGGGATGGGAGGAAGCAGGCTCCCCACTGAGCAGAGCCCAACTCAGGGTTCGATCCCAGGACCCTGAGATCATGACCTGAGTTAAAGGCAGAGGCTTAACCCACTGAACCACCCAGGCACCCTGGCCATGTCTGTTTTTATGCGAAGTAGACTTTTAAAGATCCTATTTTTAACTCTTCAGATTGGCAATATATCAACACATCGATAAATTCAGTATTGAAAGAATGTGAAGGGATGAGAACTTTGGAAAGTAATGTGATAGTGTCAAAATGTAAGATATAAATTTTTAAAACACTTTAAAAAATATTTTATTTATTTATTTGACAGAGAGAGAGAGCACAAGCAGAGGAAGTGGAAGAGGGAGAGGGAGAAACAGGTTCTCTGATGAAGCAGGAAGCCCAACATGGGGCTTCATCCCAGAACTCTGGGATCATGACCCAAGCCAAAGGCAGACACTTAACTGACTGAGCCACTGATGCACCCCAATACATTTTTTTAGATTTATTTATTTATTTAATCTTGAGAGAGAGAGAAAGTGAGGGGAGGGGCAGAGGGACAGAATCTTCAAACAGACTCCCCACTGAGCATGGAGCCTGTCACAGGGTTCAATTCCATGACACATGAGGTCATGACCTGAGTCAAAATCATGAGTGGGACACTCAAATGACTGAGCCACCTAGGTGGCCCTATGGTATTCTTTCTTTCTTTCTAAAAGACTTTATTTATTTATTTGACAGAGAGAGATCACAAATAGACAGAGAGGCAGGCAGAGAAAGAGGGGGAAGCAGGCTCCCCACTGAGCAGAGAGCCTGATGTGGGGTTCGATCCCAGGACCCTGAGATCATGACCTAAGTTGAAGGCAGAGGCTTAACCCACTGAGCCACCCAGGCGCCCCTCCCAAGATATTCTTTTAATGCAGCATTTGGGATCTTTTTAAATAAATATAAAAAGACTAGTGGGGTGCCTGAGTGGTTAAGCACTGGACTTGTGATTCCTGCTCAGGTTGTGATCTCATGGGTCTTGAAATTGAGCCTCAGGTCAGGCTCTATGCTCAGTGAGGAGTCTGCTTGAGATTCTCTCTCTCTCTCTCTGCTCTGCCCCCATTCTCTCTCTCTCAAATAAATAAACTTTAAAAAGAAGAAATAAAAAAACTAATATGTAAGTATATGTGTACACAGATACTTATTGTGGCATCATTTGTAGTGAGAAGAGGCTGGACTGAAAAATAGTCAAGTGGCTACTCTTTCTACATCTTTCTCTCCCTGTAGTCACATGTTTTCTCACCTCTGTTTCGCTCTATATTTCTTCCTGGACTTGCAGATGGATCAACAAGGTCACTGGGTAGGAGGGTCTCTGATCTTACAAATCTCAGTGCTCACCACCATCTTAGTCTAGAGTTTCCATTTTTCTCATTTACAAATATGCTATTTTTACATCACTTTTATTTATCTATTTTTAAAGATTTATTTATATTAGAAAGAGAGCAAGTGTGTGAATGTGTAGGGGGAGAGGCAGAGGAAGAGAGAGAATCCTAAAGCAGACTCCCTGCTGAGTGCAGAGCCCAATAAACGGCTTGATCCCAGGACCCTGAAATTATGGCCCGAGTGGAAATCAAGAGTTGGCAGCTTAACTGGCTGAGCCACCCAGGCACCCCTTTTATATCACTTTTAATAGTTTCTAGTTGTCTGCCAAGTTTTTCAAGTTTGGTTTTTACCTCCTCGAACATAGTACACTGAGTTGTTTTATAGTTTGTGTCCAGTGATTGCAACCTACAGAATACCTGTGGGTTTGTTTCTATTATTTGTTATTTCTCTTCCTTCATGGTGTCTTATCTCCTTGCATGTCTGGTTATCTTTGTGCTAGACTCCGTATTTGAAAAAATATATATTTTTAAAGATTTTATTTATTTATTTATTTGACAGACAGAGAGACAGCAAGAGAGGGAACACAAGCAGGGGGAGGGGCAGAGGGTGAGGGAGAATCAGGCTCCCCACTGAGCAAGGAGCCTGACATAGGGCTCGATCCCAGGACCCTGGGATCATGACCAGAGCTGAAGGCAGACACCTAAAACTGAGCCACCCCGGTGTCCTGAAAAAACAACTTTTTATATAAATAATTTGAGGCTGAGGATGATGATATTTTCCTTCAAAGAGGATTTTTATTTACTCTTTATTTACTCTTGCTACTAGCAGTTAGGGCCAATTAGGGCTAAACGAGTTCAGGCCCTGAGATTTTTCTAGTTAAATGACATGAAGTCAGCCTGAAATCTGTATGAGGGTTAGTTTAATTTTGGTGTTCCCTTAGGCCTACAGTGCAGCATTCTACCTGGTCAAAGAAGACCATATGTCAGGGTCATCACCTTTTATGGGCCCTGGACTCCAACTTTTGTTCCCATCAGCTCTCTAGACTGCCAAAAGTACAGCTTAGTTTGACAGTTACTTCTTCTGAATTAGTAAATGTAGTAAATGCTTCCAGACAAAAGCAGCATGAGTGTCAGGCTCATCTCTCCAAATTTCTTACCTATCTAAAATCTTGGCCCAGTAACTCCTCACTATTTTCTTAGTTACTAGATGCTTTTAGAGGATGCTTTTTTGTTGTTGTTTCAACTAGTTTGTTTAGCTGTCTTCAGTAGGAGGGTTGACTTGAATGATATAGTCTATCATTACTAACAAGGGAAGTCTATTCGGTTTATTTTATTTTTGTAAGAGAAAATCTCATTAGCTCCAGTCAACGGCCCATTCCTGCTCTTGTGGCCAAGGGTCTAAGGTCATGTAATATAAAGAGCAATCAATAGCTTTGATAAGGGCAGGTTCCTAAGAAGGGGATATGAGCATAGAAGAAATGATTGGCATATTTAATATACCAAATTACTTGCTGTTCTCTAAATGTACTCTTGTATATCATATTCCTGTGCTTTTTCATGTGCTGTCTCCTTAGTCAGGATTTGTTCCCCTCTGTTCACTAGGGAAACTTCTATTTCTTTTTCAAGATTTAACTCAAATAAAACTATCTTATCTCAAAAACAAGCTAGCAAAAACAAACAAAAAGACACGTCTTCTATATGCGCTTTGTAATGTGCGTAAATCTTTCCATAGCAATTATTCTATCCTGAAGGATATGAATTACTATTATTATTATTATTTTGTTGATATGACCTGGACATTGTGCCAGACACATTCAACAAATATTTGTTGAGAAATGAATGAATGTGAGTAATAAACAACTTTTTTCTAAGTTTCCTCAGATCTTATGTTCTATAATTCTATAAAATTTCAACTCCAAAGAAATAACTTATTTCAGTGGTTTGTAATTCTCTAGACCTTACTTAATACTTACAAAAACCATTTTCCTTTTTCTGCTAGGAATAAATAATACTGGTATGTTTTGAAAGAGAATAGACAATGATATCATTTTAGAGGCAATTTCCTAATCCTTTACTTTACTAGATTTGGTTGTCTCAGATTCTGACTCGTTTTCTTTGCTTTCATGCTTGGAAGACAAGGCTTCAAACTCATTAATTAGCTTTATGGCTCCTTCGCACTTTGCCCATCTCCCTCTTCATTCCCATAACCATCTCCCTCCATTTTTATCTCTTCTTCCTTCTAATTTCTCATTCTTTCTTTATACAAAGGACATCCACTGATCACACAACTGGCCAAACACAGCAAAAGAAACACACAACTTTATATCTATATAGTTCTGTAACTTCTCTGAAAATCAGAGACCTAAGGCATATATCAAGTTAATAAGGAGTCATAGCAATTTCTAACAAATTCAGAACATCCCTTAGGGAACACATCAACTAGCTCTAATAGTTGTACTACAAGGGAGAAATAGAAAAATCTTTGTGAGTACCAAGAAGCACCTTTCGAAGATTTTTAGAAAGATTAGGAGGGCAGTGGCTAGATAGGCCACTCATAAGCAATCACCTTCACCAGGATAAGGAAAACAGAAAAGCATCTGTTTAACCATATTCCCACAAAAGTAGAGACTAGGAAGAAAGCAATAGTAGCTATTCCAGGAGCAACAAAAAGAGAGTTGAAGTGTAACCAGTTGTACAAAGTCGGAAGGATACAAGGAAAAAAAAGTACAATTAAGTAATTGTTTCAACTCTAATGTGAAGATATCCAGTCTTTAGAAAGGAACCAGTAGCCCAAAACTAAAGAAGTAAAATAAAAATTATAAAGTTTTACCCAAAGAATGAATCACAAAGTGGATTTACTAGATTTTTTCCTAATATATCCTTATTCATTAACGATAAGAAACTTCTGATATTCCGTAGGTACTGATAATTGGAGCCATTTCTTTGTTCTTTTGAAAGGCTTTCTTTTCAATTGTTGTAGCCTCAAGGTCCCAGAATCATTAGTGACTATCTAAGTGGTTTTAATATAATTTCCCAAGGACTGCAAGGGAATTTTCAGCCTAATATTGAAGAATCTCACATACTCCAACCCAATATTTGTATTTTTTGTATACAGAAAAAGAAAATTGTTTAAGTTGAGGGGATGGCTAAAGGAAAGAGAGAGTAAACCAACACGTTTTTAAAGGCTGCTTTGGCAAATGCTTGGATTAACAAAATGGCTGGCGAGGAAGAGTTAGGAGGGAAACCAGAGATGGAGCAAGTGGTTGAGACTTACTCCTTGAGAACTCTTTGAGTTACTCTCAAAGAGTAACTGAGAGTAACTAGCCACTTCTCTAATATCTTTGCCCAAAATGTTTAACTTTAATCATAAAGAAATAATCAGATTCATCCAAATTAAGGTGTTGTCTCCCCCAAAATGGCAATATCATGGGGGAAATAAAAAGTGAAGAATTGTTCTAGAATAAAGAAAACTAAAGAACTAAAGACACCTGAAGACAAAATGCAATCCTGAATTTAAAAAAAAAAGCCATACAGTAAATTATGAGGAAAATTGGGAAATTTTAAATATGGATCAAATACTAGGTAATAAAATTGTGACTGTGTTAAATTTCTTAAGAATGACAATTGTAGGGGCACCTGGGTGGCTCAGTGGGTTAAGCCGCTGCCTTCAGCTCAGGTCATGATCTCAGGGTCCTGGGATCAAGTCCCGCATCGGGCTCTCTGCTCAGCAGGGAGCCTGCTTCCCTCTCTCTCTCTCTCTCTCTCTGCCTGCCTCTGCCTACTTGTGATCTCTCTCTGTCAAATAAATAAATAAAATCTTAAAAAAAATGTTTAAAAAAAAAAAAGAATGACAATTGTATTATGGTTATGTGTAGGTGTATTGGGCTGAATGGTGGCCCCCCCAAAAAATATGTCCATGTCCTAATCCCCAGAACTTTGAATGTTCTTTGGAAAAAGAGTTTTGTAGATATAATTAAGTTAGAAATCTTGAGATGAGGAGATTGACCTAGGTTTTCTGGGTAATTGCTAAATCCATTGAGAAGTGTCCCTATAAAAGGCACATAGAGGGGCACCTGGGTGGCTCAGTTAGTTGAGTGACTGACTTTTTATTTCAGCTCAGGTCATGATCTCGGAGTTGAAAGATCAGTCCCCATGTTGGGCTCCACATTGGGTGTGGAACTTGCTTGAGATTCTCTCTCTCCCTCTCCCTTTTCCCCCCCCCCCCCACCATTCTCCACCCTTCACTCATATGCACTTGCTCACTCTCTCTAAAAAAATTAAAAAAAAATTTTTTTAAAAGAGAGGCACATAGAGGAGACAGAGAAGGAGATGCAATGTGACCATGGAGGCAGAGATTGAACAATGTGACCACAAGTCAAGGAATACAGACAGCCACCAAAAGCTGGAAGAGGCAAAGAATTCTTTCATAAAGCCTCCAGGGGAAGTGTGGCCCTGCCAACATCTTGATTTTGGACTTCTGACCTCCAGAACTGTGAAAGAATACATTTCTTTTGTTTTAAACCACCAAGTTTGTGGTAATTTGTTAAAGCAGCCACAAGAAACAAATACGGTAAGGAAATATATCTATTTTTATTTAGGTGATACAGGTTAAAATAGCACATTTAAGAAAGTGCCATAGTGCCTGCAACTTGGGGTGCCTGGGTGGCTCAGTCGTTAGGTGTCTGCCTTAGCCTCGGGTCGCGATCCCGGGGTTCTGGGCTCGAGCCCCATGTCGGCCTCCCTTCTCCGTGGGGAGCCTGTTTCTCCCTCTCCCACTCCTGCTGCTTGTATTCCCTCTCTCGCTGTCTCTGTTTCTGAATCACAGAGCTAAGCAGGCTCTATATCTTACTTATAATCTGGGGTGGCAAGGCAGTGGGGTGGCCAGTTTAAAGAAAGCCAGGACAAACTTGGAAGATAAATTTATTTCTGACCTTCCTCTTCTTCAGACTCATGATCATTTGCACTACCAATGATTCCCCCTGCACACATAGGTTCCTTCACATCCTGTCTTTGTGGAGATAAATACAGAGACCATTAACTTGGAAATGGTGCTAATACGATTAAAGCCCTCTGGAGAAGAAACCCAAACCTAAGGTAATAATTTTAAGAAGTAAGACAAATACTATAAGCAGTATTGAGACAAAACAGATTCAGAGCTCCAGTTAAACTCTTCATTCTCAAAGTTGAAAATTAAGTGAAAACAATTTTTTTAAAAAGATTTTATTTATTTGACAGAGAGAGACACAGTGAAAGAGGGAATACAAGCAGGGGGAGAGGGAGAGGGAGAAGCAGGCTTCCCACTGAGGAGGGAGAAGCAGGCTTCCCACTGAGCAGGGAGCCTGAAGACCCTTAGATCAGGACCTGAGCTGAAATCAAGAGTCAAATGCTTAACCAACTGAGCCATCCAGGTGCCCCCCCCCATTCAAATATTATTTGAGCACCTGCTATGTATAAGGCACTGTGGTTGCCATGGGGTGGGAGGGATTTGAAAATAAAAGGTGCAAATGAGCTCCTAACTTCAAGGTATATATGTGTATATTTTTTTGAACTAACGTAATTCATGTACCATAAAATTTACCATATAAATTCAAAGTGTACAGGGGTCCCTGGCTGGCTCAGTTGGTGGGGCATGCAACTCCTGATCTTGAGGATGTGAGTTCAAGTCCTATGTTGGGTGAAGAGATTACTTAAAAAAATAAGAGCTAAAAAAAAATACATTTAAGGTGTATAATTTCGTAGTTTTGAGTATATTCATAAAGTTATGCAAGCATCACCACTAATTTCAGAACATTTTCATCACCCCCAAAGAAAACCTTGTATCTTCTTAGCAACCACATCCCATTTCTACCTCCTCCTAGTCTGTTGTGGCCACTAATCTACTTTCTGTCTCTGAATTTTCTGACTCTGTACATTTCATATAAATGGAATCATGCAATATGTAGCCTTTTTTACACTGGCTTCTTACATTTAACATAATGTTTTCGGGGCGCCTGGGTGGCTCAGTGGGTTAAGCCACTGCCTTCGGCTCAGGTCATGATCCCAGGTCCTGGGTTCAAGCCCCACATCAGGCTTTCTGCTCAGCAGGGAGCCTGCTTCCTCCTCTCTCTCTGCCTGCCTCTCTGCCTACTTGTGATTTCTCTCTGTCTAATAAATAAATAAAATCTTTAAAAAAAAAAAACATAATGTTTTCAAGTTTCATCCATGTTGTAGTAAGTTTCAGTAGTTCATTCTTCTTTATTTCTAAATAATAGTCCATTACATTTTTTGCAAGATTTTTTTTACTTATTTGAGAGAGAGAGCATGAGCAGAGGGGCAGAGGGAGAGGGAGAAGAAGACTCCTTCTGGGCAGGGAGCCCGATGTGGGGCTTGATCCCAGGACACTGGGATCATGACCTGAGCCAAAAGCAGACACTTAATGGACTGAGCCCAGGAGCCCCTCCACTGCATTTTTCTTTTAAGTTTTATTTAAGTAATCTCTACACACAACGTGGGGCTCAAACTCGTGACCCTGAGATCAAGAGTTGCATGTTCTCTGACTGAGCCAGCCAGGCATCCCCCCATTATAAGGTTATACCACATTTTGTTTATCCATTCATCAATTGGCAGACACTTGGATTGTTTCCACTTTTAGGCTATAATGAATATTGCTGCTATGAACATTTGGGTACAAGTTTTTGTATGAACAAAGTTAATTAATATGGAATGATTAATTAATGTACTAATTATGTATGAATTAATGTGTACCAATGTATTGACACAGAAGTAATGGAATATAGTAATAAACATCGCATAGTGGATTTTTTATTGGTTTTGGCTTCCCCGGCACCTATTCCTCCTTCCTACTAGTAACAGTACCCATATTCTTTCATGTGTAATAACATAAAGCTTCCAAGGAAGCTGACTTCACACTCAAGTCCAAGGTAGAACTTTTTGACCTAAGTCCAGCACATCCTATCTCCATGGATATTAATTAGTTCAGTGACAGATGAGTGACCTTAATTCAAGCTAATGAGATATGCAAAGATCTTTGCTGGGGCTTCTGAGAAATATGTTTCCTTGTTATTGTGAAGTAGCTCCCTTGAGAGATGTTCTTTTACAACTAGAGATGAGGAAAGACATATAACTCTTCTAGAAACTGCTACAACCATATTGAGATTGAGCATCTTGAGTCATATTGAGCAAATTTTAGAAAATCAAGTATTTTGAAAAAGAAATGGAAAGAAACCAGGTCTTTGGTAATATCATGGCTCCTCAATACTGAGGACCAAACTTTGCCTGAGTTTTCAGTTAATGACTAGTAAATTCCCTTAATTCTTTTTTTTTAAGATTTTATTTATTTATTTGACAGAGAGAGATCACAAGTAGACAGAGAGGCAGGCAGAGAGAGGGAGGGAAGTAGGCTCCCTGCTGATCAGAGAGCCCCATGTGGGACTCAATCCCAGGACCCTGAGATCATGACCTGAGGTGAAGGCAGCGGCTTAAACCACTGAGCCACCCAGGCACCCAATTCCCTTAATTCTTTAAGCCAATTTGAAGTGAGTTTGCTTACAATCAAAAGATTACATCATAATATAAATAGAAACTAAATTTTTATAGCACTTTATAATGTAACTCTGAGCTATGTGAATTCAGTGGTGGACACATTGGATACAGCCTGAGGGAGTCATTAAAGTCCTCATGCAGAAAGTGACATATGAATTACAACTTGCAATTTAGAAAGCATTTACTAAGTACAATGGACTAAATAAAATTAGTCAGATTTCTTTATTGCAGACCTTCTCAGAGACTTGAATATTCATTCACAATATATCCATAAGGTGAATTATAAATATATTTGAGAGATATATAATATTTGGTGTTTACTTAATTTATTTCACTCTGAGCACCTAGTAATATCTCAAAGAATCTGGCTGGCTTGATAAACTGGTATGTATAATGTGTTAATGGGTGGCTAAAAGAGAAGAAAAGATCATTTTGGGGGCACCTGGGTGGCTCAGTGGGTTAAAGCCTCTGCCTTCAGCTCAGGTCATGATTTCAGAGTCCTGGGATCCAGCCCCGCATCCGGCTCTCTGCTCAGCGGGGAGCCTGCTTCCCTTCCTCTCTTTCTGCCTGCCTCTCTGCCTACTTGTGATCTCTGTCTGTCAAATAAATAAATAAAATCTTTAAAAAAAATAAAAGAAACAAAAGATCATCTTGGCCATCTTACTAGAAAATTTTTATGAAGACGAAGACATTTAAAACAAATTTTAGGGGCGCCTGGGTGGCTCAGTGGGTTAAAGCCTTTGCCTTCGGCTCAGGTCATGATCTCAGGGTCCTGGGATCAAGCCCTGCATTGGGCTATCTGCTTAGCAGGGAACCTGCTTCCCTTCCTCTCTCTCTCTGCCTGCCTCTCTGCCTACTTGTGATCTCTGTCAAATAAATAAATAAAACCTTAAAAAAAAAAAGCAAATTTTAAGGGGCGCCTGGGTGGCTCAGTGGGTTAAGCCTCTGCCTTCCACTCAGGTCATGATCCCAGGGTCCTGGGGTCGAGCCCCGCATCAGGCTCTCTGCTCAGCGGGGAGCCTGCTTCCCCCTCTCTCTCTGCCTACTTGTGATCTCTCTCTCTGTCAAATAAATAAATAAAATTTTTTAAAAAAGAATTTATTAAAAAATTTTTTAAAATAAAACAAATTTTAAGAGATTGGCAAATTCTGAATAAGTAAAATGGATCTAGGTAGGTTCTTGTCTAAATCAAGTTCATCAGCTAAACCCGTTAGCCAAGAAGAATTCCGGAAGGGTGGTCATCGAAGTGTCTTTCTTTTAAGTTTATCGGTAAGGCTCTTTTTTCCTAGAGTCTTGGAGAAAATTCAACAAATTAAAGATAATAACTATTAGTAAAATAAGCTAAAGTGAAAATTTTTAAATGTATTGCCCACTGTATTCATAGGAAATATCTGCAGAATAGAGGCATGAGTAATGGGCAAATGATTTCTTTATATTTGATAAAGCAACATCTTACTTTCACATATGATTGTGAAAGAACCCTGAAATAAACACTACCTCTTTTCAGCTCAATCTATCTAACAGGAACAACTGATAGTTGGAGAAAACGCTGCAAGTTTTTAGGTGATAAAATTAGGAATCTAAGTGTTGTTACTTTATTAGACAGAATCATTAATAGTGTCTAAAAACCCTTTTACAATTATCGATGGTAACACCATTTATCACAGATGAACAGTCCTTTCTCTTTGTTTTTCCAAATCAGGTCTATGAATAACAGAGTGATTAAAGCTTGAAAAGGAAAAGAGACCAGAGATAGTCATATATATAACCATTTTTTATTTTCCAAAGAAAATTGTACAACCTTGCCATAAGTTGCATTTGACAAAGGTTTGGTTTACACATAAAAAGATGGTGGGGAGATGAGGATGAGGGTGGGTTTGGGGATGGGAGTGGGAGATTAACTAATAAAAGAAACCCAAAGATGATTTCTAGAAAAGCTACATGGCAGAAGGAAGAAAATACAAACACTGGCCTTAAGACAGTCTCCATTGACTTTTTTATTTTTTTAAGATTTTATTCATTTATTTGACAGAGAGAGAGAGAGAGAGATCACAAGTAGGATCCCAGGACCCTGAGCCGAAGGCAGAGGCTTAACCCACTGAGCCACCCAGGCACCCCAGTCTCCATTGACTTCTTACATCCATCAGTCAGTGCTTATCCAAATTCCCCGCTGAAGTAGCATCCTGCATACCACATATCTAACCCATAGAAGGTCAATTTGTCCTTAAGCAGGTAACGCACATAAAACCAAATTCCTGGGCTGCAAAGATGCAAATGTTGACAAAATAAGGTGGTTTTTTTTTTTAAGATTTTATTTATTTGACAGACAGAGATCACAAGTAGGCAGAGAAGCAGGCAGAGAGAGAGGAGGAAGCAGGGTCCCCGCTGAGTGGAGAGCCCGACATGGGGCTCGATCCCAGGACCCGGGGATCATGACCTGAGCCAAAGACAGAGGCTTAACCCACTGAGCCACACAGGTGCCCCCAAATAAGGTATTTATAAGGAACTTCTCATGAACAGCTAAGTCTTTTTTTTTTTTTTTTAGGTTTTATTTATTTATTTGTCAGAGAGAGTGAGCACAGGCAGACAGAGAGGCAGGCAGAGGCAGAGGGAGAAGCAGGCTCCCTGCTGAGCAAGGAGCCCGATGTGGGACTCGATCCCAGGACCCTGGGATCATGACCTGAGCCGAAGGAAGCTGCCCAACCAACTGAGCCACCCAGGCATCCCAACAGCTAAGTCTTTAAAGGTAGAAAAAATCTGAGATACTCTTCAGGTTACCAGATTCATATACCAAACATTTACTGCCACGTTTTGCTACTTAGTGGCTGAATCTCTAGTTGAGCTATCTTAAAAATATACAAATTATAAGAAATTATTATTATTTTCCCTCTTCCTTTTAAAAATTGCTACATTAGGGAGTAATGACTGGCTCATTTGATAGAGCATGTGACTCGTTTCAGGGTCATGAGTTCAAACCCCATGTTGGTTTTAGAGATTACTTAAGGAAATTAAAAAAAAAATGGCTACATTACTACTAGGACCCCAACACTTGTTCATTACCTTAGTCTTTCACTTCCCTCATGACAATTTTTTTTCTTGATATTTTACTTTGTTCCTCTAAACATGATTCCCAAGGTCTTTTCAAATAAACAATTCAGTATTTTAGGAATAAAGTTACGGTATATTTTTAGCAAAGTCAAACGCAATTCAAAACTCTACTCTCTGGGGCTTAACAAAAGAATCACTCATTTATTAAATAATAATATTCTAATATTCTGATTACTTTCAGTTGTTTCCATTGGACTATGGAATTTTTTATTGTACAGACAGATATTATCAACCACTAGTTTTTCTTAAATTATTTTCAAAATATTGCATAAGTATAAAATAATGCACTTAAGATACACAAATACACAAAGGTATCTTTCATTATCTTAAAAGAAAATGATCCCAGCTACTCCCCCATAGTATCACCCAAGGAAGTAAAATTCATGGAATATAACTACTTCTTCACCTTTCACGAATGGAAAAGATGAAAGAATGCATAAGCATGGCCTGCTCTGGAATGGTAAAAAGGCAAAACTGAGGAAATAAGATCCAGGTGATTGAAGAGAATTGAGAACCAAGTAAAAGATAAGGGTAGGATGGGGCGCCTGGGTGGCTCAGTGGGTTAAGCCGCTGCCTTCAGCTCAGGTCATGATCACAGGTCCTGGGTTCGAGCCCCACATCGGGCTTTCTGCTCAGCAGGGAGCCTGCTTCCTCCTCTCTCTCTGCCTGCCTCTCTGCTTACTTGTGATTTCTCTCTGTCAAATAAATAAATAAAATCTTTAAAAAAAAAAAAAGATAAGGGTAGGAAAGAGAAAGAGATTGATGGATAGACACAAGTTCGTACAGTTGGGCTGCGGGAATATAAGATCCAGACAGAACATAGGTACTGAGATAGAAAGATCAATGGACTGGGAGTCAGGATTTTGCATTCTTGCCACACCTATCAGATATCAGCTTTATGATGCTAGCTTTTGTTTCCTCATTTGAAGTATAAAGAGATTGAACAAACTGCCTCTGATAGTCCATCTCTAACTTTCTAAGAACTGATGGAAGGCTCCCAAGTGCTGGAAGGTAATACAAGCCAAGACAGAAATCTGGAGGTATCCAAAGCCTAGCTAGAATCTCACAGAGTGTAAGGGCAGGAACAGCCAGGGTAGGAAAAGAAACTGAGAAGTTGAAGAGTCAAAAGCAGATACCACATGAATATCTCCATTTTTCTACAGTTCTGTAAGAAAAGAAAAATAGCCTAATTTAACAACCTAAAGTAATTCTAATAATGGGCTCACTGCTATAAAATTGAGCCATATAAAAGTGTTGATAGTCAGCTGTTACAAAAATGGCAATTTCATATGGTTCAACTTAATATTTTCCATTATTCCATTTGGAGACACGGAGTCCTCATATTGATGATAGTTAACTGATTTACCATGATTTACATATTAAACAACAGATTTGAGTCCTTAATATTTTGATAAAGCTGATATTACTCAGTAACTAGTAGAACTATTAAACGTCCCCCACCATCTATTACTGTGGTTAGATTACTCTCTTTAAGACTATAATTCTAATATCCTAGATCCCCCTTTTCCCCAGTATATTATGCCTTAATTTTTTACAAGAAAACTGAATTATAGAATCATAGAAATGAAAAATACAATTTTCTTTAGAGTACACAGTGTTGACGAGACCTTGAAATGGAGTGGCCTGTGGAACGAAGTTTAAACAGTAATATACCACCACTCTATAGGAGAAGGGGTACAAATAATGCCATATAAAAGAAACCAACCATTTACGGAAAAGATTGGCAGTAAGAAAGATGTTGAACCTACAAGAGTAAAGCGATATTCCAACTCCACAGCTCAAAAACTTCAAATTGATCCTTGCCTAATCATGAAGGAACTGAAAGAGGCATTTAGTTATGATTCTGTGGTTCTCTAGTAGAAGGAACCATCTCTAAGGAACCAAGACACTAAAAAGAGAAGTAAAAAGGGGTGGCTCAATTTTTGCCTTCCAAACACAAACACCAAAGGATTCAGTTAGTGTTGTTAAAAGCAGACTGACATCTGGAGATCTGAGTTTTGCCCCTAACTCTTGTCACTAACTTGTTGTATGATCTTGAGCCAGTCTTCACCTTCCAAAATCTGAGTTTTCACCTCTTCAAAGTGAGGAGATGGAGCAAATGATGTAAAGCAATATAATTTCAAAGTGTCAGAAAATTTGAAGGATAGTAGAAGGAACTCCCCTGTCCTCCATCCAAATCAAATTTTATTTACATTTGCTCCATTTGCTTTATTATTCTATCTTTACACATAGACATAAATATATGTAGTTTTTTAAAGATTTTATTTATTTATTTGTTAGAGAGAGAGAGAGAGAGCGAGCATGAGCACAGGCAGACAGAGTGGTAGGCAGAGGCAGAGGGAGAAGCAGGCTCCCCGCTGAGCAAGGAGCCCGATGTGGGACTCGATTCCAGGACGCTGGGATCATGACCTGAGCCGAAGGCAGCCACTTAACCAACTGAGCCACCCAGGCGTCCTAATATATGTATTTTTTGAACCATTTGAAACTTAGAGACATCATACTCTTTTACTGCTAAATATTTCAGTATGTTATTTAAGAACAAGGTCATTCTCTTATGTAGCCACAGTATAGATGTAAAAATTGGGACATTTAGCATTGATTCAGTACTATTATCTGATTCACAATCCATGTTAGATTTTGTCAGTCGTCCTAAAAACATTATCTAGGGTTATTTTTTTCCTGGTCCAGGATAACATCTAAAGTCACACATTGCATTTAGTTGCCACGTCTCTTTTGCCTCTTTTAATCTGGACCAGTTCCTCAGCCTTTCTTTTTGTTTCCTGACCTTGACATTTTTGAAGAGTACAGACTAGCTATTTTGTAAAATGGCTCTCAATTTGGGTTTGTCTGACATTTCCTCATGATTAGATTCAGTCTGTACATTTTTGGCAGGATTACCAGTGAAGTGATGTTGTGTCCTCAGTGCTTCTTATTAAGAGATACATAAAGTCAGTTTGTCCCAATATCTGTGATATAAGCTTGATGATTTGGTTAAGGTGGTGTTAAAGAGGTTCTTCCACTATTTCCCCTTTATAACTACTAAGTAATTTATGGAGAGATACTTTGGAATATAAATATCCTTCTCCTCAACAAACTTTCACCCACCAGTTTTAGCATCTGTGAATGAGTTTCCTCCCTCATCATTCCATTTATATTTATTAGTTGTCATCTTATTGTAGGAAAAGCTTTCAATTTTCCTACATTTGTATAATGATTATTCACTTATTTATTTCCGTGGGGACTCAAGGACTCTTATTCAATTGTTTATAACCCGTTACTAATAGTAATTATTTTTATTAAAGCGGGGGTCCTTAATCTTTCTTTGTACCATGGACTCCTTTGGCAGTGTGGAAAAACCTATAGACCTCTTATCAAATGTTTTTAAATTCATTAAATAATTACAGAGGATATTATATAAGTTTGCAAAGGAAACCTGGGATGCCTGGGTGGCTCAGTCAGTTAAACATTGGACTCTTGATTTTGGCTTAGGTCATGATCTCAAGGTCATGGGCTCTGCACTCAGCAAGTGTCTGTTTAAGATTCTCTCTCCATCTCCCTCTGACCCCCCAAAATAAATAAATAAATCTTCTTTTAAAACGAGTTTTACAAAGGAAACAAAATAGTTATCAAAATATTAAAAATTTGTAGTACAATGTGTTTATTAACACATTAAATGACAAGATCTAGTAGTAAAGTAAAGCAAACTATATCAACATGTCCACAACAACTATAGTGTGATAGGAAATCATCTGTGATTTCTATCAGTGAAATTCACAAGTACCAGTATTGTTAATACTGCTATGATTTTGTTACTAACATTCATACTGAAAGAAAATGCTAGGCATGCCTGGGTGGCTCAGTCAGTTAAGTGTCTGCCTTCAACTCAGGTCATGGTCCTGGGATGGAGTCCTGCATGGGGCTCCTGGCTGAGCGGGGAGCCTGCTTCTCCCTCTGCCTGCCACTGCCCTCACCTGTGCTCTTTTCCTCTGTCAGATAAGTAAATGAAATCTTAAAAAAAAAACAAAAAACCAAAAACACAAGAAAAACCATAGGTGAAGAATCCAGGGCCCTGTAGCACTAAGGCAAAAAAAAGTGGCCCCCTGAAGAACGGCCAGGAGCTGGTTGTGGATCCAGCAAGACCCAAGGTAGAGAAACTGAAGCCCAAATAAGAGGAGTGATACACTCAGGATCCCACAAAGATTGGAGTCAGAAGCAGTGGCCAGAAAAGTCATCTTTAGAAGGCTTATTGAATGAAAAGACTTAATGGGTTGCTATTCAAACTGTGGCTTCTAAAATGACAGAAGAAATGGAAGCCTTATGAATTCCAGCTTGGGTGCAGGACTAACAACAGGGATCTGTTTATGCTATATGACACACAGGTTGACTGTTTATGCACTATGACACAGAGGATGACAATAAAGGGGGGAAAAGGCCCAAATTCCATTGGGATAAAGATGATAACTTGTGTCAATTTTTCTATAGGTTTTAGTCTACAACGTGATTTTCCCTTAAGAAATCAGATAGTGCCACTGTTCTTGCATATCAGTGATAACAAACCATAGCAGATTGACTTGTAATGTCTTTGTGGTACTATTGCAGGTTATGAGTAACAATACAGTCACATACACGAATTCTTTTTCTTTTTTACATATGAGAATTCTGAAAATCCTTAGACAATAAAAATATACATTTTCACATATAATTTTTTCATTTTACCTGAGAAAGACTATGTTCTTGAGGTTCTCACAATTTAACTTCTGAACTTAAAAGTGAGAAACAAAATGAGATCGAGCTGAAAACCTAGTTACTTACCTTTTTTTTTCCCCCCTAAGATTTTATTTAGTTATTTGACAGAGAGAGAGAGAGAGAGAGAATGCAAGCAGGGGGAGCTGGAGAGGGAGAAGCAGGCTCTCTACTGAGCATGGAGCCTGATGCAGGGCTAGATTCCAGGACCCTGGGATCATGGCCTGAGCCGAAGGCAGATGCTTAACTGACTGAGCCACCCAGGTGCCCCCTAGTTACTTATACCACTAACCCCATGAGAGGCATCAGTTTGCAGACTAGGATGTAACATCAAGGTGGAAGTTGCAGTGAACTCTGGAAGCAGAAGCAAGAACCCAGCACACACACTTAGTGTAGCTGAATGGAGCTTGAACTCAAAAAATCATCTAGAAGGGTAACTTTTTAAAAAAAGATTTATGTATTTGACACAGAGAGAGAAAGAACACGAGTAACCAGAGCAGCAGGCAGAGGAAGAGGAAGGAGGAGGCTCCCCACCAAGCAGGGAGCCCTGTCACAGGGCTCTATCCCAGGACCCTGGGATTATGACCTGAGCCAAAGGCAGACACTCAACCGAATGAGCCACCCAGGTGCCCCTAGAAGAGTAATTTTGAGTAATAAATTTCAAATACAATGCTTTCTAAATTGGTCAAAAGTATTTAGATTTAAGTTATATTTAATCTCTTGACTCATAAGTGATTTCTTGGAAGTGGGTGGGTAAGAGTTTTGGGTCTGTCTAAACTAATCAAAGGATCTCCCCACTCCTGCTCTACAAAGTTTGAATTCCACAGAAAACTAGATTCTACTTCTCTACCATTTGCCTTCCTTAAAACTCCTCACCAAATCTATGTGTGTAGGCAAGTGCTTAAATCCAAGACTATTCTATCCTTCCTGAAATAAAAACTGTGTTTGTGAACACTCATGCAAAGTTAAACAGTACATAATTCCTAAGGCTTTCCCATTTTTCTTCAGCACTTAAAATCTGAAGACCTTCACATTCTTACACTTTAATTTCTCTTTCCTGTTGTTCCTACGATCTTATTTTTCAATAATGGACTGTGTCATTATTCACATTTCCATCAAGTCACCACTCCTGCTCCTTTCTATTTAGATGGTTCTTAACTATTCATTGCTCCCATCTCCTGATCTGCATGTTCAGAACCTGAGAACTGTACATGAACAAAGGGGTAGAATGTTGTAAACCACAAATTAATATATAACATATGATTTTTAAAAATGAATTATAAAAAATGAATTTTCGATGATTTGAGCCTATGATAAAGAGTTTTATCTCCACTACTAGATTGCATTTTTTTTTTTTTTGGACAGAGAGACAGATTACAAGTAGGCTGAGAGGCAGGCAGAGAGAGAGGGAAGCAGGCTCCCCGCTGAGCAGAGAGCCCGATGTGGGCCTCGATGCGGGCGCTCGATCCCAGAACCCTGAGATCATGACCCGCCGAAGGCAGAGGCTCAACCCACTGAGCCACCCAGGTGCCCCAACTACTAGATTGCATTTTAAGAACAGCCCTGTTTTGGGGTGCCTGGGTGACTCAGTCATTAAGCGTCTACCTTTGGCTCAGGTCATGATCCCAGGTTCCTGAGATTGAGCTCCTCAAGGACCTTTCCCCCAACTCCCCACCCCCCCATCAGGCTCCCTGTTCAGCGGGAAACCTGCTTCTCCTTTTCTCACCCACCCTGCTTGTATTCCCTCTCTTACTGTCTCTCTCTATCAAATAAATAAATAAAATCTTAAAAAAAAAAAAGGAAAAAAAAAAAGAATAGCCCTGTTTTGGGGCACCTGGGTGACTCAGTCGGCTGAAGTTCTGACTTCAGCTTAGGTCATGATCTTGGGATCCTAGGATGGAGCCCCTCCTTAGGCTCCACAATCAGTAGGGAATCTACTTGAGTCTTATCCTCTCCCTCCTTCCCCCTCCCCCTGGGCATGCTCTCTCGCTCTCAAATAAGTAAAATCTTAAAACAACAACAACAACAACAACAACAACAACAACAACAAAAACCAGCCCGGTCTTGTCCAACTTTATATCCCACAAAAGAAGTAACAGTGCTATCTATGCATCTAGGAAGTATCCATTTGCTGAACAAATGTTCAGAAAGTGTTAGCATGCAACACTCTTAGTCTACTTAACAAAAAACTCTCTTGTAACAAATCTGGACTGGTTCTTAAGACCATGGTTATGCTTAGAAGACATCAGCCCAAAAAATAATTTAGAAATATTTACAAAGGGGCGTTTGGGTGGCTCAGGTTATGGTCTCAGGGTTTTGGGATTAAGCCCCATAGGGCTCTCTCCTCAGCAGGGAGCCTGCTTCCCCTTCTCTCTCTCTGCCTGCTGCTCTGCCTACTTGTGCTCTCTCTCTGTGTCAAATAAATAAATAAAATCTTAAAATATATATATATTTGCAATAGAGGGAAATCATGATAAAAGTCATTCCAAAAAAAAAAAAAAAAAAGGTAACAAAACAGATCCATATTTACCATGCTTGGAATAAGACTCAAATCATTGAATCTGAATTAATGAAATCTCTAGCTTTACATAAAATTACACGGGTCTCCTGTTTCCTTTTGTTCCCAGTTATATCTTTAAGATTTGTGGTACACAAAAGGTTTACAGTGATTCCAGCTCTCTCTATGACATCTCTTGCAAGCCTCTCACAGATAACTCAAATTAGAGCTGCCCATAGAAGAACTGACTTTGGGAAGAGGAGGAATTCAGGATAATAATAACCAACCATATTAACAAAAAGGAAAAGTTATCTTTTAAGATAAAATAGGGTTTTTTTTTTTTTAATCGAGGAAACAAATTCCATCATAATGTTTTCAAAACCTTAAAAACTGATCTCGAATGGGGGGAGGAATAAGAGAATTACAAGATCTAAGAGAAAACATGACACATCACGTTAAAAAACGATTTTACATTGAACAAATAACCTCTTATCACCTCTAAGTCTAGGATCTCGAATTGGCCTTTCTTCTGACGTAGTAAACACTACAGAGTTGATTTGGGGTAAATTGTTTCTATTGCTGTTGCTGACTGGTCTGTTGTGGCTTGCCCTGTAGGACTGAGGGTCCCAAGGTAAAGACTGGGGGGCTGTCTTTCCAAGATTGCTTGAAACTCTAGGAAATCGAGGGTTTATCTTCCAGTGTCAGTTTATGGTTCGATTTGGGGAAGAACTCGAAGAATCCAGACTGTCAGAACTCTGGGCCTTAACTTCCCCATCTGTAAAATGGAGCAGGCGATCGCTACTTGGAGGAAGAATTACAGGATTACAAGCCGTGGCTCTGCCAACGTGAAGGCAGCCACTCAGTCGGGACAGGGAGTAGGCGGCGCGCTGAGAAGAGCGAGACCGGGGCAGTTCACAGGAAGTGCTTCAGGGTTGGGAGGGGAAATAGAGGGCGGAGGCGGGAATGTGAAAGCCGAGCGCTCGCTGCGGAGTTTGTACCGGAGCTCAGGGGAGGCGGGGCGAAGCTGAGGTGAAGGGGTTAGTCAGTGGATAGGCAAGACGGGCCACCTCCCCCGAAAAGACAGGGCTGGGAGCGGGGGAAGCTCTGAGGTGGCGACAGAGGAACGTGGGGGGAGGGGGGAAGCGAACGCTCTCAGGAAAGGGGCGGGAAGCGCGCGCCACCGCGCGCATGCGCGCGCTCAGCTCCTCTGGCTCACAGGCCTGGGCTTCTGACCGCGCGCGGTGCGCCGACGGTGCGGACGTTAGAGAAGGAGTCACGCGGCACCTCCTCGCCCCGGCGGGACCTAAGCGTCCTGCTGCGCGTACCCGTTGGCGGGTCGTCACTTTTTTCTTCAGTAGGGATTTAGGTAGCGGGGAAAGGAAACACGTTTCTCTCCCATGCTCTTTTCGTCCCCCTCCCCCACGAAAAATGGGACGGGAGGTCCTGGGCGTGTCAGGGACAGTCCGCTCCGGGTTTTCCCGCCCACTTTAACTCCGTGAGCGCTCCGACCGCGCGGCGCTTCACTCCACCGGGCGCGCCCGAGCCCTCCGCCGGAACTCGTTCCGCCTCCCCCACACATCTTTCTCCGGCAATGCACAGTGGAAGCTCGGACCTCTTTCTCTGAGCTCCTCAGGCCAGGCTGTCACCCGCTATCATTCCGGGGTTGCGACTCTGACAGCCCCTGGCAGCTAGAATTCCCTATTAATGTTGCTCTGAGGGACTACTTGATGTCTCCGTGCGCTCGGTGGTGCGGCCGCGCTCTGAGCTCTTCCTGGAAACTCCCGCCTCGGGGAGCCAGGAGAGCCCGGCCGGGGGGAGGGGAGCGGAGGGGACGCGCACGCCCCCTGTCCCGGGGGAGGGCTCCGCACCCCCGCCCTCCTCCCCGCAGGGAGGGGAGGGAAGGCGTGAGAGGGGGAGGGGAGGGAGCGGGGCGCGGAAACGGGGGGGGGGCGCGGCTTCCCGCCCCACCCCCCGCCTCGAGAACAACGGGTTCCCGCTGCTGCCCCCTGCCGCCCACAGCGCCCCGCACCCCGCGCCCCTCCCTGGCCCCGAGAGGGGCGTCGGGGACGCAGCCGCCGCCGGGGCCGTGGGAACCGGAGCCGAGACTTACAAGAACTGACCGGTTTCCTGTCAGAAAACTTCCAGTTACTTTAGAGAAGTCGGTTGGGCCAACTTGGTCCCAGCCGGAGTTGGCCACATTTCACTAAAGCCTGGTGACCTCCCTTCTACTTTAAAACAACGGAGGAAAGCAGTTGGGGGAAGCAGTCGGTTGATAAAACCAAGAGCACCACCACGTTGCACCGCTCCGACTCAAAGGAAATTAAAATACTGATTGTGAGGAATTTTTAAAGGGCTACCAAGCAGAAGGAACTCGGGTTTTTCAAGTTAAAGCCCCCACCCCACCCCCGCAACTGTGTGTACACAAAGATTTAAGTCGGGAGCGTTTACTACGGCAGTACATCTGCTTGTAAGCTTACTTGAGTCTGTAGTCTAAAAAACCTTGGTGAACTTTTAAAAAGGCGTTTGTTTCTGAATCCAACAGGAAAAAAACCAATTCGAAAGAGCCTGAAAAAGTTCAATTAGACTAGCAGCCACATTTCAACATTTCCCAGATTTTGCAATATTAAACTGTGAGGGTTTGTGCCAAATTTTAAGGCAAGAATTCTTACTGCCAAATTACAAATTTCTCAAAATGAGGGGTGTTCAACCAAATTGCTGCCAGACCCCATAAACAGGCACTAACAGCACTGCTATAATTACACCTTATTATCTCCCTCTCAGTCTTCCTTGATTCACTGCCGGATAAAATCCTCATCCCGGGCGTCACTAGCTGGCCTTTTTCTGGGGCTGAACAATCACGCACCTCCCATTCCCCGGTTAACCCAATGCCTCTTTAGTTGTATAGCTGATCTCTATTCCATTCTTCGCAGTCCCATCTCTTCCTAAAATGTAACCCAATCGGATAGGTTATTCTCACCCCAGCTTCCCTAGGGACTGAGAAATGAAGAAGATGAAAACAAATTGATCGGAATTACCAGAAAAATGTATTCTTTGAAGAAAAGGATTTAGGCCAAGAAACCAAATTTGTTGTTTAACTCAAGCCCCCTACAGGGATTTAGCATAGTGGGTTGAATGCAGTTAAACCAGCTTAATCACTTTCTTTGTTCTGGGCTCTTTGCATTTATTTAATGTTGTCACGATTTGACACAACCTATACTAATTTCTTCTGTTAGTGTAGAGTGTACATTGTAGACCATACATTAGCAAACTTAAGTTTCTGTGAAACCTTTGGCATTTTGTAGAATTCCGTAGGAAACTGCTATAGGACCAAGACTTAAGAAGAGGGGTGGTTTTGAGAGGGGGGGAGGGGGATAGGAAGTCATGTTTTCATTTTTTAAATCCAGAGATTTTTAAAGCACAAAAGATTGACCATTGTAGACCACTTACTTAATTCTTTTGGTAAGGTCTGTAGTTCCACAGCCCTCACTAAGGAGTCATATTTACTCATTTTTGTCTGAAAGTTTTGTTGTTTCAATAGGAAGAAAAGGAAGATAATGCTGGATCTCATCCCCGATAGATTTTAATTCTTCTAGCCTTTCTCCCTCTTCAATAACAATTCTACCCTGCTTCTCACCAGCCCCAGATTGAGGGGCATTCATTCACAAATGACTCTTGAGCCTCCTTCTGAAAGTCTGCTTCCTTATAAAGCCAAAACCTCAATACTAAGGCTCAGTGAATTAAAGCTTGTAAAGATGCAGGCGGAAAACTTAAATGCCTAGGAGAAATAATCTCCTTTCTGTTTTGGTGTTATCCAACATGAAGGAATATCTGTCCCTCACTATGTGTGAGCCAGACACTGTTCTAAGCTCTTTATACGAATTAACTCCTCACAACGGGCCTAAGAAGTGGGTACAATTGTTGCCACTATTTTACAGATGAGGAAATTGAGACACAGAGAAGTTAAGTAACTAGCACAAGATCGCCCAGGCTACAATCTGCAGAGTCAAGTTTTGAACCCAGGCTGCTTCCATTATGCTTCTCATCATCCGACCTGGTTAGTTATCGGTTTAACTGTCCATGGAATGAAGAGTAAGCATGCATTCACCACCTTTTGCATTCAGGATGACCAAGCCCTGGGTCGTGTTTTTTCCTCTGGAACTCCCGTAAAGCGAAACTCGTTGAGATCTGCTTAGGAAAAGCATTTTCAAATCAAACTACTCTCTTGGCAGCCAGCCTCAGACTGTTAGCATATGTATTGTAAATGCTAACCAGGACAGACACATCCAAATACACCAGATTCAGAACATGCCTACCTCACATTTGAAAGAAACAAGATGATTAGAAAGCAATTTGGATTCTCTGATTTTGAACTAGGTAGGATCCAGGAGGTGAAGCGGGAAGAGATGAGGTGATAGAAACCAAGAGAAAATAAATGTAACCTACGTGCCCATGCAGAGATCAGTACTATGCTACAAGGAATTGAGGATCAAGGTCATGCAGAAGAAAAGTATGTGCTCGTATTATGACGGAACCAGAAAAGGAACATAAACATACAAACCAAGCACGTGGCAAGGGAAGGCGATGGGGAGTCAGGCTGCGTTTTCCCCCATAGGCAGTTCAGATCAATTAAGTGGAATTTTAGACTAAATTGATGGAAATATAGCATCTGGAACAAGGAGGGAGGGAAACTCTGCCTTATTCTGTTTAGACCACGTCTAAGTAATGTGTTCACCTTTAGAGGAATATAATAAAGATCAGCCACCCAAGATGGTAAGGAGTCTTGAAACCCTGGCTTATGAGGAAGAGTTGAAGAATTCATGAAAGATAGAAGAAATATCTTGAAATAACCAAAGGACTACTACATGAAAAAGGAAGGGCGGTGGGGTCGGGCAAGACTAGAACTGATGATTAGGAGATTTAGAAACACACATTTTAGCTCAGAATATGGAAGAAGTCATGTAAATATAAAATAGTCTTAAAATGTAACAAGCTCCACATCCTTCACTAGAAGCATACAAATGCACACGGTGGCTGGACTATATAATATTCAAGGTGCCTATCATCCTTGCTCTGCCATTCACTTAGACATTGTAAAAAGAGGGAAAATAATATAGCCCACCTCATTAGTTTGTTGACAAGCACTTAGTGCAGTAGTAAGTGATAGCACTCACTAAAAGTCAGCTGATTAAAACATCCCTAAAGCTCTAAGATTTACTATTTCTAAATTTATCAGTGGGCAATTATTTAATGCTTGTGTTTATAGATCACTTTTTGGCATTATCAATATTATCCTGAATGGTGGCTTGGGTATAACTTAGCAACTTTAGAATATCCTGATGCAACTAAAACTTATTTAGTAGCATTCAGGGAGCAATATTTTGAATTCTACACCATCAGGATCTTGAAAGTTGATGAATAGTAGCACTACATTGCAATTCCAGAGGCAAAAAAAAAAAAAAAAAAAAGCAAACATGATAAGATAATGTGGGAAGGGTGGAGAAAATAATAAAATCTGGTAGACCGAGAGAACTTAAGCAGTACAGCATTGTGTTAACTGTTGAGAAGCAACAGCCGCTGAGGTCAGTCTTACACTTCACATATAAGATAGAGATGAAATGGCTCATCTTGAGCAAAAGGTGTCACAAAGGTGTCACAAAGTCCATGAAACCAACTGGAAAAGCTGTGTACAGAGATGACAGACAAGCCAGCCAGTGATCTGGTTATCTGCTTACCCTGGGAAACAAGTTCTGTAAAGACTGCTGTTTCACAGAGAATAAGGTTGATCTCAGCAGCATCTTCAACAAAAAGTAAATGTGTGTGACTGCTAAAAGGGCCAATGAAATCGTCTTAGCAATCAGACTTACTTAAGTTCTTGGTTCCTCCAACCCAGAAGGGAAAATGGAGAGGAGACAGTACAGTTTTGGAGTAGGACAAAGCTGGGACTAGAATCCAGGCTCTGCAGAAGCTAGATGAATGACTATGGCAAATAACTTTACCTCTCCAGGCCTCAGTTTTCTCATCTGTGGAATGGAAATAATAGCATACGTAGCATTATTGTGAGGATTATAGGCTTTTGTGAGGATTATAGGGTATATTATATGTAAAATATACTTAGGGGGTGCCTGCGTGGCTCAGTCAGTTAAGTGATTGACTCTTGATTTCAGCTCAGGTTATGATCTCAGGGTTCTGGGATAGAGTCCTGGGTTGGGCTCTATGCTCAGTATGGAGTCTGCTTGCCTCTCCCTCTGCTCCCCCCTCTCTCTCAAATAAATAAAATCTTAAGAATATACATATATTTAGGGCAGTATGTGACACATAATGACTAATACATTATCAGAATAGAGTTTTACTGGAGAAGGGGGAAGAAATTGTGGCCATATTAGTGTTTGCAATATAGATTCTGCCATCTAGAGATAGCAACATTATACAAGGGGACTGGAGAGCCATGATCACCACCGCAACCCTCTCAGGTGGTCACTAAAAGGCCTAACGCTTAGAACTTACATAATTTACAGAAGGCCAGATGAAATAGAATTGCAACTGTCCTTGCTCCAGATGCAAGGTAAATAATTTCCCTTCTCTTTCCTTTGGTTCTGTTTTTCTCTTCATGCTTTAATCATTTTGACACCAAGCTGTACAAAAGTAATTTAAAATTAACATGTCTGACACTTGGTAGCTAGCAGAACCTGATTCTGAACCCTGCCCCCTCTTCAGGGCAGCCAAAGTCTTCTTTGATTGGCTACCCATCCTGCAGCAGCTGATGAAGGGCCCAGGAAAACACATCCAACAATTAATTTGCTAATTTAGTTTTCTGTCTAATTTGAAACCAGAAAATCCTCAATGACTCAGGAGCTTGGCTTTCTGGCTCAGGCATTGGCTTCTGAAATTTCTTGCTCAGTAGTGACCAAGAAACAGAAGGGGAGAAAGCTTACCTCCGTACGGTACATACCACACCCTCAGTGCCCTTCTCTCTTCAAATGGTTTTCTATAGGTTCACAGTTCATAAGACCTTTTACAAGAAAAATTGGGAGCAATGCATTCATATTCAGTGTAAGTAAACTGCTTCCTCAGTTATGGGGAATTTCCAGACCAATATCTTTTCAGGATAGGTAGAAAAACTACTTTAGGATTATAGACAGACAGGTAGAAGGGTTTCTCCCATTAGAAGTAAGCATTGCCTTAAACGGTGAAGCAGCTTTCAGGTTCCCTGGAAACTATTCTGTTGATTTTAAAAGGAAGAGGTAAAGGAAATTTGTATCAGAGATTGAAAAAAAATTTGCATAAGAGAGTTTAGTGAGAAGATATACACAGGCCCCTCTTGTAGTTTTCCCTTTCTGCATAGAGTCTCAGAATTAAGAAGAGACGGCAGGCCTAGTCATCAAGTGTGCACCAGAATCCATACCCTTTCTGCCACTTAGAGTGGATTTTGTTCAGTGGGTGGTTTAATTTTACTCCTTATTTTCCCACCTCAGTCAGGTTAAACTCTTCTGACTGACTTCTAAGACCTCCTATAATCTGGCCTAACCTACCTATCAATCCCTATTTCTAACACTTCATCGAAGTATAGATTCTAATTTGTTCAGACTCCCTGTTCTAAGAACATGCTGTTGTGTTGCTGCCTCTGAATCTCTCTTCATTTCCCTACTGATTTCCCCCTCATGCTCCTCTTTCCTTTATTCAAATCCTATCCAAAACTCAAAATCTTATTTCCTCTACTCAGTCTTCCCCAGCACTGACTTCTCTCCTTCTGGTCTTCATATTGGTAACATTTATATAATATGCCACAGGTTCACCACTGTGATGAAACCATGCTCATTTATTTATTTAAAGATTTAATTTATTTATTTGACAGAAAGATATAGAATGAGACAGGGAATACAAACAGGGGAAGTGAGAGAGGGAGAAGCAGGCCCCCCACCAAACATGGAGCCTGACTCAAGGCTCAACCCCAGGACCCTAGAATCATGACCTGAACCAAGGCAAACACTCTGACTGAGCCACCCAGGCACCCCTGCTCAGTTATTTCTTACTTCATTTCTAACTTTCCAAATAAACAACAAAGTTCCTAAATGTGGGGCCCATGTCATATCCTTGGTGTCCTTCACAGGGGTTCTCCAACCCTAGTTATCCATGATAATCATCAGATGCTTGTTTTAAAACACAGATTATTGAGTTGTCTTCTCCCTGAGACTCTGTTTTGTTAGGTCTAACAGGAATTTATATTTTTTGCAGGCGCTCCAGGTGTAGTCAGTCCCTGGATAGGAGTCGGAGAATCTTTGCTCATAGCACACAGCAAAAGAGTCACTCAGCTTGAGTATGAACATTTGGGTATAAACTACAAAATATGTACTTATTTTTTTCACATGGTGACCTAATCAGTGGATATTCACACTGCCAAATTTACACCTCAGGGCCCAAATTGAAGGGCAGATAACCTGTCTTACCTTCTGTGGCACCAGTCTGGTATGCTTGAAATCCAAATGTCCTTTTCCCTTATGATTTCCTTGTCATTGCAATTGCAGAGATCAGGTTGATAGAATTGATACAATGTAGCTGGTTAGAAATAGGGACTCATTTCCCATCCTTTCCCATTAGTTGCAATCTATACTATTTGTGGAGTGATATTTAGAGCCAAAAGGACTTCGGCATGTGGAAAAAGCTAGTCAGAGTCCACCCCTAGGCACAACTGCAAAATTGGTAAAATATTCCTGCCCAGTTCTCACCCCATATCCTAAATCCAACTCAAGTGTTAAATGATGAAGGATTAAGCTGTGATCCCCTCCTGGGGTACTTGTGTTTCAGAGGGAATCCTCTGGAAGTGATAGGAAAGGATTATCTTAATGACTTCCAACCTTATTTGATAGGCAGAGTGCCAGAGCCCAAGATTTGGGAGAGCATTTTCTTTTTTTTTTTTTAAATAAAGTTTATTGTTATTCTCATAATATATCTTTTTTTTTTAAGATTTTATTTATTTATTTGACAGAGAGAGATCACAAGCAGGCAGAGAAGCAGGCAGAGAGAGAGGAGGAAGCAGGCTCCCTGTCGAGCAGAGAGCCCGATGCAGGGCTCGATCCCAGGACCCTGAGATCATGACCTGAGCCGAAGGCAGCGGCTCAACCCACTGAGCCACCCAGGCGCCCCGGGAGAGCATTTTCTTAGAAGATGACCCCCGAACACCTTTCTGCTACTTCCTGTGCTCTACCATCTTCAATAAAGTGAACAGTGACCAAAAAAGTTTCTAATCATTGTTCTCAGAGCTGAGCAAACAGGACCCTTTCTGTTTGAATGTGAACCTGTAGGGAGGCCTGGGTGGCTCAGTCAGTTAAGCATCTGACTTCGGCTCAGGTCATGATCCCAGGGTCTTGGGATCAAGTCCCGCATTAGTCTCCTTGTTTGGCGCGGAGTCTGCTTCTCTCTCTGCCTGCCACTCTCCTCCTGCTTGTGCGTGCTCTTTCTCTCTCTCTGACAAATAAATAAATCAAATCTTAAAAAAAAAAAAAGTGGACATGTTGGTCTGCTGTGGCTAGTATTAGAAGAAGTAGCTGGCTCACAGAGTCTCATCACTGCTTTGTTGAAATGCTATATTCCAGATTTTCCATATTTTTACACTACCAAATTCAAAGAGGGAACCCATGAAGTGTTTTTTTTTAAGTTTTTTTTTTTTTTTTTTAGATTTTATTTATTTGTCAGAGAGGGAGAGAGAGCGAGCGAGCACAGGCAGACAGAATGGCAGGCAGAGGCAGAGGGAGAAGCAGGCTCCCCGCCGAGCAAGGAGCCCGATGTGGGACTCGATCACAGGACGCTAGGATCATGACCTGAGCCGAAGGCAGCTGCCCAACCAACTGAGCCACCCAGGCGTCCCGAAGTGTTGTTTTTTTTTTTAATTCATTCAACAGATACTTATCAAGTGCCTATTGTGAACTAAGTACTGTCCTATATTCTAGAAATATAACAATGAACAGATAAAATTCATGGAGGCTACATTATAGTGGGGGACAGGGTGAGGAAAGGGCAAGATATAAACTAAATAATTATATAATGTATTAAATGATATGCTGTGGGGAGAAAAATAAGTGTAGAATGGAAATGAGAAGTGTTGGGGAGAAGTTTTAAATTTTAAACTGAATGAGCAGGGAAGCTCTCACTGAGAAGGTATCATTGAACTAAAGACCTCTGAAGAAGGTAAAGAAGTAAGCAAGCCATACGGATATCTGGCAGAAGAGAATTCCTGATAACTGGCTCTTAACACCTCTCAGAGCACAGGTTAAGAGTTAGGACTTGCAAATTCTAACCTAACTTGAGTGTCTTTGCTAAATGCACAATAATTTCTCCTTTGAAAGTTACTGAGCCCTGGGGTGACTGGGTGGCTCAGTGGGTTAAAGCCTCTGCCTTCAGCTCAGGTCATGATCCCAGGGTCCTGGGATTGAGCCCCGCATGAGGCTCTCTGCTCAGCGGGGAGCCTGCTTCCCCCTCTCTTTGCCTGCCTCTCTGCCTCCTTGTGATCTCTGTCAAATAAATAAATAAAGTATTAAAAAAAAAAAGAAAGAAAGAAAGAAAGAAAGAAAGAAAGTTACTGAGCCCTTAGAGCTAAGTATAAAGTCTTCTAAGAGTCTGTTGAAATTTTCACATCAAAAAGTAAATTTTACTTTTTTCCCTGAAAGTCAAATAGTACTACTGTAGTCACTTAGGGATATGGAAATCCACCCAAAAAGCAAACAAATAAAACTTCTTAAAATTATCAGCTAAAAGATTTTCATTTATGTTAACTTACTTTAACTAAAAGCATTATTCACAGAAATAATTAGATGTTGGATTTTAAATGGATTATTTGTTTTAAAAAATGAAAACTACTTTCTTTCATTTGGTTCTCAGAACAAACTGTGAAATGTGCAAGATTTGTATTATGCTCAGTTTACACAAGAGAATGCTAAGGTTCAGAGAGATTAAGTGCCTTGCCTTAGGTCACACAGCTAATACGTGGTTGAGCCAGTGTTAAAACTCACGCTTTTGACTCTAAATCCCATGTTTCTTCCCTCTATCATAGCTGCCATTTCAGTTCCCAAATTAGGAAAATAACTACACCACAGTATTTACTTACAGAATTTAAGCAACCTCTAGATGCCCTGTGAAACCACATCTGTCACATAAAAAAGAAAAATATCAACAGTATATTAGAAAAGCTAATTGTGAAGTTAAACTTAAAACCAAAAGGACAGACAGCTGGCACCAGTTCCTAAGGCCTCAGTTTTAAAGGCTAGAAGTCTAAATCACAGAAGAAATATTATACCTTTCTACCACTGGGCTCTGGTACAAGGAATGCTTTCCACCTTGGTCAGAGTAGATGCTGAGAAGCAGCATTTTGTTCCATTAAGCACTAAAATTTATCAATACCCTAGTTCAGGCAAAAGGAGATATAGATAAAGAAGTGGTTATATTTCTGGAATTTGGTTCTTTCCCCTCATTTCCAAAACCACTATGGTCAGAGCCCTTGTCACTTATTCCTCACATTTCTGTAAAAGCCTGCTATCTGGTTTTCCTAGCTCAGTTTCTCCCCTTCCTCTGACCTGTTTCTCAAACCTTTATTGTACATTCTCCAGATTAACCTTTCTGATGGATTGTCCCCCTTTTGCATAAAAACCTTAATGACTCCAAAATGTAAATAATTTCAAGAAAAGAAATTTCAGTTTGGCATTCAAGACCTTACCTAATACAGCTTACTAAAACTGACACAAGATGAAAGAAAAAATGTGAATTGCCCTATATCTATTAAAGAAATTGAACTTGTTTCCATGGCAGTTGTAATGTTGAGCTGCTATAGCAAATAAACTGGGTATTCTTGAGAAAAAAAAAATTGAGCTTATCAATAACCTTCCCTAAAGAAAGCTCTAGGCCTGGATGGTTTCACTGGCAAATTCTAGCAAACGTTTAAGGAAGAAGTAACATCAGTCTTATATATATTCTTTCAGAAAAAGGAAGAAGAGGGAATATTTCCAACTTGTTAGGTCTCTAGCCAGCCAGATCTTTGACTCTCCTGCCCCAACCATAAAAACTGTGTGTTTCTTTTTTTTTTTTTAAGATTTTATTTATTTATTTGACAGACAAAGATCACAAGTAGGCAGAAAGGCAGGCAGAGAGAGAGGAGGAAGCAGGCTCTCTGCTGAGCAGAGAGCCCAATGCAGGGCTCCGATCCCAGGACTCTGGGATCATGACCTGAGCCGAAGGCAGAGGCTTTAACCCACTGAGCCACCCAGGCACCCAAAACTCTGTGTGTTTCCTAGTTATCCCACATACAGCATGCAGCATGCTTTTGCTGACACTTTCCCTTTCTTGGAATGCCCTCCCCACTCCTTTTGCCTATACAAACACTTTGGATGGATAAGAGCGATGGTTCTTTTCTTTTTTTTTTTTTTTTAAAGATTTTATTTATTTATTTGACAGACAGAGATCACAAGTAGGCAGAGAGGCAGGCAGAGAGAGAGGGGGAAGCAGGCTCCCTGCTGAGCAGAGAGCCCGATATGGGGTTCGATCCCAGGACCCTGAGATCATGACCTGAGCTGAAGGCAGAGGCTTTAACCCACTGAGCCACCCAGGTGCCCCAAGAGCGATGGTTCTTAGATGATTTGAAGCTTAGGTTTATTCTTTTGCCATCTGCCTGTAAAGAAGACAAGTATAGCCTTGAAAAGTGAGCATAAAAAAATAGAACAAGTCATTGTTAGTACTATACATAGACATTAAGCCCAGCATAGTGTACAGAAAAGAAGAGTCAAGGGATTTTCCAATTCAACAGTGAGGAGTGTTTCTATTCATCAGTAAAATGGAATACAGAATTGTGCAAAATGTGAAGGAAGTGAGATTAAAAAAAAAAAAAAGGAAAAGAATAGCAGTAGAATACCAATAAGAACCTTTTAAGTCACTACTATGAGCCAAGCATGGAGCCAGGCCCTGTGCATATCTTTGGTAGTCCCTGCCTTCATAGAACTTACAGTCTAGTGGAAGAGACAGACGATAAACAGAAAAACAGAATTATAAGTTGTGGGGCGCCTGGGTGGCTCAGTGGGTTAAAGCCTCTGCCTTCGGCTCAGGTCATGATCCCAGAGTCCTGGGATTGAGCCCCGCATCAGGCTCTCTGCTCAGCGGGGAGTCTGCTTCCCCCTCTCCCTCTCTCTCTGTCTACTTTTGATCTCTTTTTCTGTCAAGTAAATAAATAAAATATTTTAAAAAAAAGAATTACAGGGGCGCCTGGGTGGCTCAGTGGGTTAAGCCACTGCCTTAGGCTCAGGTCATGATCCCAGGTCCTGGGTTCAAGCCCCGCATCGGGCTTTCTGCTCGGCAGGGAGCCTGCTTCCTCCTCTCTCTCTGCCTGCCTCTCTGCCTACTTGTGATTTCTCTCTGTCAAATAAAAAAAAAAAAAAAAGAATTACAAGTTGTGATTCACTTTTCTGAATGAAAGGAACGAACCCTGAATGAAAAGAAGGAATGATAGTGGGAACTTATTTTTAAATTGATGGTCAGGAAAGGCCATACTGAGGAAATGGTTTCTTGCAGGATGAAAAGGCAGCAGCCACTGGAGTGAGGGCCATTCCAAGCAGAGACAAGAAAGTGTGTGATAGGGTTGCCTGGGTGGCTCAGTGGGTTGGACTTCTGCCTTGGCCTTGGGTCATGGTCTCAGGGTCCTGGGATCGAGCCCCGCATCAGGCTCTCTGCTCAGCGGGGAGCCTTCTTCCCCCCACTCTCTCTGCCTGCCTCTCTGCCTACTTGTGATCTTTCTCTCTCTCTCTGCCAAATAAATAAATAAAATCTTAAAAAAAAAAAGAAAGTGTGTGATAGTTCTGAAACTGGAAAGTTGTCAAGATCTATTAGCAGTCAGACAGAAGGTCAGTGTGGCTGCTGGGTTGGACAGGTAGGTGAATCTAGACCATGTGGTTATCTTTTTTTTTTTTTTAAGATTTTATTTGTTTATTTGACAGAGAGAGATCACAAGTAGGCAGAGAGGCAGGCAGAGAGAGAGAGAGGAGGAGGAAGCAGGCTCCCCGCTGAGTAGAGAGCCTGATGCGGGACTCGATCCCAGGACCCCAAGATCACGACCCGAGCCGAAGGCAGATGCTTAACCCACTGAGCCACCCAGGCGCCCCCCCCCCTTTTTTTTCTTAAGTAGAGCGGGGCAAGTGTCTTCCTGGATTTGGAAGGAGTTTGGATTTTATTCAAAATACAGTGGGAAGTCATTAGAGGTTGTAAGTTAATGAGGAGAGAATTGCGAAAACATTGGATCCATAGTATTTTTTTTTAAATTTTTTTTAAGATTTTATTTATTTGACAGAGAGAGAGAGAGAGATCACAAGTAGGTGGAGAGGCAGGCAGAGAGAGAGAGAGAGAGAGGAGGAAGCAGGCTCCCCACTGAGCAGAGAGCCTGATTCGGGGCTCGATCCCAGGACCCTGGGATCACGACCTGAGCTGAAGGCAGAGGCTTTAACCCACTGAGCCACCCAGGTGCCCCGGATCCATAGTATTTTAAAAGGAATTATTTGCTCCCAGGATTCAAGTGACATGTATTGAGTATTGCTGTACCAAGTATTATTCCAAGAATTTTCACATCCCATTCAATTCTCACCATAGACCTGTGAGAGAGGTATTACTATTCTCATTATCACTTTCTTACTGATGAAGCAATAGATGCTCAGAGAGGTTCAGTAACTTGCCCAAAATTATAAAACCCAGAAGCCATGGATTTAAGATTTATTTTCACCTGATTCACGGCCTCTGCTCATTCCATTAGATAATCTAATAGTTGCTCAGACCCCAACATCCACAACATTCTTGACTCCTCGCTGTTTCTCATATACCTGTATCATGTCCATTAGCAATTCCTGGCACCTTTACCTCCAAAATCTAACCACTTGTCACCATCTGCAGTACTGCCACCCTGACCTATGCCACCATTGCTTCTTCCCTACATTCCTACAATTGTCTCCTGTTTTCTTCTTCCTTCTACCCTTGCATTGTTTTCTACCCAGCAGGCAGAATAAAGCTTTTAAAACATAATTCATATCATAAAATATGTCATTCCTCCAGTAGCTTTCCATCTCAGAATAAAAGCCTACAATGACTTACCAGTCCTTACAAAGTCTGCCTCCTCCTCTCCCACTTCCTTGACATATCTTCTACCTCTCTCCCTTAGCTTGCTCTTTTAAGCTACAGTAGTCTCCTTCACAAGGAAACTCTTGTCTCAGAGCCCTTAGATTTGCTGTACCTCTGCCTGGAATTCTCCTCCTTGTCTTATTTGTATAGCTTTCTCCTTCCCTTCTTTTATGTCTCAGCTCATGGAGTCCTTTCTGACCATCCTTTCTAAACTAAAAAAATCTGCTCAAACCATACTCTCCATCTACCTTAACTCCTCTCTGATTCTTCATATTCCTGTTACCGTTTGGTACACTACCTGTTTACTTATTTATTTATTGTTTGCCCCATTCCTAACCCCCACCCTTTAGAACCCAAGTCCTATGAGGACAGGAACTTTATTTTATTTTCTGTTCTTAGAACATGGTTTTCAGCTCCTAGAATACTGCCTGGCACATAGTAGGTACTCAATGAACAGTGGGCAGGTGACTAAAGAACAAAGGCTATTTGTTCAATGACTGAATGAACAGAAAATCAAAGTCAATCTTCTGAGGATGGGAAAACACTTTGTAAACCAAGAAGTGGTGTGGAAGTTTATTTCTTTCAGTTGGTTCTTTGGTTTCAAAGCCTTAAGGAACCACTTCTGAAATCCTTAACTAAATTGGGTGGACCCAAATGATCTTAGTTTGTGAAATGCTGCCTTTTGATAGGCCACCAACTACATAACTGGTATGGCCCGGGAATCCAGTCTTGTCTTCCTCGCCTTCTTCAGTTTACTGGCACAGCCAACGAGAACCCCTTCTCTTTTCTAAGGCACCCTTGCATTCCTTTAGGTTTTTAGAGTTTTTATTCTGGGCAATGGGAGTGATGGTTGATGCTCTATCTGTGGTTGGGATTCTATACAGGGAAAGTCATTCAATTAAATCAAGCAGTATTGAATTCTTAATTGACACAAATGAGACAGACAGACAGCTGGAGGAATGGGGGAGGGATAGGGAGCAGGTGCTCTGCATAATGGAGAAAGAAGAGGGACAGAATATAAATTCAAACTGATGTTGGAGAAGCTCACTCGTGAGTCTGGATTTTGTACCATGAGAATGGTTAAGTTGTGCCACAGCTTACTTTACATACAGCAGAACGGATTCAGTGTCATCTCTGCCAAGGTTAAGGCAACAGGTTTCAAATGTTTGTGCCATTTCAGCTGCCCTGATGGCGAAATCTGCCTCTTTTCAGGTACTGTCATTTGTGAGAATCACTCTTGGTAAAGCCTGGGTTTTTGTTTTGTTTTGTTTTTTCAAGATAACCTATCAGATCATGTTTGAATAAAAGAAAACACTTTTTAAATTCCGTTTCTCAAATAAAGGGATTCTCAGTGCCTGAGTTAGGAAGGTGAGGGAAAGAGTATTTCCAGATCTTCAAATGCCAGATAGAGGGGGCATTCCTGCAGAGAAGGCATGTCCTTGACAACTCTGGAATTTCCTCTGAGAATGTTGGGGGCATTTTTCCTCTCAGCACCCTCTTGATCAGAGCTTTGACTCCCCAGCTTAGACAATTCTTCTCTGTATCCATGGGAATTGCTCCCATAATTAGCAGTGTCTCCTGCCTGGAACACAGACAAGTAAATGTTCAAACCTGGCAGCTGATCCTGGGAAGGAGAGCTGATTAAATCTTCCCTGTTGAGAGGCACCTCTTTGATTCGTATGTGACACCTACATCCTCCACCTCAGGTTTGTCTGGGGGAAGCAGTTTCACAGTTCCATGTCTTTATAACCAGAGACCCTAATATTTAAAGATGCATTTGATCTTAAAAGAAGACTACTGGTTTCCTAAGTCAAGCGACTTAGGAAAATGCATAGGTGATTTTTCCTCCCTCCTGGCCCCTTCTCCACTAAACACCACCCTGTATCTGCTGTGGTGAAAGCTTGTGCTGCACAGGTATCATCAAATGCCAGGGGCCTTTAGAAATAAAAGGAGTTCAGAACCCAGTTAAGTACACATAAGTATTAACTACAAATGTAAGAGTGAAAAGAGTGGGCAAACTATTTCTTCAGAAGTTTAGGAAGACAGGCTGGTACAGTCAAGCCGCAAAGTGAACGCTCCTGGTGATATTCCGTTCCAGGAAAGCTTTCTACGGGAAGAGGTATGTTCTTATCTGGTTGGAGCTAGGATTATGTACTACCATTCAAACGCGTTCAGGAGAGACAATATCCATTTTCTTCTGACATCAAGGCAGCCTTTTAAGTTTATCCAGATTTATTTTGGTTGGTGCAATAAAAAAGCCAGGTTGGAGAATTATGTCTAACAAAAATAAAGCCATTGTATGTTTAAAGTTTCCCACTGAAAAGCCTGCTTTTAAAGCAGTTTGCTGCTTCTCAGCCTAGCCATCTCGCAATACTTGCATTCAGGCAGGTTGGCTGTGAACAAAGCAAATTTGCTTCACACACAACAGCCTAAACCTACACTCTCAGGACAAAAGTTTTCCTTAGCAGTGTTTTGTACATGGCTCTGGTTAAGGGCCATTCACTTACCTCCAACCTCTTTCTCCTAGGAGACAAAGGCACCTTTGGGCTGCAGTGACACGGGAGAGCTAGAATCAGATTTGTTATCGACATTGCAGCCTTCAATTTCAGTAAGAGGCTAAATGTGTCTATTCCAGCCACAGGAAGGCAGTCTTTATAACCCCTGGAGCACTTGGCCAATTATGCACCTGCAAATATACCATATAGGACATTTCAGGTTCCTAAGCACTTTGAAAACCGATACTTAAACAGTCTCGAGGGATCCTATCACCCACCTCGAATAATAGCTGCTTTGGAATCTGTTGTTGGCACCAGAAAAAGAAAGACTCCTCTGAAGTCATTCTAAAGCCATTTTTATTGTGCGTTTTCAAACAAAGAACCTCACCAAAAGAACTTCTGTTACAAAATCAGGGTAGAAAGTCAAACTCATCTCATCTAAGAGTCAATTACCCTGGCAATTTTGTGAAGGGATGGGAAATGAGTGCCAGGGGAGAGAATTGTGGGGAGGGGGTGGGATTGGGCTTTTAAAATACCCTGGGTGAGAAGGGTGTTCCTACTGACTCTAAACTCTAACAATTACAACAGAAGGGCCTCTGTGACTTTTTGGCTGTAAACTTTTTTATGATTATTAACTGGGAAAATCTAGAATATGTGGAATTTCAACCTCCATTTCCTTCTTTCTGAGAAATTTGGTTTTGCACAGTGTAATAACCTAAGGCTCGGAATTTATATTGGCTACCTTGATATTCCTTGCTGAAAAGCCACCTTCTTACATATCTTACTTCTAATAAGGAAGCAGATGCCTACATGCTGTTTATCTCAGGAAAGAAATACATGTGGGAAAAGAAGCAATTTTCTTCTCATTGCAATTAAATTAAGTCATGACCACCTGTTGTGGGGTTATTCTGCCATCTGCTGTTCAAAAGAGAAATAACAGCAGACAAACGGGATGGATGAGGTAAGATGTCCTCAAGTTGATGAAGGGTATTGGCACAGCTAAAATCTTCCTTCTTTTAAGAGTATCACTTCCTTTTTATTATTGGGAGGTAGAGAAAATGGGATTCATATACCGCGGTTTTTTGCTGCCGCTACTACTCCTTATGTTTCTGGGATGGAGGGTCCCAGAAATG
The DNA here is from genome assembly GCF_902655055.1 of Lutra lutra. NCBI lineage: Eukaryota > Metazoa > Chordata > Mammalia > Carnivora > Mustelidae > Lutra > Lutra lutra. The sequence continues at coordinate 178,094,373 of NC_062281.1, forward strand.
CGGGTATAATCCTTTTTGAAAACAACTGGCAATATTTTATCAAGAGTTGTAGAATGTTCTTCACCTTGACTTAATCATTCCACCCCTGCAAACCTGCTCTCGTGGGTGAATTCAAAATTCAGAAGAAGCCATGTAGGTAAAGTTGTTCATCACAATGATCATTTTATGTTGAAAAAGATGTTTAAAATATGCAAACCAAATATCTACCAATTAGTAAATGATCAAAACCATCCACTTGCAATATTCTGAAGCTATTAAAATAATTATATTTTAAAATTGTGACTACATGATGAAGTGTTTATATTACAGTGCAACATGAAAAAAAAAAAAGAAAAAAAAACTGATTGAAAGAGCAAATTAAAACCTAAGCATAGAAAATATTTTTGGGGGGAAAAAGCCACAGAAAGTATTACCAGTATTTCTTTGTAAAGCCGTAAGGAACTAAACATTTTTTCCTATTTTTTTTTAGTCTTTTCCAAATGATCTTTCACAAATATATATTAACTTGTATAATGGAAGAAAAACTTGTTTCCCCTAAAAGATACCAAGGCTCTAATTACACATTTTACCAAAAAACATTTAAAAACCTCACAAGTCCTGCATGACTATGGACAACCCACCTCAGCTCTCGAGGGCTCAAACCTTTCATCTGTCAATTGCTTTCCCCTCTTTCCAGGGTTGTTCAAGGATCAATCCAATATTGGATGTGAGAGTACTTTGAGGAGTATGATAGTCCACACGATTTTTTTATTAATAATTAATTTTGTCCACAGGATCTCCTCAATCTTCTCCATTACCCTGGTTACCCTACTGATCTGAAATTAATAGGGAAAATATAAAAACTTTTATTTCCCTTCATTCTCGGCAAAATAATAATTTATAATCTTGATAAAAGACACGACTCTCCATTCAGTAATCCAAGTCTTATGGGTGCCTCCCTTGAGCACCTGATTTGACCACTCTAATTGTCTCCCATCTGATCTCCCTGTCTGGTCTCTCTTCCTGCACAGAACTGCTTACACTCGTGCCAGCCAGGGTGATCATTCTAAAATGCAAGGTCGGGGCCCCTGGCTATTCAGTTGGTAGAGCATGTGATTCTTGATCTTGGGGGTTATGAGTTTGAGCCCTCCCTTGAAGGTGGAGATTACACAAAAAAAAAAAAATTTAAAAAAATAATATAAAATAAAATGCAAGGTTGGTCAAATCATTCCCCAGCTCAGAATCCTTCAATGGCTCCCACTACTTTATGGGATTAAGTTCAAACCCCTAGTCCTGGCATCCAAGGTGTCTGTGTTGAGCTTTCAAGTCACCTGATTTGTCAGGCTATTTCACACCTCTTTGATTTTGCTTGGGCTGTTCCTTCTGCCAGGAATGCCCTTTCTGGCGATCTGTCTGAAAAACCCATCCCCATCTTTGGGGACTCAGTTTAGGCATCAGCTCCTTTTGAAACCTTCCCTGAAACCTTGCTCCTCGATAGAGCTTGCCATACCCTCCTTCCTACCACCTGCTCTCCTTCCCCACCATGCTTTGATAATGCCACTTATCATAGAGTCAGATAGTTTTTTATTTTCTTATCTGACTCTTTCACTAGATTAAAAGCTCCTTAAGAGTTTACAAATCTCATAATAAGATATATGTCCCAACACTTAGTACGTTGCCTGGTTTATAGAAGAAATTTGGTAAATGCTTCTTGAATAAAAATAAAACAAAAAAAAACCCCTCATCTAACACTTTTTAAAAAGATTTTAGTTATTTATGTGTGAGAGAGAGAGAATCTCAAGCAGACTCCATCCTCAGCAAGTTGCTCAATGCGGGGCTCCATCTCATGACCCTGAGATCATGATCTGAGCCGAAACCAAGAGACTGATGCTTAACCGATGGCACTACCCAGGTATCCTCTCATCTAACATTTTAACTCTAGAACGGTTTCATTATATTACTTCATTTGATCCTGGTAAGTGACAAAGCAAGGAGTTGAGCCCAGCTTTTCTAAAAGGAAGGGAAAAAAATAAAACCCAAACCCTGTAGCAAATAGGATTCTTGCTCATCCCAGATCCTCTCAGCTCTCTTACTAGTCCCCCCAAGCCCTCCCTTGGTTGCTATTTGCTTTTGCTTCCAATAACCAGTACCTGAGACTCTTCTGAGAAGCGCAGTCCTCAGGCTACCAGAATGGCTTTGATTCTTCCCTCTTCCCTAGTCTCCAGCAAGTGACTAATTGGATGTGAGTGTTTGAAAGCCCAGTTTACTTGTCTCCAATAGAATTGACACTCCTGAGTTTCCTGAGGGATTAAGCTGCCCTCTATGGGTCTGCCTGAAATCTCAATTTTACTTAGTTTCCCCTCCCCCCTCCTCTTTCCCCTCCCCCTCCTCCTTTTTCTTCCCTGCCCTGCTTTCTCTATGCCCTTACTGGCTTCTCAGAACACTTCTTTAATAAATCTCTTATCCAGGAATCTTCATCTCAGGGTCTCCTTCTGAGGTTCCCCAGGCATCCGACTAAGCATGTTCCTAGTTCCTACTCTATGCTACAAACCCTCGGATGCTTGTAGAAAAGCTAGGTTGTTTAGACCTCATAAACTCTCTATGAATAAGGTATATGTATTTAATTTTTTTATACCTGAATAAACAGGCTTAGAGAGGCAGGGTAGTTTATCCAAAGTTACACAGCCTTTGGAAGACTCAGAAGTTGAACCTAGTCCCCTTTACTCCAAAGGTGTGTCCTTTCCACCAGGTGATGCCTCTTCAAACTCTCAATTCAATGTTTTTCTCTTGGTGAAGACTACGTAATAGGCTGACTAGGGTAAAATCCTGTGCTGGGAATTCTTTTACTTTTGGTGTTTATCTACGGATCTGGTTGACTCCTTTACCAGTTTTTACAGCTTTTAGTAGTGTCATATTGAGTGGCAAAAGGTGGTAAGAGATGAAAGGACCTTTATCAAAATACGCTCTCCCTTTTTTTCTCTCCTACTGTAGGATTCCCTAGATGAACCGTAAATCCCTCTAATGACTACATGACCTTTGGCAAGTTTCCTAGCCTCTCTGGGTGTCAATTTTCTTCTCTTTATTTTCTTTGTTTCTTTCCTTTCTTTCTTTTTTTTTCAGCTTTCTTATCTTTGAAGTGGAGAAATAAGATGATAAGAATGCCTACCTTGGGTGCTTGGGTGGCTCAGTGGGTTAAGCCCCTGCCTTTGGCTCAGGTGATGATCTCAGGGGTCCTGGGATCATAGTCCCACATTGGGCTCTCTGCTTGGCGGGGAGCCTGCTTCCCTCTCTCTCTCTCGCTCTGCCTGCCTCTCTGCCTACTTGTGATCTCCCTCTGTCAAATAAATAAAATCTTTAAAAAAAAAATAATGTCTACCTTATAGGATAGGTTAATGAAAAACACTCGGAATGGTGCCCACTACAAAGTGTGCACTCAGTAAATGTAGGCTACTACCGCGGTTTTTGCTGCCGCTACTACTCCTTATGTTCAACGGGTTATTTTCCAAAAGGCTGTTAGTCCTTCTGTCCACACGTTCATTATGGCGCTCAACCACAGAGACCCGATGGACAAAACATTAGCGACGAGTCACTCACCTAAGCCCCGGATGTGACATGCTAATAAGTAGCTGGTTGCTCAGATATCAATATTGTTATTTCCAAGTGGGTAGATTTAAAAAAAATATTCTCACCGTTCACAAGAGTAAATTTTTATTCCCCCTTGTGGTCACTCCGAGAATTACCGCTGCCACCTACATCCTAGACCTCGCAGGACCAGGTTTGTAAGAGTTTCTAGAGATCCCGGGGGGACCGCATTCAGCTCAGAGGTTACCAAGCTGGAGTCCCAAACCCCTACATGTCAGACAAGGTGCTAATGAATATTTTTTAAAAGTTTTCACTCATATTAACTCTCAATCCTCATAAAAATCCTTTGAGGTAGCTACCACGTTATCATTCCCATTTTACGGTTGAAAAAGATGATTCATAGAATAAATTGTCCAAGTAACAAATAGCAGAGATGGGTTTGAACCCATGCAGTCTGGCTCCAGGAACTATGCGCTTATCTACCCTGCCGTGTGGTTCAGTTATACTAGCTCTATTTCCCTAGTACCCTCTATGTGCCAGGACTCCAGCTAGGCTCACACCATATGTCCTCAAAACCAATCTGCATTTTGCAGATGAAAAAGCTCAGACTCAAAGGGGCACAAGGAAGCTTTTGTGGGTAAAGAATACATTCATTGTGAAGATGGTTTCACAGGTGTATACAAATGTCAGACTCATCAAATTGTTCTTGGTGCAGTTTATTGCATGTCAGTTTTATCTCAATAAAGCTGCCAGCACACTAAATGTAGAGGTCAGTCCTTGGCTCTTCTATCATTTGATATTCCATGTCTACTTAGTGGGAGCACAGGGCATGGAGAGGTCTAGAGTGAGGAGTACTATCTTGGCTAGGCCCTCTGTGCAGATTTCTCAGGTCCACAAAGACAGGTCCTGGGAGGCTTGGAGGTGGGGATTGCCAAAAATGAGAATGGACTCTTCGTTGATCCGTTAGGGTTGTATTTGGTGCTATAACAAACAAACCCACAAAACAAGTTTATTTCTTGCTAACATAAAATCCAAAGTGTCCCTGATTGACATGTGACCTTTTTATATTTTTTATTTTTTTTAAGATTTTATTTATTTGACAGAGATCACAAGTAGGCAGAGAGGCAGGCAGAGAGAGAGGAGGAAGCAGGCTCCCTGCTGAGCAGAGAGCCCGATGCGGGGCTCCATCCCAGGACCCTGAGATCATGACCTGAGCCAAAGGCAGAGGTTTAACCCACTGAGCCACCCAGGTTCCCCGGCATGTGACCTTTTTATTTTTTTTTTTATTTTTATTTTTTTTAAAAGATTTTATTTATTTATTTGACAGAGAGATCACAAGCAGGCAGAGAGGCAGGCAGAGAGAGGAGGAAGTAGGCTCCCTGCTGAGCAGAGAGCCCGATGCGGGGCTCCATCCCAGGACTCTGAGATCATGACCTGAGCAGAAGGCAGCGGCTTAACCCACTGAGCCACCCAGGCGCCCCGGCATGTGACCTTTTTAACAGTGATTCCATAACCCAGGCTCCTGCCATCTCATGGCTCTGTCCATCTTCACTAAGTGGCTCCCAAAGTAGCCAAGCTGTCAAACCATAAGAAGAAGAAAGGGCGTGGGGAGGAGGATCTGTGGAGAGAGTATGTCTGTTCACATCCCATTGGCTAGAGCTCTGTCACATGGCCACACCTAACAGCAAGGGAACTTGGGAAATGTAGTCTGGCTGCCTGCTCAGGAAGAGGAGGAGATAGACTCAGAAGGAACATGATCAGAAGGGAATTGCCCACAGCTCTTAAAAAATAAAGTCGTTACCACTGATTGAACATCTGCTCTGTGCCAAAAATGGTGCTGGCACTTCATTTAATTTATTTAATTAACTCAGTCCTCTGAAACACCTCTGCAAAGTAGGTATAATTTACAGGGAGGGGATGACAGAGGAAAAACCCAAGGTTTGGAAATGTTGGCTAATTTGCCCAAAGTCACACAGCTAGTGGACTGGGGAGTCAAGGTTTTGAACCTGGATTTGTCTGGATTCCAGAACCCAATCTGTTTGTAAGAGTGGGATTCCTTTGTATCTGTGGTTCTTATTTGTATTTATATCTAATCTCCTTTCTATAAGGCCCTCTTTAGTGCCAACAAGTTATTTATGCATCCTCCCAGTACCTCCAGTATAGACCTTGCACATAACTGGTGATCAACAATGTTTTTTGATTGAATAGTAATACATATACACAGTATTTAGATGTATACAAAGCCCTTTTATGCCTTTAAAACAATCCTGAGGGGCACCTGGTTGGCTTAGTCAGTTGAGCGTCTGCCTTCAGCTTGGGTCATGCTCCCAGGTTGTGGGATCGAGCCCTGCTAGGGCCTGCTCATCAGGGAACCTCTTTCTCTCTCTGCCCCTCCATCCTGCTCTGCTCTCTCTTGCTATTGCTCTCCCACTCAAATAAATAAGTAAAATCTTAAAAAAAATAATAAAATAAAAACAAGATTTGAACACAAGTGGTCAAATGCCAAGTCCAGTGCTGATACCAGCATTACTACTTTCTTTTTTTTTTTTTTTAAGATTTTATTTATTTATTTGACAGACAAAGATCACAGAGAAGGAGGCAGAGTGAGAGGAAGAAGCAGGCTCCCTGCTGAGCAGAGAGCCCGATGCAGGGCTCGATCCCAGGACCCTGGGATTATGACCTGAGCCGAAGTCAGAGGCTTTAACCCCCTGAGCCACCCAGGCACCCCAGCATTACTACTTTATAACAAGATGACCTCGAGTGTAATCTAACTTCACAAATAATTTAACATCATACTCCTAAGTAAAATGAGTATAGTCAAAGACTTCACTCCATAGGCAAGTAAGTAAAGGCACTAACACTTATAAAGCATGTGGTACAGTTGGCACTGGGTAAGCACGCAATAAAAATGAACTATTGATTAAGAGATATAAGTCCTTTTTTTAAAGACCATGGCATAAGTCTTTATTAGTTGTTTATAAGACACATATCAATTTCAGAGATGTTTAAAAACACGTGCATTTTTTAAAAGAGAGATTTAAGGGGCGCCTGGGTGGCTCAGTGGGTTAAAGCCTCTGTCTTCTGCTCAGGTCATGATCCCGGGGTACTGGGATCGAGCCCCGCCTCAGGGTCTCTACTTAGCAGGGAACCTGCTTTCTCCTCTCTCTTTGCCTGCCTCTCTGCCCACTTGTGATCTCTGTCTGTCAAATAAATAAATAAAATCTTTTAAAAAAAGAGATTTAAGTTCTTTAATATACCATTTGATTAAGTTCTCTGACATTCCAGTTTTTTGTCATATATACATGGAAATACTCAAACCTTCTTTGCTGTTTTTTAAAATATTTTATTTTCAAATAATCTCTACATTCAATGTGGGTCTTGAACTTACAACCCCAAGATCAAGAATCACATGCTCTACTGACTGAGCCAGCCAGGCGTCCCTGTTTTCCTTTTTTTTTTTTTTTTTTTAAATAATTAAATGAGCAAAAGCCTTCAAAACCCCTAGTAAAGTGCTTAGCATGTGGTAAATGGGAGGAAGGAAGCAGAGAGATTGCTTTTTAAGAAACACCAAACCAAAGTCATAATTTTTTCCTGCAAAAAATTAGATGCTGGGTAGATGCCCAGGAAATGTTTGTTGACTGAGAAATGAGCAGATGCCAACATCACTGCAATGCACAGCATAATAAATAAATTTCATTTTTCTTTTTTTTTTAATTTCATTTTTCTAAAACATGCTTTTTAGGCACTTAGAACACTTGCCTGTCCCTACTCAGGCTTTCTAGTTTCTTGGTTGGAGATCAGTAAATCATTTTCTTTTTGCATAGTGTCCCTAGGGATTAGTCAAGACTCTTCCTTTGGGATCTTAAAGGAAGGAAGGTGGCCCTGTAGGGCTATGGTCATAGGAACAGTCAGCGACTTCTGGATCTTCCATTCTTAGGACACATGCTTAGGGCACAGCTGGGCTCTGAAAACCACACACACAATTCTTTTTACTTAGGAGTGTGTGGTTTTTCTTTCTTTCTTTCGTTCTTTCTTTTTTTTCTAGATTCATAGCTTCATCTTAGAAAGTCTGTAAAGTATTCAAAAAACACAAAGTGGACTTCCTGCTTGGCAGAGTGTCCACTTGTCCCTCTCCCTCTTCTCCCCCACTGCTTGAGCTCTCTCTGTCTCTCTTTTAAATAAATAAATAAAACCTTTTAAAAAAACTAAAAGTACAAAGAAAAATCATTGTTAATAGTTTGTTTACCATTTGGGTTTTTTTCTATACATAAAAAATTAAAAAATGAATTGATCTTATACTATATTACACTTGCTTCTTTTTTTTTTTTAAGATTTATTTATTTATTTGACAGAGAGAGAGAGAAAGCGCTCATGGGAACACAAGCAGGGGCAGCGGCAGGTAAAGGGAAAGAGAGAAGCAGGCTTCCCACTGAGCAGGGAACCTGATGCGGGACTCCATCCCAGGACCCCAGGACCATGACCTGAGCCCAAGGTCGATGCTTAACCAACTGAGCCACCCAGACGCCCCTACACTTGCTTCTTAAGACATTATATTAAAAACAAAGACACTTTATCATAAATATTTCCCTACATTCTCAATAGTTTTACCAAACAAAATTTTATTGTCTGTATAAAATATTACATGTCTGTATAAAATCCCATCATACAGCTATACTGTAATGCATTTTTTGCCTCACTGCTGTATAATTTGACCAATTTCCTACCAATAAAATAACACTGTGGGATACACTTATATGTAATTTCTTATATTTATTCCTAATTTTTTCTTTAACATAAAGTCAGTGGTATTCTGGAACTTATTTGTACTGGCTCCTGAGAGCCAACTGTGGACATCTCTTTCCAGCAACACATGTATGTTAGTAGCTTGAAAATGGCCATTGTGGGAACATTTATATCACAAAATCAGTAAAGACTACAAATCAGGGGTTGTTCTTGCCCCTGTCAGTTGTTAAATATTTTCCAGTATACCGCTATGTAAGTTCCTCAAAGTAGTATTTCAGAGGCAAAAAGTATGTGCATTTTACACACATTTTAAACATTTTGTTGTTGCCTTGCTGTCTTCCAGAAAGGTCAGGCACTTCTACCAGCAACTTATGAGAATGAGGCAATGTTGGCATTTTATTAAGCTTCTGGTGGAGGAAGCAGGATGAACTTTGCAGATTTTATTTTTTTATTTTTTAAAATATTTTTATTTATTTATTTGACAGAGAGATAGAGAGCACAAGTAGGCAGAGCAGCAGGCAGAGGGAGAGGGAGAAGCAGGCTCTTTGCTGAGCAGGGAGCCATATGCGGGGCTTGATCCCAGGACCCTGAGACCATGACCTGAGCCGAAGGCAGAGGCTTTAACCCACTGAGCCACCCAGGCACCCCAAACAATGAAAATCTTTAAAAAATCAATTGCATTCTTATATACTAACAACACATGATTGGAAATTAAAATTAAAGAAACAATGCCATTGACAACATTATTCAAAACATCAAATTCTTAAGGATAAAGTCAGTAAAAGATATGCAAGACCCGAACACTGATGTCTACAAAATTAAATAAAACCTCAACAGATGGGAGAGTCTGGCTGGCTCAGTCGGTGGAGTGTGTGACTCTTGATCTTGGGGATGTAAGTTCAAGTCCCCATTGAGTGTAGAGTATTTAAAGTTAAAATCTTAAAATAAACAAATAAAAATAAAACCTCAAGAGAAGAAGATATACCATGTTCATGAAATGGAAGACTCGGTATTGTTAAGACATTAATTCTCAGGGCTCCTGGGTGGCTCAGTGGGTTAAAGCCTCTGCCTTCGGCTCAGGTCGTGATCCCAGGGTCCTGGGATGGAGCCCCAAATCGGGCTCTCTGCTCAGCAGGGAGCCTGCTTCCCTCCCTCTCTCTCTCTGCCTACTTATGATCTCTGTCAAGTAAATATATAAAATATTTTTTAAAAAGATATTAATTCTCCTCAAATTAAGTTACAGACCTAATGCAATTCCAATAAAAACCTTGTAGCTCTTTAAAATTCCCAGATTAGCCATCATTTAGGTTTAAAATTATGGAGGTAGGAAAGCAAAGGTTAGGAGCATGGAATTCCAGCTTAGACAGACCTGAATTTAATCTCAACTCTGTCCCCTCTAAGCTCTGGGTCCTTGAGTAAATTATTTAATTTCCCATTGCTTAAGTTTTCTCATCTTTTTAGTGGAGATGATACTTTTGCCTCATGGTGGTCACTCTGATGATTTGGCACAGTGCTTGGTGCCAAGGGCTCAGTAGTTGTTAGTACAATTTTCATTAGAGTTATGGGTTTCCCTTAAAAGAAAATCTTTGTGACCATTAGATAAGAAAACAAAACAAAACAAAACCTCCTTGGATAGGAAAATATCAAAGTTAGAATTTGAGAAGTAAATTGTATTTTATCAAAATTAAAAACTTCTGCTCTTTGGGGTGCCTGGGTGGCTCAGTGGGTTAAAGCCTCTGCCTTCGGCTCAGGTCATGGTCTCAGGGTCCTGGGATCGAGCCCTGCATCGGGCTCTCTGCTCAGCAGGGAGCCTGCTTCCCCCTCTCTCTCTGCCTGCCTCTCTGCCTACTTATGATTTCTCTCTCTGTGTCAAATAAATAAAAATCTTTAAAAACTTCTGCTCTTCAAATAAAATGTCACATATCAGATTGAAATATTCACAGTACATATATCTGACAAAGGTGTACCAGAATACACAACAAATCTTTTACAATCTATAAGATAACTTAATTTTTTTAAAGATTGTATTTATTTATTTATTTATTTGACAGACTGAGATCACAAGTAGGCAGAGGCACGCTGAGAGAGAGGGGAGGTGGGAAGTAGGCTCCCTGCTGAGCAGAGAGCCCAGTGCAGGGCTCCATCCCAGGACCCTGCGATCATGACCTGAGCTGAAGGCAGAGGCTTAACCCACTGAGCCACCCAGGTACCCCTAAGATAACTTAATTTTTAAAATAGGACAAAAGGTTTCAACACATTAAAGAATATATAGGAATAACTAGGAAGCACATGAAAAGATACTCAGCATCATCAGTCATGAGAGAAATGCAAATTAAAATTGCAAAAGGAAACCTCTTCCCACTCACTAGAATGACTAAAGCTAAAAAGGCCAATAATACCAAAGATTGGCAAGGGTATGAAGAAACTGGAACTTCTTTGTCTTTTGTTTTGTTTTGTTTTTTTAGATTTTATTTATTTATCTGACTGAGAGGAAGTACAAGCAGGCAGAGAGGCAAGCAGAAGAAGGAGTGCTTCTCCCTGCTGAGCAAAGAGCCCGAAGCAAGACTCGATGCTAGGACCTTGAGCTCCGGACCTGAGCCGAAGGCAGAGGCTTAACTGACTGACCCATCCAAGCGCCCCGCAACTGAAACTTTCATACATTGCTGATCATAGTGCAAAAAAAAATTTTTTAAGATTTTATTTATTTATTTGACAGAGACACAGCGAGAGAGAGAATACAAGCAGGGGTAGTGGGAGAGGGAGAAGCAGGTTTCCCTCCTGGCAGGGAGCCCTATGTGGGGCTCAATCCCAAGATCCTGGGATCATGACCTGAGCCAAAGGCAGACACTTAACAACTGAACCACCCAAGCGCCCCTGTAAAATGTATTTTAGAAAACAGTAATTTTTGTATACAGTTAAACGTACATCTAACCTGTAAGGTAGCAATGCCACTTCTATATGTTTACCCAAGATGCCCAAAGACCCTACATGAACATTTCTATTAGCCAAAAGCTGGGGGAAAAAGAAATGGCCATCAGCAGATGAATGGATTCAACAAATTGTGATATATTCACTCAGAGAAATACAACTTGGCAGCAAAAAGGCACGAACCACTGATATAGGCCACCACACAGATGAATCTTCACAGACATCACATTGAACAAAAGAAATCAGACACAGAAGAGCACATACTGTTATGATTCCATTTATACCAGTTCTAGAACAGGCGACAATAATTTGTTGTGACAAAAATCAGAATTGTGGCTGTCTAACATGGGGGATATTGAGAAAGGAACACAAGGGAACTCCGGGTTATGAAACCATTCTCTCTCGAGAGTGTTATGGGTTTCACCAGTGTGTGCGTTTGTCAGAAGTCATTCAACTGTACAAAGTGCATGCATTTTTATTGTACATAAATCCAACCCCAATATGGTTGATATAAATACACACGTGGCATTCCCTCTTGGTCAGCCAGCCCGAGCTGGAGCTTAGGAAGGGAAACCATCCTCCCTGAGTCAGCTCACAAAAGGGCTCCTGGCAGTCAGTGACCTGCCACCCACAGGAAGCTCAGAGAGGTGTGCCCATTGCCTAAATCTGGCTCCTTCATAGTGACTCCAGGGCCTTTCTTATGGAATGCTGACCCTGCTGGTCTTGGGGACCACAGGGAACTCTGGCATGCCACAGACCTGAGGGGGCTCCTCTGCTGAGACACACAGGGGCAGGCTTCACAGTCAGAGATTTGGGGTTCCAAACCAAACAGTAGGCTTCCTTCAGAAGTGGGTGACCTTGGCTAAGTGACTTAACCTCTCTGATGCACAGTACTGTAGAAAAGCAAGGAGGATTTCTCTTTGTATCTTCAGTACCTGGAACTTGTATGTCTTCTGAATGAACTAATGCCCAGTGCTTGGACAGAAAGTCTGTCCTGCACTTATAAAGTAAAAGCGTGAGTTATCTGCTCTCCTGGAGACAATAGTTCTTAACATTTTAGGGGATCACAAACCCCTTTCAAAATCTAAAGAAAACCCTATACCTCTCCTCCAGGAAAATACACATATACACGCTGTTTTACATTTGCATATAATTTCCATTTTCCTGGGAAGCCTATGGACCCCAAGTTAAGCTCCTCTGATTCTGGAAGGTCGCACGTAGCTCTGAAGGTTCTATCAAGCATCTTGCAATTTAGCTACCCTTTGATCTGCATCTAATCACTGCCAGAGCTTTTGTTCTTCTAACCCTTTTTTTTAAAAAAAGATTTTATCTGAGAGAGAGAGAGAGAGAGCACAAAGAAGGGGAAGTGGCAGAGGGAGAGAGAGAAGCCTTTCCCCATTGAGCAGGGAGCCCAATGCAGGGCTCCATCCCGGGACCCTGGGATCATGACCAGAGCCGAAGGCAGATGCTTAACTGACTGAGCCACCCAGGTGCCCTTGTTCTTATAACCCTTGAAGATGGTTTGCAGATGAGGAAAATGAAGGTCAGAGGCCAATCTACTTGCCCAAGATCACAGAGCTAGTCATGGCTGGTGTTGAGTTTTGACTTCAATCTCATGCCTTCTGATTCCAACCCCTACTCATTCTTCCAGGCCAGAATTTAGCCCCTTCAGGCGCTCTATGAAGTCCATGCAAAGGGTCTGATAACTAAAGTTCTGTCATGACGGTAGGAATGACTTTGACCAAATCCAGCCCTGGTCAGACGAGTTTGAGATGGCTGAGTGACTCCAGGCCCACCGCAAGTACAGCCCTCACATCCAGTTCAAATACGTGTCATCGGCCCCTCAGTTTCTCAATCTGGCTCATGGCCTGAGCAGTGGGTGTGGAGCAAAAGAAGGGAAGAGGAACAGAGGAAATTATTTATAATAAGAAGTTTCAGACTGAGTCATAAGCATGAAGTGTAACTCGGAGTGCGGCTCTGGGGGTAGGAGGGGGAAAGGCAGAGAAGGTCCTTAAGGGAGGGCTCCATTCTCTCCCTGTGGGCCAGAGATGCTCAGATCGATGGGCCTCTCTCCAGGCTTTGGATGTGATGCCCTCTACTTCGAAGGGGCTTGGGGAGAAGGAGAGGGAGGGAATTGAGAGGTTGGAGTCTGTGCTCTGGGAGGAGGGAGTGGGTTAAGTACTTCATATGTGTCAGGCCCTGGGCCATATGCTTCTGAAAGCATTACCCCTTTCACCTTCACCAAGGAGCAGACATGACTATTAACAGCCATTTTAAAGAAAGAAAATTAAGGCAGAGAGGTTAAATGATTTGCCCAACTCTGTGCTGGCCCTGGAGACTGCTTAGGATTCTCTCTCTCTCCCCTCCCCCTACCCCCACCCTCCAACCCTGCCCCCCTCTGCTTGAGTGTGCGTGCACACGTGCTCTCTCTCTCTCAATTAAAAAAAAAAAAAAAAAGTTGTAAATGTCTTGCCCAAAGTCACACCGACAAGTGGTCAAAATTGGATTCTAACCCAGGACTGCTTATATGTGAAGAAAACAGTTAAACAACAAAACCTGGGGAGCCTAACCTCAGAGTCTGCCCTTAACCACAGGTCTACACAGCTTCCTACATCCTGGTTGCTGTTTGCTTGTAACTGAAAAGCTCTGTAGACACTTCACACACCCTCTCTTTTAATGTTTGCAATAGCCCTGTTGGACGGTTAAGGGAACATCAGAGCAGTACGATGACTCGCCCAAGGTCACACAACAGGTCTGGGGGGAGCTGGGGTTGGAGTGTGATCACAGGTCTGACTCAACATCCCAGTAACTGTTCCCACTACTAACCCACTGTTGCCCTCGCAGATGAGCTGGGCAGGAGTCGAGGCAGAAGGGAACAGATGGGGGCCCCCTGCATGGGCCTGGGGGCGGGGGGCTGGGGGCATGACCACAGGGCCTCCTGCTTGCTTCCCAGGGTCTTCCTCTCATGGCAACACGGGCTTAGCACCAAGCCTCCGCCTGCTGTGGCAGCTGCCTTCCCGGGGGGCGAGGGGAGAGCTCATTCAGATAGCTCCCTACTACTGTTGACTCACTTCTCTGTTGAGTCCCTTGGAGTTAGTGGGAACCCCCCAAGAAAGAGAAGCCACTCAGAAGATCTCAGTCAAAGTGGAGGAACTTTCCAACCATGCGGGGACCACCTTGTGATGTGGCAGAGTCTCCGTCATTGACGGTCTTTGAGCAGAACCAGATAACCTTCTATGGGAGATTCCTGTAGTGGGTAGAGACAGGGGCGAAGTCTTTCAGAGCCCTTTTGACTGTGAGATTTTTGTGAGTCACTTCGGGATGAAGTCCCACCTGTGCGTCAGGGTGGTATACCGTGAGCTCTGGGGCCAAACAGACCTGGGTTTAAAACACGGCTCAGTCACCAACTCGCTGGGGACTGTGGGCAGGTTTTCTCTCTGAGCCTCCTAAGATGGAAATTATAATACCCACCTCATGAGACTGCTTCGAGTACAGGTTTCCTCCACTGTCTGAAAGCATAGTGTTCCTATGAAAACTTCCAGAAGCCGAAATGACATAAAGTGAAGAAACAATTAATATTAAAAAATGGGAAATTTTTTTAGCTTTCCCGAGACCCCAAAAATAACTTCTCTTAGGCTTTTCTGATACCTTAGAACCCATCTTGCTAGCAGATGCATAGAAAAAACTGAGATAAAGCACAGATGCTCCCAGACACGGTTCAGAGATGTAGTAGCTGGCTCGGTTGGTAGAACATGTGACTCTTGATCTCAGGGTCCTGAGTTCAAGTCCTGGTTGGGTATTGAGCTTACTTTAAAAAAAAAAAAAAAGGAGGGCGCCTGGGTGGCTCAGTGGGTTAAGCCTCTGCCTTCGGCTTAGTTCACAATCTCAGGGTCCTGGAATCAAGCCCCTCATCGGGCTCTCTGCTCAGCAGGGAGCCTGCTTCCCCCCACCCCCCTCTCTGCCTGCCTCTCTGCCTACTTATGATCTCTGTTTGTCAAATAAATAAATAAAATCTTTTTTAAAAAGTCTAAAAAAAAGAAAGAAAGAAAGAAAGAAAAGCCATGGAGGCTTGATGATGAGTGGGGCTCCTCAGGGAGAAGCTTGGCCGGGTTGCTTGAGGGGAGCTCGGCCTCTGTGAGAGCCATGGAATGCTCTTTATTTTCATTTTTTGCCTTTTTCGCATCAGTGAAAATCCTCTTTGGGTGTCTTTCGGTTAGCAGAAACAGATACTTAAGTAGGTCTTTCTTTCTTTTTAAAGATTGTATTTATTTATTTGAGAGAGAGAAAGCATGAGGGGGGGAAGGTCAGAGGGAGAAGCAGAGCTCCCCGCTGAGCAGGGAGCCCAATGTGGGACTCGATCCCGGGACTCCAGGATCATTACCTGAGCTGCAGGCAGTCGCCCAACCAACTGAGCCACCCAGGCGCTCCATAAGTTGGTCTTTCATAAATGCAAAATGGCCTATTGTGAACTTGTGAAAACCAGGGGATAACTGCATTAGGGATGATGTGTCCATGTGCTTGGTGTCAAGAAGGAACTCAATAAATCATACCTGCTATTATGGCCATTAAACGAATGGCCCGATCACAGATTGGCAGGTCCTTTGGTGGCCTTTTCTTATAGGGTTGGATGAGAGAAATCCAAGTGTTAACCAAAATACCAAATGTTGGAATATCTAACATATGTAGGAAACCAGCCTTCTTTCTGAGGTTGCCTATCTTAGAAACAATCATGGAGAACATGGTACATAGTGGGTAAAATGTAAGAAATGCTCAGAGACCTTGATCTCTGTGCCAACAATTAAGAATCTGAGCCTCTGACTCGGAGGGGGACATATATAAGGCCATTTAAACAGCCCCCGGCTGGGGGCTAGAATCTCTTCAAAGATCCTGACAAGGCTCATTAGTTCTGTGTGTGTGCAGCCCAGGTGATGGGGAACTCACTACCTTCTGAGACTGTGCATAGGAAACTCCCCGCATTTCCCAGCGTATTCTCTGTTGTTTGCCATTTGGGAAATGTAACTGTGGAACAACCACATCCTCTAATTGAGACCAGACTCCAGTATTATAGAAGTGTTTATGACCACACCAGACAGATCTGTGGGACATTTAAGTAGATTTGGGGCATTCTCGGAAGGAGAGAGATGGGACAGCACACTTGTTGAGGGAGTTTCAGAATCACGCAGACTTCGTTTCGAGTTCTGCTCTGCCACTCACCCATGTCCTTAGGCAAATCAACCTCCAAGCCTCGATTTTCTCATGTATGAAGTGGAATTAATCATCCCTCCTTCACATGAGGGTCAAATGAAGTAAAGCATGAATATACTTGGTGTCCAGCACTCCACATAGTTTTTGTTTATTTATTTCTTTTAGAGAGGGATGGGAGAGGAGGGGCAGAGAGACGGAATCTGACCTCAGAGCCCAATGTGGGGCTCAATCCCATGACTCTTTTGAGATCACAACCTGAGCCAAAACCAAGGGTTGGATGCCCAACCAAGTGAGCCACACAGGCACCCCGAGAAAGAAAGAATCTTATGCAGGCTTCATACTCACACAACCTTGAGATCATGACCTGAGCCAATATCAAGAGTTGGACCCTTGGGACGCCTGGGTGGCTCAGTCGTTAGTCATCTGCCTTTGGCTCAGGTCATGATCCCAGAGTCCTGGGATTGAGGCCCATATTGGGCTCCCTGCAGCCTGCTTCTCTCTCTCCCGCTCCCCCTGCTTGTGCTCCCTCTTCCCCTGTCTCTCTCTCTCTCTCTCTGTCAAATAAATAAATAAACTCTTAAAAGAAGAAAAAGAGTTGGACCTTTAACTGACTGAGCCACCCAGATGCCCCTAGTATTTGTTTAATAGATGGGATCATGTATCTTATGGGAAGGGGTGTCCTATAAGGTGGAAGCTTGAGGATTGTCATTGAGCATTACAGGGAAGAATGACTCTAGAATCTAGGGACATATGTATCAATAATTTGTCCCCAAAGCCAGGATATCTCTATTAGTGGGTTTTACCCAGGGAGTCAGCACTCAGAGAAGGAAGTTCCTAGCGGAGATGCTGGCAGCTGGGCACTTTTCCTGGAGTCCACTTAGCTCCTGGGGAGTTGTTTTGACTTTGTGAAAATTAGAACAAGCTTAATGGTAAAGCTGCTCTTTGACTTCCTAAACATATTCATATTCACTTGCCCATTGATCTTCAGGTGATGCTGTGAGATGGACATGAATTATTATTATTTTTTAAAGATTTTATTTATTATTTGACAGAAAGAGACACAGTGAGAGAGGGAACACAGGCAGGGGGAGTGGGAGAGGGAGAAGCAGGCTTCCCGCTGAGCCGGGAGCCAGATACGGGGCTCGATCCGAGTACCCTGGGATCATGACCTGAGCTGAAGGCAGATGCTTAACAACTGAGCCACCCAGGTGATCCGGACATGAATTATGATCCCGCTTAGCAAGTGGGGAATCTGAGACGCAGAGAGGTGAACTATTTCATGCTTTAGAGTTTAGCTGCTGAGAAAACACCTGTGGGCTCCCACCCCACCCATCACCAATTCCTGGTTCTTGAATCCTCCCTTTGGTGCCTGGGACAAGGTGCTAACTGTTCTGGGCCTCAGAGCACTAGCTTCTCTTCCTCCTCCCTAGATGCCTTTCCAGGGCCCTGCAGCTCTGAAGACGTAGTTTCTATGCTTCCTCTAGTACCACCCACCATCAAGTTCACTGTTCCTGCTTTCTCTTGTGCTGACCCCTTCAACATACGCTAGCTAAGGACCAAAATATTGTGTACCAGGCCTGGTGCTAGGTGCTTGGGGTACAACATGAATCCATACCCTCAGGTTCACAGTCTGGTGTGGGGGAAGGGGGGCATCATTTGCTGTTTGGAAACAGTGTGAAGTACAAAGAAATGGACCATGAGGATATCTGGGGATCCCAAAGGAGGACTGCCCAAGTCTGTATGGAGTATGCCAGTTGGTTTCTTGGAAGTGTTTTTCAACTTTTCCTAAAGAATGCGTAAGAGCTAACCAGAACACATAGCAGCAGAATCCAGAGGAGGCAGGAGCATGGCAAGTTCAGGTTTCAGGAATAATACGAGGATACGTTACAAGAGCCGATGCCCAGCGAGGACTGCATCACACAGGACACTGTCAGCCTGAGCTCTGTCTTGTGGACTACAAGGAGCCACTCCAGGGCAGATGCTGGGTCCGATCTGTAATTCTAAATGGAGGGTGCTGGGGACATAAAAGACTGGAGGGCATTAGTAGGCTGTGGCAAAGGACAAAAATATGACAGGGAGGATGGAGAGGAGGGGATAAATCCCCCAAATATTTAGGAGACAGAATTGATGGGGCCAGGATGCAGATGGGATGTGGGAAGTGGGGGAAGGAGTCAGGGATGATGCTCAGGATTCCAGCTGGGGTGAAGAGGTCCAGGGTAGACAACCTTGGGTGCTGGGCAGGACATGTTGGTTTCACTGCACAGATGGGGAAACTGAGTCTCAGGGGAGTGGAACATACCCAGGTCAGGGACTCAGCGCTGTGTGTCTCAGTGGGTGTTCAGGAGGGCTGCTTAGCCCTTGGGACTCCAACACCGCCTTCCTTTCTCTTGTGGGGAGGCTGCTAGTTCACAACCCACATGCTTAGCCCAATTCTAGCTAAGCTGCTAGTGTCGGAAACTTCTTCCATCCTAACAGGATCTGTTCACCTCTAAGGCTCTGGCTTTCTAACTTATAAAGCAGGGAGGCTGAGAATAATAGGAGTAGAGGCCCTGGTTCATAGGACTCATTTCCAACCTTGCCAGACTGGTAGGGCCCGCTCACTGGCCGTCATGCTAGCATGTTCCAGGGCTCAAGGGCAGTCCCCTCTCTTCTCTACTCTCTGTCCCTACAACAGCACTTCTCCAACTTCAGTGTGAACACAAACCGTATGCAGATTGTGTTCACATGTAGAATCTGACTGAGTTGGTCTGGGGATGGGCCTGAGATTCCGTATTTCTAACTAGTTCCCAGATGCTGCTGCTGCTGCTGGTCTATGGACCACACTTGGAAAAGCCCAGCCTCTTGGTTGTCGGTTCTATAAACTTCCTCAAGCTAATGACTCCCAGATTTATGCTTCTAATCCAGACCTCTTTCTGGAACTCCAACTTCTAGTTACAACTCTTACGCTGACATCTCTATTTGGGTATTTAAAAGGTCTCTCCTGGGGCACCTGGGTGGCTCAGTGGGTCAAGCTTTTGCTTTCAGCTCAGGTCATGGTCTCAGGGTCCTGGGATCGAGCCCTGCATCGGGCTCTCTGCTTGGCAGGGAGTCCGCTTCCCCCTCTCTCTGCCTGCCTCTCTGTCTACTTGTGATCTCTCTCTCTGTCAAATAAACAAAATCTTAAAAAAAAAAAAAATTTCTCTCCCACAGAATTCTCAAACCTGTTCCTCCACATTTCCCTCAGTGTTCTACTATTCAAGTCAAAAATATGGAAGATACTGTAAGACTCTCCTTTCTCTCTTAGCCTCTTTATCCAAATTGCCAACAAATGCTGTTTTACCTATAAAGCATATACCTGTGCACTTCCTCCCCATCTCTCCTCCCACCGTCCTAGTCTAGGCCATTTCATCTCACATCTGAGCCACTGGCACGTTAGAGCCATCTTTTAAAAATGTAAATCAAATCACGTCACTCTTCTGCTTAAATTCTACTAGGAGCTTACATTTTCCTCTGAATCAAACCCAAACCCCTTACCCTGGGCCACAAAGCCCGGCATGAGCAGCCCCACCTTCCTTTCCAACCTCATCTCATGCAAATCCCTGGCCCTGTCACAGCCCCATCGGCTTCTCTTTGGTCCCCCCCTGAGCATGCCCAGGCTGCTTTCCTCCCTCTAGGACTCTGCCCTGCCTCCCAGTCTTAGAGAGCCCCTTATCATTCAGTCTCAGCTTCTGGGTCACCTCCCCAGACCGGTCTTCCTGATCATGCCATCCTGTGTACCCCAATTTAATTCTACATGTGTTTTCCCATAGCTGACCTCAGTTTGTTAATTGTCCATTTCCCCTACTAGGAGGAAAGACCCGTGAAAACAATGACCTTGTTTTCTACTTGCTTCCCCAGTATCTGGAGCAGGGCCAAGGTGGGTGCTCAGAAAATACTTATTGGGGACAAATGTCATTCTCCTCTCTGAGCCTGTGTTTCCCCATCTATAAACACAATTAATAATAGACTAGCATTTCTCTCACTGTGTTAAGATTAAATGAGATACACACGTAAGGCCCAGGCACAGTGCCTGGTACTTGGTCACTGGTGGCTAATAATACTATTACTCTTATTAATCTTATTAATACCATAACGGAATCCCCTGGCAGAAATGTGTAGGAAGGGGCTGGTGGGACTCCCATGTGCTCCCCAAACGACCTGAGCTCCAAGCAGCTGGGCTCATTGGCCCTGGTCCATTTCTTGTTGCTGCCAAAGTCCTCGACACCCAGTAGCAGAGAGGGGAAGTTCAGGGATGAAAAGCGGAGGCAAGCGTGCTTCAACTCAACTGCAAGTTTATTAGAAAGGCCATGGACAGATGAACCCTGAGTAACCAGCTGAGGAAGAAATGAAAAAGAGCCCCTACGTCTTTCGGCCCACCCCATAGGCCTCTCGTGAATTCTGTCTGGAGCAGACTCCAACACGAGTCAGCCCAAAAGTGCTTTCTGGGTCCTCCTCCTGGGGCTGCCCAATCTCACTGCAGGGAACCCCCTGGCGGGGCCGGTGTAGATGCTGGTGCCTGAGCTGCGGGTCACAGGGTCCTGGTCTTCTCTTCTAGCAGAAAGAGGTTGAGACCGACCCCACCACCCCCCAGCAGAACAGAACGGAAAAGGAGCTGATCTCGAGTAGAGCAAGTTCCACTAAACAGCCAAGGGTTCTAGAAGGTGGTGCTGGACTGCCTTGGAGGTATGTGCAGATGGCTACGGATGGCCCTTCGTGGGGGGCCCCGGGGTAGATGCCAAAGCTCTAAGGATTCTCGGCCACAGAGAGCCCTGGTGTGACACAGTGCCCCTCCTGGGGCCGCACTGACTATTTCCGCTCCCAGAAAGGCAAATGGATCTTGTAAAAAAAATCCATGGCGTTTGATGCCATTTTTTCCTTAAAAAAAGATGAGTTTGTACAGTGAACTGATTTCAACCAGCAGAGCATGAGCCGAGAAGAGTCCATCCCGGGAAAGGAGAAGGCACTTCTCACACCCTCAGTGGGGGTGACCTGGGCTGGCTGCTTCCTGGGCCCCTCGGGGCTCTGCTCCCTCTGGCCCTGGGACTCAGGCCTGCTCCATCTGGGAAGTATGCCGCCTCCATCAAGCTAGCACCGCCCTGTGGCTGGAACGCTGTGGCCTCTCACAGGGTGGTGGATGGCAGCTTCCTCACCCGCCGCTGGGCCAGGATCGATGATTCGATGGGCTTCAGCTGAGGGGTGGGCTTGGAGCTGTTGAGTGCAGAGTAGGTGGCTGCCATGGCTCCCTGGGAAAGAAGGTGGGAGGTCAGATCACAACAGTTGGGGGTGCGGGTGGGAGCGGGAACATGTGCTCCCCGGCTGCTCTGTGTTCCACACCCGCCCAGTCCCCTGCCAAGCCAGCCTTGGTGGTCTGTCATGGTTGTCCTCCTGCCTCCTCCATCAGACTGGAGGCTTCAGAGGTCAGAGCCTGTGTCCCCCAGAGAACCAACGACACCCTTGCATATTAGACTGGGGCTCCCTAAGGGCAGATAGATATGGCATCTGTAGGCTATGCCACCCGGGTTCTGGCCCACGGAACCCTGGCCTGGGCCACCTGAGGCCCAGCAGCCCGGAGTGGCCATACCTTCACGAGCTGTAGGTCCTGGTGGGACAGCTGGCTCTGCGGGAGCTTGTCTTTCTGGGTGATCCACGGGTGCTGCAGCACCTGCTTCGCTGTGAGGCGCTGGTGGGGGTCCACATGCAGCATCTTGGACACCAGGTCCTGGGGGCACGGCAAACAAGAGGGTTGCTGGGAGGAACACACACCTGGGTTCCTCTGATGAGAAATGGGCAAGTGGCCAACTTCCATCATCTCCCATCATCTTCAGCCTGAACCCTTCCAGCAGCCCCTGTAATCCACTTTCCACATCGCTCCAAGGCCTCCCCAAGCACAGGCCCTTCTTTGGGACTTCTTCCTGGAATGTTCTTTCCCTTCTCTTTCACCTTCTAGAAGCCATGCAGGAAGGTGAGGAGAACCTAAAGTTGAGATCAGGTAGACTCGGGTTCAAAACTTGAACTCTTCTGCTGATCGACTGAGTATCCTGGGCAAATTGCTTCCATGTTTTGAGCCTTAGTTTCTCCTCTGAGAAAGAGGGAGAATGACACTATCTGCCTCATAAGGCTGATATGAGGTACTATTCATTAAGGGCTCAACCCTTTGTCTGGCACAGAGGCTCCCATAGCTGGAAGCTTGGTAATACCGAGAGCTCAAATGTTGCCTCCTCTGAGAAGGCCTCTCTGCTTGATGTGGTCAGTAGCTCTGCTCCATGCCTCCAACGCCTGCAGCCCTGGAGGAGGACTTGTCTTTCTCTGTGGCCTGGCATCTCTGTTCCTTGTATGCAAGCCTGTATCTCTCCCCGCACCAAGTTCCCACAAGGCAAGGGCTGTGATTACGCAGCCTTCTGTCCCCCCCACGCAGGGCTCAGAACATGGGAAGGGCCGTGAATGGTCACCAGGTTGTCCAAACAAGGCAGGAAGGCAGTCTGCCTGGGTAGCTTCCACTTGGAGAAGTACAGCAACAGGGATTTGTGGAACATTCCGCTTGCGGAAACAAGATTGCAGATTACCTATTCACGAACTGGGAGGACCCTGCCTCCCCACCGCAAATGAGCTGGGCCTCACGGACTCACCTTGGCTGTCTCTGACACCGTGTTCCAATTTCCCCCACTCAGGGTAAACTTCCCACTGCCGATCCGGGTCAGGATTTCCTCTGGTGTGTCACTGGGTCCATTGGCAAATGGAGTATATCTGGAGAGAAGTCCAGAAAAGTTTGGCCAGAGCTTCTGGCCCCCATCCTGGGCTCAGGGTGGGGGTAGGAAGCTGTGTTTCTCCCTTCAGACTGGGTACTCCCCAGGGCAGGGCCACGTCCCTATCTTCAGACCTTCCTGAGGTGGGGCTGCGTCTCTCCAATCAGCCAAGCACCAGCCCCGTCTGTGCACTGGGGTTGGAGGAAGGGGCAGGGGAGAGGGGATGCTCACCCCGCCAGCATGGTGTACAGCAGAATGCCCAGGCTCCAGATGTCGCAGCCTTCATCGTAGCCCTGGCGTTTCAGCACCTGGCAGCAAGGAAGGCAGGGGAGGGTTGTCAGTCTGGGGTGGCGGCAAGTGGCCCCAGACGCTTGCGGGTTGCTCCCCAGGGTAGGACAAGGATCCCAACCTCCCTGGGTACCGAAGCCAAGACCATACAGACTGGAATCCTGGACCAAGTGGGGCCTCCATAAAAGGGGCACAAGGCCTCCTGTGCCAGGCCCCCTTCCTCTCGCAGGTAAGGAGGCTGGCACAACTCACCTCAGGTGCCACAAAGTTGGCAGTGTAGCAAGGTGTCATGAGGAGCCCATTTTCAGCCCGCAGCTGCTTGGCAAAGCCAAAGTCACAGATGCGCAGGCACTCGGGGTTCCCAGACTCGTCCACGTACAGGATATTGCTGGGCTTGAGGTCCCTATGAACAACCTAGGGGCAGAAGGTCTGGTCAGTTCTCAGTGCGGGCAGGCTGCTAGTGACCCAGGTCTACTGCCAGGGATGAGGGAGTGAGGAAGACGGGCTCAGAGAGGGACAGAAGGACCCAGAATCTGAATGGAAGGGAAGGGGCTGAAATGGGGCCCTTGGTGCTAAGGGTACTGCTGACCTGAATTTCGTGTTGATGCCTGCGAGGCAGCCCTAATTTCACTCGTGTCCACACCAGACTCTGCTTTTTCTGCCTTTTTCTCCCCTCAAATGTGCTTATCACAGTTTTTCCCAAAGACAACTCCGTCGATGTTTCCCATGGCTTCAGTCAAAATCCCGAGTCCTCCTCAATTCCTCTTTTTTTACTCTATTTGGTTTTTTTTTTAATTTTTGAAGATTTTATTTATTTCTTTGACAGAGAAAGGGCACAAGCAGGGAGAGCAGCAGGCAGAAGGAGAAGGAGAAGCAGGCCTCCCTCAGAGGAAGGAGCCTGACTTGGGGCTCGATCCCAGGAACCTGGGATCATGACCTGAGCCGAAGGCAGATACTTAACCGACTGAGCCACCCAGGCACCCCTTCAATTCCTTTTTTTTCCTTACATTCCTCAATCAAGGCATAAGCAAGCTCTGCTGTCTCTACCACTGAAATATATCCAGAGACCAAACCCTTTTCAACCCCTCTACTGGCAGCACACTGATCCCTACCAGGGACACTATCATTCCTCCCCAGTATTACAGCAACCACCTTCTAACTGGTCTCCCTGCTTCTCCCCTGCCCCCTACAGTCTGTTCTAAATATAGCAGTCAGGGGAGCCTGGGTGGCTCAGTCCGTTAAGCGTCCACCTTCTGCTTGGGTCATGATCCCAGGGTCCTGGAATTGAGCCTCGTGTAGGGCTCCCTGCTTGGCAGGGAGCCTGCTTCTCCCTCTCCCTCTGCAGCTCCCCTGCTTGTTTGCAAGCTCTCTCTTTCTCTCAAAGAAATAATCAAATAATTTTTAAATACATACATACATACATACATACATCAGCCAGAGTGATCCTGTTAAATATAAGCCAGATCATGTCATCCTGGCTGGAACCCCTCCAAGGCTTCCCCTTTAAGAGTCCTTACGAATGCTACATGGCCCCACCTGATCTTTCCCCTGCCCCTCACCCACATCTCTTGCACTCTGTTGTCCTCTAGCACCCTCCTCCTTGCTCACAGCTTCAGCTACACCAGCCTCTTTGTGCTCCCTTCAACATGCCAAGCACACTCCTGCCTCAGGACCTTTGCACTCACTGTTCCCACTTTTAGGAATATTCCTGCCTCAGGCATCTGCCTAGCCCATTCTCTTGTTTCTTTCAGGTCCCTGCTCAAATGTTACCTTATCAGTGAGGAATTCCCTGGACCATTCCATATAAAATAGCAAATACCAACCAGTACCCCTTAGTCTCCTCACCCTGCTTTATGTTTACCCATAGCATTTACCTCCACTTGACATAGTATGTACTTAATTGGTTTTTTGAATCCAGCCACTGGAATGTAGGTTTCATGAGTGTTTCATTCACTGCTGTATCTCAACATTTACAATAGTTCCTAGCACGCAGCAGGTATTCGAGCAGACTGTTGCCTGAATGATACTTACCACTGAGGCAAAAGCAAATGATTCCTCTGGCACCCCCTTGCTCCTCTGAAGTCTGAGGGCTGACCCACTCCTCTTTCCATTCTCCCCCCCTCCCTCTGCAGGGTTCTATGTAAAGCCACTCCTCCGTTACCTAATTATTGACAACTCTCAGATCGCAGACCCTAGCCCAGAACTTTCCTGAGTCCAGAATCGTATAGCTGCTTACCAGATAGCAACCACTGAATGTTCCATAGACCTTTGAATCCAACATATCCCACAGCAAACTCAGTCTCACCCTCTTGCTCCTTCTCCCATGAGCTAAAAAGGTGTTCTCAAAAACCTTCAGGGGCTCCCTACTACCTGCAGGATAAAGCCCGAAGTACCCCACCCGGTGTAGGAGGCTCAGTTATCCACTGTAGCCTCACTATCTGCAACAACCTCTCACTAGTCCTAAGCTCAGGCCAATGAAAGCTCCTCGGACCATAAATAACATGTCTGTCTGTGGAACGGCTGCTCACCTCCAGCACTGAGCAAGGGTGAAGTGAACTGTGTGCAATGAACGAACAAACCCGCCTCTGAAACACATGGAGATCTTGCAGGTAAGGTTAGCTCTCACAGATTAGCTGGCTTTATCAGATGGCCCCTTCATAATCCCAGTTGAGCCCCAAGCCTTCTAGCAGGTGCCTATGGGGTGGGTAGGCTGGAGGGTAGACTTGGCCCAGGACAGTCCACATCCACAGAGGGAACAGCGAGATAAGGAGGAGAGGGCTACACTGGCAGGGGGGTCTGGACGACACCCGTGAGTTGTAGCCAAGCTCTTGAGCAGCCCCTGACTGGGCCGTGCCTGACCAGCTCCTAGGGCTCTGTCCTTCCTAATCCAATCACATGGCCCCAAAGACAGAGCCAGACCCCACAAACGTAGACTCTTCCCTGAGGAAGGCCCAGCCAAGCTTCCCAGGAGTCAGGGACGCTCAGCCGGGCTGAGGACACTGACTACCCAGCATGAGTGATCCTCCTGGTTTCCAAAGAACTCTCCTGCCCAAGAGCTCACGGGGGGGCTGCCAGTTATACATAGGTCAGCAGACAGGCAGGGACTGCTGGCCCTGTTCCCCAGAGGAGGAAACCAGGGCTATGAGAAGAGAATGGACTTGCTCATGCAAGTAAAAAACAGAGGTGGAACTTAAACCCGGCTCTGACCTTAATTCCACAGTCTTTGCAGTTGGTGTGACACAAATGACACTTTTGGAAAACTGGGATATGGAAGTTTTTGATCATTATCCTGCCCCCAAACTCCTCCAGGTGATGATGGCTCACTACAGCAGGAAGTCCCCCATCCCCGCTGATTCTGATGTCATCCCCCCCACACCGGGTGTGTGTACAGGGGGAAGGGGAGCCAGGCCAACCAGTCTAAAGGGGCAGCTGCGACCTGACCCATTCCAGCCCACAATCCCCGCGCAGCACCTCAGGCCCAGGTTTCAAAAGGAGCCAAGTAACCCAACTTAACCAAACCCAAAGCAAAGAAAACCACCCCACGGCCTGCAGGCCAAATAAAATATGGACGCAGTCAAATGCAGCCACGGAGGAGCCATAGGCTGTGGCCTCTAGCAGAGCTGGGATTTCAATCAGACCAGAGTGCGAATCCTGACTTTAACAGCCTGTGTGATCTTGGGCATGTCACTTACCCTTTCTAGGCCTCAGTTTTCTCACCTGGAAAATGGGGCTGGTGATAGTGCTGAGGGAGGAAGGAGGATATGAGTTATGTACCAGGAATATTTAGCACCGGGCTTGGGAAATGGCCCTGTAACTCCAGCACTCCCGGGGCTGAAGCCACCACTGTGCTGGACGTTCAGATACAGTGCGTGCTTGTTAAGAAGCACTTAAAGGGTCGCCTGGGGAGCTCAGGTTAAGTGTCTGCCTTCGGCCCAGGTCATGATCCTGGGGTCCTGGGATCGAGTCCAGCTTCAGGCTCCTTACTTAGTGTGGAGCCTGCTTCTCCCTCTGCCTGCCATTTCCCCTGCTTGTGTGCTCATACTCTGTCAAACAAATAAAATCTTAAAAAGAAAAAAAGAAAAAAGAAAAAAGAAGCACTTAAAGATTAAAGGATAATAAGGAGGGACTAGAGGACCGGGAAGCCAGATTAGCGAGGAGACTTTTACTTACTCCCAGAGCCTCAGCTCCCTCACTTATAAAATGGGCATATTGACAGTACCCAACTTCCAATTGTCTGTTGGAACAATTAAGTGAGTTGATAAGTAAAGTGCTTAGAACTCAGGGGGCGCCTGGATGGTTCAGTAGTTAAGCGTCTGCCTTCAGCTCAGGTCATGATCCCAGGGTCCTGGGATCGAGCCCCGCATCGGGCTCCTGCTCAGCGGGAAGCCTGCTTTTCCCTCTCCCACTCCCCCTGCTTGTGTTCCCTCTCTTGCTGTCTCTCTTTCTCTCTGTCAAATAAATAAATAAATAAATAAATATATCTTTAAAAATAAAAATAAAAAGAACTCTGTCCAGCCTGTGGGAACTGCTGTGTGGTGCCAGCTACTGTTAGCAGCTACACGTCTGTCACGGTCCCTATCACTGGAGGATGTGCGTTTAGGTGCCTGGGACCAGCCACACACACACACACACACAGAAGTGAAGTTCTTCTATGTAAATCATCGGTCAAACAGAGAAGCCACAGTGTCATTCTCTACTGACTTTTCAAACAGGTTCCCCCGGGCACAGTGAACCCTTCTGGAGGCAGCAGAAGGGAAGCTGGGCTTAAAAGGGTTCCATGTGTTCCACAAAGAACTCTCGCAAATAAGATGAAAAAGACAGACAACCCAATTTTTAAAAATAAACATAGGACTTGAACAGGCATTTCATGAAAGAGGCTGTCCAAAGTGGCAATAAACACACAAAGAGGGGCTCAACTTCACTGGTCACCAGGGAAATGCAAATGAAAACCACCACGAGAAAGCCCTCCCCGTCTAGTCTACCGGAAGGGCTGGGATTACAGCCTTGCAAAAGCCTGAGCATCGTCAAGGACCCAAACTCCCACACGCTCTGGAGGGGCTGTAAGCGGGCAAAAGAGCTTCGACGAACCGTCTGGTATCACCTACTTGACATGAACACACACACACACACACACTGCAACCCGGAGGGTCCGCTGTTGGTGTGCACACAGTGTCACAACGCACATGTGTGGTCACCGAAAGACAAGCGCTAGAATGTCACAGCAGCATTATTTACTTGTCATAGCCAAACACTGATAACAACCCAAGGTCCACTAAAAGCAGAAGGGACCATGAAGGCATTGTATGTTCACACAGTGGAAGTTACACCGCAATGAGGATCAGGGAGCTTCGGCCACACAACCAAGTGCAGGACAGCGTGTGATGTGGTGGGAGCCGGATACGACAGAGGGTGTGCACGTGAAATCCAAAGGCAGGCAAAATGAATCGAAGCTGTCAGCAGTCAGCTTAGAATGGTCATCCCTGGGAAGCAGGCAGGGACTGGCAGGGATATTAACACATTTGGAGAAACTGGGAAAGCTTTGATTCTCGATCTGGGTGCTGATTATGTGGGCGCGTTCACTTTCGGAAAATTTACTGACTTGTACGTTAGGATTCGTGTTTTTATGTCCTACTTCAATAAAAAGATAACATTAAAACAAATAGAAAATCCCAGGGGACCCTGTTGCTGGTTATCCCCTCTCCATCCCCCTTAGGAGAGTCCCAGCCTCTAGACCACAGATACTGCCAGTTCATAAGCAGCCAAAGAATCTCCCTCCAAATACCTCAGTGCGAATTTCCCATTTCCTCCTCATCTCCCCCGGTATTTGGAAAGGGCCAGAAACTTCAGAGACCCAGAGACTCATGGCACTGGGAAAGAGACAACATCCTCCCATGCCACGCCACCCCCCACAGCTGTCTGTACTTGTAGTTTATATACCCCTGGCAGAGAAGGCAGCTCTTGCTCTAGAAAGTCCTTCCTTGCTTTGAGCTTGACCCACTGGAAACTCACTGCTTTGGCTCTATCTTCTAAACCTTCTTGGGGGTGACTTTAACTAGTACTCACTTGAGAACAAAATAGGAAAAGGAAACATTTACTATCTGACCTGACATATTTAAATATTAGTCTATTTGCACTGGCCATTTCAAAAGCCCAAACCACTTCAAACATGACCATTAAAACGGTCGGTACATGTGGTAACCAAAGTGAAGCTCTGATTTTTTTTTCTTTTACAAAAGAACCACCCCCTCATAAACTAGACGGAATCAGACACTGCCATTTTTGCAAACCCCAGTGAAATGACTGATGCAGGCAAAGATCCTGAGAGGACGAAAACACTGCACGGAAGGTTGGTGGGGGTCTTTACAACACCCCGCCAGGCTCACCCACTGACGCTGGGCTCGGGGTGTGATCCATATCAAGTATACACCGCACCTCCCATGAAGTGTTTTCTAACTCCTTGCTTCAGAAAAGAAGTTAAAGCAGGATATGATTAAGACTTTAGAAATAGGGGGCGCCTGCGTGCAGAAACGGCGGATCTGGCCTACTGGTGGCCCGGACAGGGGTGGGGCATTAATTACAATTAATTACAGCCTGGCAGAAAAACAAAAAGACTTTAGAAATAGAAGAATAGAAGCAATAAAAAAACAATGAAAATGATGCCATAGGGAGCCTGGGTGGCTCAGCTGGTTAAGCGTCTGCCTTTGGCTCAAGTCATGATCTCAGGGTCCTGGGATAGAGTCCTGAGTTGGGCTCCCCATTCAGGGGGGATCCTGCTTCTCCCTTTGCCCCTCCCACTGCTCACACTCTCTCTCTCTCAAAAATAAATAAAATCTTAAAACAAAACAATATTTTTAAAAAATGATGCCATAAGGTAGCAAATAGACACATTCAGAATGTGGGACATTTCCCAGAATTGATCTCTTCAACTAGTCTGTGGCATAAAAAAGGGAGGTTTTAGGGGCGCCTGGGTGGCTCGGTGGGTTAAGCCGCTGCCTTCGGCTCAGGTCATGATCTCAGGGTCCTGGGATCGAGTCCCGCATCGGGCTCTCTGCTCAGCGGGAAGCCTGCTTCCCTCTCTCTCTCTCTGTCTACTTGTGATCTCTCTCTGTCAAATAAATAAATAAAATCTTAAAAAAAAAAAAAAAGGGGAGGTTTTACTACAGAGGTTATATGGATGTATACATTTAACAAGGTCATCAGGTTTGGGGCACCTGGGTGGCTCAGTCGTTAAGCGTCTGCCTTCGGCTCCGGTCATGATCCCAGGGTCCTGGGATGGAGCCCCACATCAGGCTCCCTGCTGGGCAGGAAGCCTGCTTCTCCCTTTCCCACTGCCCCTGCTTGTGTTCCCTCTCTGGCTGTGTCTCTCTATCAAATAAATAAATAAAATCTTAAAAAAAAAAAGTCATCAGGTTTACACTTAAGGCCTACTGTATGCAAATTTTATCTCCGTTTTTGAAAAGAGACTTAAGGGATTTAAAAAGTGAATGAAAAGTGTAAATTTCCCAGAGATTATGATTCCAGTATAATAATGGCAAAAAGATTTTTTTGAAAGGACAATAGAGAAATGTACCTATTGACTAGGTAGCATGTGAACACGAGTAATTATTAATTTTGAGAGCTGTTATGAAAGAAAATATCTTTTTTAAAGATAAGATATTTTAGAGATAAGATGAGTTCTGAGATATGCTTTAAAATACTTTAATTATAGGGATTTATGGGTCAAGTGTCATGTCTGTAACTTCCTTTCAAATGCACCTGTAAAAATATACATTTACGGGACGCCTGGGTGGCTCAGTTGGTTAAGCGGCTGCCTTTGGCTCAGGTCATGATCCCAGCGTCCTGGGATCGAGTCCCACATCGGGCTCCTTGCTGGGCGGGGAACCTGCTTCTCCCTCTGCCTCTGCCTGCCTCTCTGTCTGCCTGTGCTCGCTCGCTCTCTCTCCCTCTGTCCCTGACAAATAAATAAATAAAAATCTTTAAAAAAAATATATATATATACATTTACATCCAGAGAAAAGGATATAGAGATAGAGACAAAGACAGAAACAGAGATTCAAAAAAATGTGGCAGACTGTTAAATTTGATGACACTAGAAGGGAAATGGTTTTCACTATAAGATTCTTTTAACTTTTCTACAGATTGGAACATTTTCCTCAATAAAAGGGTGGGAGAAATTCTTCAGCAACGACAAAAAAAGAGAGGGAAGGAAAAAGGAAGGAAGGAAAAGAGAAGAAAGAAAAAAGAGAGGGAGGGAGAGAGGGAAAAAGAGATAAAAATCTCAGCAATTCTTTAATCTGGGTGATGGGTATCTGGAGGTTCATTATACTTTTCTCATAGTTTTGTATATGTTTAAAATTTTTGATAATACATTAATAATTTATCATTAAAAAAAAAAAAAAAAAAAGCAACAGCCACGATCTGGCCCTCTTCCTCCCAGTGCAGCATTTCCTGCTGGGCTGCCTGGCCCAAGGCGCCTTCCCAGCGCAGCGAGGTGGCCGCTCCAGCTATCCTGAGCTCGCAGAGGAGGAAACGGCTCAGAGGTGAGAGGCCTTCCCAGCTGTACACAAAGTCCTTGGACACAGCCAATCCTCGGATTCCAGAACCTGCCTTCTTAACCCCCATGCTGTCTGGAAGCACCCCAAAACCTTGTCTCGTCCAGACAGAAACTCATGCTAACTCTGTTCTCAGCTTCTATTCACACCACAGGAAATTTTCTACTCCACCCCATGCGATGATGAAGGCCACATCGTATGGTTTGGACAAACACTTCTCGAGCACCTGCTGTCTTTCCAGCAGCATCTCCTCCTACATCCAGTTCCTCTGTCCTAGCAGCTGAACCCACAACCAGATCCAGCTCCCAGCTGACCCGGCTGCTTCCTCACAGAAAAACCCACACCCTACCTGCAGCTCCCCAACCTCACTCCTTAGTCGGACACTCCGGCTCTATTCTTCCCTGGCTGTGTGACCTTGGGCAAGTGACCTCACATCTCTGAGCCTTGCTCTTCTTCCCTGCGAAGTGGGGCCAATAACAGCACCTACCTCATAGGGTTGTTGTGAAAAGCAATTGAGATAATGTAAGGAAAGAACTCAGCATGGTGCCTGGCACACAGCAAGTACTGTGTAAACATTTCTTTTCACCATCTGGCCTCATGTCTCCCTCCTTCCCTTCCTTACATCCGTCTACTTACCCACCCACCATCCCTCATCTCCCCTCTGGCTGGGTGCCTGAAGACGGCTACTGCCTGGGCCAGCCCGTGGCTCACGCACTCTACTGACGGTGAGACCCTTGGCAGCCCGCCACCCCCACTGGCTGCCCCCTACCCCAGACTTACCCCCTGGGAGTGCAGATACTCCACGGTTTTGCTAATAGTGTGCAGGACAAAGCTGGCCTCCCGCTCGGAGAAGAATTTCTGCCGCAGGATCTTGTCTAGCAGCTCCCCACCCCGCATCAGCTCTGTCACCAGATACACGTGCTTGCCGTCATCGTACACCTGCCAGAGAGCTCAGTGTCAGGGCCCTCCCCTCCATTCTGGGCCTGGGCTCCCTGGATACCTGTGCACCAGGCTGGAAGAAGGACAGGAGCCTTGGACACGTGTTCTATTCTGTGCTCTGGGCCCCTGTCCTCCCCAGACAGGAGGATATTGGCACTGGTCCCCCAAGGGGCAGAAAAGCAGTCAGAGAATGCCTGAGTCTGAAGTGGAGGGCCTTGGGGCACAGCCAGACTGGAGGCACAAAGATCCTTCCCTCCATGAG